>NW_025814823.1:43979230-44589423 GCF_022079265.1 Lynx rufus
AGGGCCCCCCATGGTGAGGTGCCCCCCTTGGTTATTTTTTAATCTGGCATTATGAACCATCTCCATAGTACAGCAACTGGATTTAAAGACTGTCATTTTGCAGTAAAATGTGACTTCACAGGGTTGTGTTGTTTAATAATTATTATTGTGATAAATGGAAAACAATTACACTATTAAAAGCTAGCAAATAGTAAATAGATTTACGATAAACACTTCTTAAATTAACAGATATTACATATCAATCCATTTATTATGGAATTGTTTATCTGATATTTAATCAAAGGTTTATGCGTCTGATGTCCAACAAGATAACAAAGTTTTATAAAATAAAGTCTCCCAATTAAGTATATACTCTAATTTTTTTTAATGCAAATTTGCAAAGATAGTCAAAGTGATACTCCTCCACTGATCTAGGTTGATATCAGAAGAGATTATAGAAGACATGAGTCGAGGGGTGCCTGGGGACTCAGTTGGTGAAACCTCTGACTTCGCCTCAGGTCATCATCTCTTGGTCTGTGGGTTCAAGCCCCACATTGGGCTCTGTGCTAACAGCTCAGAGCCTGGAGCCTGGTTGGTATTCTGTGTCTCCCTCTGTCTCTGCCCCTCCCCTGCTTATGCTCTGTCTCTGTCTCTCTCTCAAAAATAAACATTAAAAAAAGAAAAAAAAGAAGACATGAGTACATTTTTAGGAGAAATCAGTGAACAAATGGAGTTTTGTATCATTTGTATCATTTTCAGTTTGGCTATATTGCAGTACAAAAACTGGGAAGAAAATATTGGAATTAAAAAAAACACTAAAGAAAACTTTGCTGCCTGTAACAAATGCTCTAAGGAATTATATGAAAACAAGAAAAATATGTTTTACAAATATCAAATATCAGAATTGGCTTTTACTCCTAATATTAAGTGTATTAGCAATAAAATCCCTTTTATATAAAGTATGTTCATTGTTGAGAACAAAAATAAGAGACAATCTCATATCTAGACTAGTTTTTATTGTATTCTCTATAAATTTTGACTATCGACAGGATGCAATTTATTTGAGCATTTTTTTGATGATTAAAATATTTCTGATTATAATGATTTAGTGTGATAGCAAAGTGTGTATACATATTTCCTTTTTTTAAACAGAAAATCAATTGGAGTCATTTGTATCAGTTAAAATGCATAAATACTTTACATGTATGTTTATATATCTGCCCTTATTCATACATTTACGTATCTTCATTTCAGTCCATTAGCTTAATAAGCAAATGAAGATAACTGTATGAACAAGCAAAAACAAGGCATTTGCTGTTTATAACACACACAGCACACTCTTTCTATATATAAAGTTGCATATGTATGTATCTATCTCTATAAACATGTATATATAGATATATACATATAGTTGTTTATATATGTGTATATATATTATTATTATTATTATTACTATAGGGGAAATGTAGAATAAATGATAAGAAAGTAAAGTAATGTTTCATTGCTATTTCTGTTATTTTCTATATCTTCTTCGGCAAGATATTTCATCAATCTGTGCCTCAGTTTCCTCACCTAAAAAGATGTTGATAGTAATAATGACATACTTCATTATTTGTCCTGTTATGTAATTAAGTAAATCTCCATAAGTACTTAATGAATTGTTTGTCAATGGGAATCTTACAGTACATATTTATTATTAGTAGTAGTATTGTCTTTTTTGTTATATATCAACCACAATGACTAATATTAACATTTGATTTACATACATACATTATATATTCTTTAATTAAGTTGTATTTATTGAGACATACAGATGGCCAACAAATACATGAAAAGATGTTAACATCACTTGTTATCAGGGAAATACAAACCAAAACCACAATGAGATATCACCTCATACCAGTCAGAATGGATAAAACTAACAAAACAAGTAACAACAGGTGTTGGCAGGGATGCAGAAAAAGGGCAACCTTCTTACACTGTTGGTGGGAATGCAAACTGATGCAGCCACTTTGAAGAACGGTATGGAGGTTCCTCAAAAGTTAAAAATAGAAATACCTACAATCCAACAACTGCACTACTAGGTATTTACCCAAAGGATACAACAATACTAATTGGGAGGGATACGTGCACTCTAATGTTTATAACAGCATTATCTACCGTAGTCAAATTATGGAAGAGCTCAAATATCTAAGGACTGATGAATGGATAAAGAAGGTAAAGAATGTATATGTATATGTATATACCACATATATATATGATGTGGATGGAGCTACAGAATATTATGCTAAGAAAGATAATCCAGAGAAAGATAAATACCATATGATTTCACTCATAGGTGGAATTTAAGAAAAAAAAATGACTATAGGGGAAAAAAGAAAGAGGCAAACCAGGAACCAGACTCTTAATTATAGAGGACAAACTGATGGTTACCAGAGGGGCGGATGGCGGGGAGATGGAGGAAATAGGTAATATGGATTAAGGAGTGCACTCGTGATGAGCACCAGGTGTTGTATGTATGTGTTGAATCACTAAATTATACATTTGAAACTAATATTACACTGTATCTTAACTAACTGCAATTTAAATAAAAACTAAAAAAAAGAATATTTTTTGCCTGTCACTATATGAAACAATAAAACTATGTATTTCTACTCAGTTTTCATTAAAAAAAATGAATAATTTAATATGTAGGTAGTGTTAGGAACTTTAAATATGCTAGTATCAAATAATTACCAAAGTCAGATATCTTTTAGCAATGTCTTTGAAACCCATACATTTTTCGAAAATATATAGGAATGTCTCCAATTGCATTTAATAGCATCTTTACAAAATGTCCTTTCTGAAATAGCATGTTTACAAAATGTCCTAATAATCAACTGTTCATATTAGTGTTCTATTAATGCAGCTTTTATTAATATTTTATTATATGTATGAAATATTTTGCTTACATTTTTGGAACTTCATTTATCTTTGTTTTATTTCTGTCTTTGTGTCTGTTTTATTTCTAGTCCTTTGTTTTAAAACCAATATGACTAGCATAAATACCTGAATGCTTTATAACGTATTTGACTGCTGTTCAGATTAGTATTTTAAATAAATGATATTTACTTGTCATTTACTATGATAATAGATGACATATCCAGGGGAAAAAAATAAAACTAAGAACTAGACTTACCACACATTTAGTTGAAGTGTTGAGATCCTTACGCTTTTCCTCCATTACTTCAGTATATAAACTACAGCAACTCCTCACATAGTGTAATGTGGCAGTAGAATTATAGAACTTTTCAAGTCGTAGACTCAATTTGAAATATCAGAACCAGTGTCCCTGTGGGCCTAATTTTCTTTTCTACATCCCCTTTTCCTGCCTGCACGCCTCCCCTAGACTATGACATTTACAAGACACTTGTGAAAAGTAGCCCAAGAATACCACAAACATAACATACATAAGGAGCCACATATAAATAGTCTGTGTTTGTTTGTGTCATGAAGTTCGACAAGTGTGGTCACATCAATGTGAATCTACCTAAGCCACTAGTTTATCTTCCTGCATTGCAAAAGGACTAGCATTTTAAAGGCTATTGTTTTCTTTAATTTTCAGATGAGCACTAATTGTTGGAGATAAAGTCAAAAGATCGGCACTTGAAAATTATGAGTAAAGTTCACATTCTTCTGTATTTCCACTTTGATCTCTTTTCACATGTTCATTTTGTGAGCAAATTGGTGAGAACTATTAATATGAATGCTATTGCAGAGCTTATAATTTGGCATGAATATTGATTACATTCATGAATGCTGGCTACAGGACTAACATATATGCTGTTGTTCACCATGGGGAACTTTAATAGGGAGCAAAGCAGTGGCTGTGACTCTGAAAAGAACAATATTCTCCTTCTCTAATGAATTAGTGAGCTATATCTGTCATAACAAAGTACCAAATACTGGGTGACTTAAAAACAGAAATTTATTTTCTCACAACTCTAGAGGCTAGAAGTCCAAGTACAAGGGTTTGGCAAATTTGGTTTCTTCTGTGGCCTCTCTGGCTGGCTCATTTTCTCCGTGTTTTCACATGATCTTCCCTCTGTATGTGCCTATGATGTTTATAGGACACAGTCATATTGGATTAGGATTTACCCTAATGACCTCATTTTAAACAAATTACCTGTTTAAAGATCCCATCTCCAAATATTGTCACATTCTGAGATAATGGGGCTTAGAATGTCAATTTATGAACTTTGGTGATAGGGAGGCACAATTTAGCCCATAAGACCCAACAGTGGCTTATCATCCTGTATATGTGGCCGTTATTAAATTATCCACTGAACTAAGATGTTTCCGCTTGGAGTAAAAAAATAAATGAATAAAAGATTGCTTCACAGTGAGCAATTTGTGAGAATAGGGAAAATGAGAATGAGTTCAGAAAGTCAGGAAGGGAGACTTTTTGTTGAATTCCAGGAAAGAAGGCAGACAGTGAAAGTCCATTGGTGCTCCTTCTATTTACAAAGAATTTATAAAAATTTGCACTACTGCTAAAAGATTCAGAGAAAATATAGATTAGATTGTCTAGGAAATTATACCTGATGTTCAGTTATTATGATGGAGTAAATATGATAATAATTTATCAGGTTAAAAATCATATCTCATAAGTTATAGTTCAAGCTCTTTGAAAGGTTGAACAAGGATATCTCTCAGGGTAGGTGTGGAATTCAGGATTCAGAGGCTCTTTACAGAGGTCAAAAATACCACAGGGAACAGTGGCCCTCACAGTCATGTCAAATGAAAAACACAAGGGTAACCAGTTTATATAATTGTTAAGTTTCTAAACTTTCTCCCGTTAAATCAAGAATAAGCCATCCTGGGGCGCCTAGCTAACTCAGCAGGTTAGCGCCTGACTCTTGATTTCGGTTCAGGTCATGATTCTCGCAGTTTGTGGGATAGAGCCCCGTGTCCAGCTCCGTGCTGACAGCACAGAGCCTGCTTGGGATCCTCTCTCTCATGCTCTGCCCCCCCCACCCCTTGCTTGTGCTCTCTCTCTCTCTCTCTTTCAGAATAAATAAATAAACTTGGGAAAAAAAAGAATAAGCTATTCTGGCATACTTTTTTTTAAATCTCCTGTTGGAGAAGTAAAAGAAATATGAACATCTATAAGGAAATCTAAATATAGATAAAGCAATTTTTTGAACAGCAATACACACAGGATAATTCACAGAAACAATGAATACTTTTTGATCCACTTATCTATAATCATTTGGAAATAACTAAAGGATAAAAGTAATTTGACAGAATGTGAATGTTTGTAATAAGAATGGTAATAACTATTAATGTCAGTGTAATCATAATTATATATATGTACATATATACACACACATATTATATTTCAGTGAGTATCTACCTATGTTATACTGTTACACACTATCAATATTCTCTTCTAGTGTTTTGCTAGGTGGTAGGAAAAAAGTAGGACTCCAGAATTAGATTGTCCTGGTTGAGCCTCCAGACTTTACACTATCCCTTAGGAACTGTGAGACTTTGGACATGTTTCTCAACCTCTCTCTGTGTTATGTGTAAATGGAAAATATAAAAATGTATACTACCTATTTCTCAATGTTTTAGGAAGAAGGGCTCAGTGTTCTCAACACATACTGCCCAGCAGTGCAGGCTCCTTTATTTCTAAGTTTAGCAATTTCCTCCAGAAATGTTTTTCTGGCCAGAAATTCCCACTTCCTGCCCCATCTGTGCTGATAACCATTGCATTTATTTTATAAGGCACTTAACAGATTGAATTGAATTCGGCATTAACATGTTCATTGTTCCTGTTCCCACAAACTGAAAGGTTGAGGATGGTGGTAAGCATTGTGCCTGTATGGATTGGCTTTGTATATCCAGTGATTTGCACTCTGCCTACCACATGGCAGGTGTTCCATAAACATATGTTGAATAAAGTCATGAGTGTTTAAGGTGTCTTATCATGTAATAACCTGGTAGCCTAAAGGAAACAATGTATTTTGCAGTGTCTTATGGTATACGTGCATAATGTATCTAAGGAGCAGGTTTCATTACTGTCTTTCCCTCAAGCTGGAGATACTCTTAATAAGCTATTTTATTACTCCACTGAATAGAAAACTTCATGATCAAAGAGAGCAAATATCATTACAGAATCTGGTTCACTGACTATGACTCAAAGATAATTAAATATTTGAAAGATCTTACTGATTTAATATACTGCACAGAAATACAACAGTAATTGTTTCCTAGAATTGTAACTGTCATTTATATTTCTACATCAATGGTCTGGTTTATTTTTCAAAAACTAGAGGAAACAAAAACCTAATGGATGGGGATTATTTAAAATAGAATTATCAAATGTTGCTAATCTTAGTAATTATTTCAAATAATAACAAAATGACATTTTTTCATTTAACTAGAGTTTAAGGAACCAAGAACCATGAATCAAGAGCTTGGGGTCTGGTCCCTTGTGTGTCTGGCTGATAGATGTTTGCTATGAAACAACCACTCTGGCCAACTGTTCTAAGCTATGAGTCATAGCATTAGATCAGTGGTTTTTCAGGATTTTAACAGTGGAAAACATTAAGATAATTTTAGAGAAATTTGATTTATAAAAAAATACAAGCTGGATTGTTCATGTTAAATGGTGGTAGGGCCTAGAGTTTATCAAGTACCTGTGTCTTCCAAAATGACACCAATGGCACCCCCAGGAAGCTTAAAATGTCTTCAAGGCGTGCAGTTTGCAAACTAGTGTGATAGTTTATATTTGATATGTTTTTTATCATAGAATTGTATTATTTTATCTGCTCTTTATATTTTAGATATGTTTAATACCTTATAATAATTTAGACTAGATTATGCCAAAAAAGCCCTAAATGTTTACATTTTCTAAAAAAGACACTATGTTGTAAAACTTGCATCATTATGAAAATATCTCATGGATAACTTTGTGCTTAACATATCAATGCTTATACATTTATATAGTTTTTTGAGTAAATAATATGAGCCTCAATATAATTTAAATAAAATATTTTATAATTTAACATAAAAATTGATAGACATTTTTGATCCTTATATAACAGGATGTTATAAAATATATACATATTTTTTTTTCTTTTTAAGTGGTTAATATAGTGCATTACATTGATTTTCCAATATTAAGGCAACCTTTCATTACTGGGATAAAATCTAATTGTCATGAAAAATCACCCTGTTTTATTTATTGCTGGATTCTATTTGCTGTTTTTGCTTGTTTGTTTGTTTTTTTGGTAAATGTTCCATCAACATCAAGAGATTCTCTGGTTTTCTATTTTTATAAATAGTTTCTTTGCTTTTGTTATAAGCGTAATCTGAATTCATAGAAAAATCTGCAAAATAGTCACTTTTCCCCCAATACTTTGATGGAGTCTTGGCAGAATTGTTTGTTTGAAAGAAAAATTGTATTTTTAATAATTAGAAAGCTGCTTCATTTATCTGTTTAATATTGACCATGGTTTTGTAGTTTGTATCTTTTTTCTTTTATTTAAATTATAAAAAGTATTACCATAAATGTGATGTGTCTTGGGGACCTGGGTGGCTCAGTTGGTTAAGCGTCTGATTTCGGCTCAGGTCATGATCTCACAGTTCGTGGGTTCGAGCCCCACATCGGGTTCTGTGCTCACAGCTCAGAGCCTAGAGCCTGCTTCGGATTCTGTGTCTCCCTCTCTCTCTGTTCCTCCCCCACTCATGCTCTGTCTCTCTGTCTCCTTCCACAATATATAACATTTAAAGAATTTTTTTAAATGTGATGTGTCTTCTCAAGGAAGATTTTTTGGTTACATCAATTTTTCTCTATTGTTTTGCATTTTCTATTTCACTGATTTCTGTTAAGATCTATATTGTCTTTCTACTATTTCTACTTTCTATTTTCTACTTTTCTACCATTAGAATTCCTCATTAAAATGAGAATACTTTAATCTCCCTTCTGTTCATTAGCCTTCTTTATTTATTTATTTTTAATTTTGTTGCTGCTGTTGTTGTTGTTTATTACTTGGAAGTTGATGTCGTTGACTTGTGACCTTCAATTCTCATATAAGAATCTAGAGATATAAATTTTCCTTTAAATATTGCTTTAGCTATATTCCCATGTAGCTTTTAATGTTGTGTTTTCATTTTTATTCAGTTAAAATACTTTAATTTTTTTATTTCTTTTTTGATTAATGGGTTATTTGTGTGTATTATTTATTTTCCATATACTTGGGAATTTTCCAGGGTTTTTTTTCCTTATTCTCATCTCTTTTAATTCTGTTGTGAGTATTTTGAAATCTGTTAAGACATATTGTATAGCCCACATATGGTCTGTGATAGTAAATATTACACATGAGCTTGAAAGGATTCTGCTATTGCTGTAACTTGAGTATTAAAGTCACCTGCAATTACCGATTGCTTATGTTTATTAATTGATTTATATATTTGGGTGTTTCCAAATTGGGTGCAGGAACATTTATAATTATTAGCTCTTCTTGATGGATAGACCCATAGTTATGATAAAAAGCCCTTCATCATCTCTTGTTACAGTATTTAGTTTAAATCTAGTTTGTCTAAATATGGCTCCAGCTTTGTTTTGACTTCCAGTAGCATGACAGATTGTTCTCCATCCCCTCACTTTCAATCTGAAGGTGTCCTCAGGTCTAAAATGAGTCTCTTGTAGATAGCAAATAGATGGGTCTTGTTTTTTTATCCATTCTGATACCCTTTGTCTTTTGATTGGAGCCTTTAGTCCATTTGCATTCGGCATTATTTTTGAAAGATGTGGATTTAGTGTCATTGTGTTATCTGTAGGTTTCATGTTTATGGTGATGTCTCTGGTCGTTTGTAGTCTTTACAACATTCCAGTCACAGAGTCCCTCTTAGGATCTCTTGTAGAGCTGATTTAGTGATAATGAACTCCTTCAGTTTTTGTTTGTCTGGGAAAACCTTTATCTCTCCTCTATTCTAAATGACATCCTTGCTGGATAAAGGATTCTTGGCTGCATATTTTTCCTATCTAGCACATTGAATATTTCCTACCACTCCCTTTTGGCCTTCCAAGTTTCAGTGGATACGTCTGCTACTACCCTTATGTGTCTACCCTTGTGGGTTAAGACCCATTTGTCCCTAGCTGCTCTGTTTATCTTTGTATTTTGCCAATTTCACTATCACATGTCATGGAGAAGATTGATTCCTGTATCCAAAGTCTGTAAAGAACTTACCAAACTCATCACCCCAAAAACAAATAATCCAGTGAAGAAATGGGCAGAAGACATGAATAGACACTTTTCCAAAGAAGACATCCAGATTGCCAACAGACACATGAAAAGATACTCAGCATCACTCATCATTAGGGAAATACAAATCAAAACCACACTGAGATACCACCTCACACTAGTCACAGTGGCTAAAATTAACAACTCAAGAAACAACAGATGCTGGTGAGGATGTGGAGAAACGGGAACCCTCTTGCACTGTTGGTGGGAATGCAAACTGGTGCAGCCACTCTGGGAAACAGTGTGAAGGTTCCTCAAAAAATTAAAAATAGAACTACCCTATGACCCAGCAATAACAGTACTAGGAATTTATCCAAAGGATACAGGAGTGCTGATTCATAAGGCCACATGTACTCCAATGTTTATAGCAGTATTTTCAACAATAGCCAAATTATGGAAAGAGCCTAAATGCCCATCAACTGATAAGTGGATAAAAAAGATGTGGGTTACATATACAATAGAATACTACTTGGCAATGAGAATGACATCCTGCCATTTGCAGCAATGTGGATGGAACTGGAGGGTATTATGCTAAGTGAAATAAGTCAGAGAAAGACAGATATCATGTTTTCACTCATATGCAGAAGTTGAGAAACTTAAGACCAAGGGTGAAGAGAAAGGGAAAAAAAACAGTTATAAACAGAGAGGGAGGGAGGCAAACCATGAGACTCTTAAATATAACAAACTGAGGGTTGATTGGGGAACAGAGGAGAGGGGAAAATGGGTGATGGGCATTGAGGAGGGCACTTGTTGGGATGAGCCCTGAGTGTTGTACGTAAGAGAAGAATCATGAAAATCTACCCCCGAAGCCAAGCCCACACTGTATACACTGTATGTTAGCCAACTTGACAATAAGTTATATTTTAAAAAATAAAAAATAAATATCTAAATATACAATGAGTGAAAAAAACAAAGTATTCTGCTATTATTGTATGAACATGGAATCTTATATAAATATCAATGAGGTCAATTTGTTTGATAGTATTCTTCAAATCTTTTATATCTTTACTAATTTTCTGATGACTTATCCTAACAATTAGAGTGAAACAGTGGTGCTGAAACCCAGAAAAGTATTCATGGATGTCTTACATCCTTTCAATACTATCTTTTTTTTCTTACAAATAATCCTTGCTTTACACACTCTCTAAAGGCACAAACTTAGGCTAAAAGTTTACTACATACATGTGACCCTCGCTACTTAACAGTTTTATCGCAAAATTCTGTCATCTGGAAATTACCATCTTTCCTAGTGACCACAACTTAATTTTCTATATTTCTCAAATTTCCTTTTTTATTTTATCTTGTTTTTAAGAAAACAAATTTGGAAGATTTCTTTATATTTTATGAGGCAAGAAAAGCTTCAAGAATTGTGTTATATCCAAAATCCAGATTTCTTCTTCTGGTCAAGGTGATCCTTAAGAGTGTTTGTCTTTCATAATGATAGAAAAGAACACACTGATTGATTTAACCTCATTCAGTCATTCTTTCTGGTGGTTTAATTTTAATTATCTTCCAGGAATAACAAGAAAATTGTGTTTTCAGGGGTGCCTGGGTGGCTGTCAGTTGAAGGCCAACTCTTGATTTCTGCTCAGGTCATGATCTCACGATTGTGAGGTCAAGCCCACTTTGGGCTCCACACTGGGCCTGGAGCCTGCTTAAGATTCTCTCTCTCTCCCTCTGCTCCTCCCCCACCTGTGTGTGTGTTATCACACACACACTCTCTCAAAAAATACAAATAAGAAAAGAAACTTATGTTTTTATACAAAAGCATTTTTCTATAATACAAAAGTAGTGCTGTATTTTTAATTTATATTATTTTATTCTACAATGGTTATTTTAAGAATTGCTTCTAACATAGTTTGATTCAATTTCAGTTAGGAAGGAAGTCATATTTAGAAACCCCAAGCATGTTATGTGAGAAAACTCCACATAGTGCAGAGGACTTTGATCAGTTAAATCATTTTAATTGGCACATTGTAGTAGTAGGAGCTATACAAAAGCACCTGTTCTCTCAGTTTTAAATATCCACAAAGTGAAATTGATTCAAAAATCAATTATAAATGTACTTTCTATTCAATACCATCTTTCTTTATTAAAATTAAAATAGCTTTTCTTTTTTTCTTCAGATTTATCATTTTCTCTAATTATGCTGGACAAAGAATCTCTGTGCTGGGCTAGAATACAACTTAAATTGCATATTTGAAAAATACCTTTGTTAGAGAACAGATATATTGTGTCCATTTTCTGTGGAAGCAGAATTATGTTTTTTGACACCACATAACTTTGAAATTTTAATTAATTTAAATGTAAGTTCATCATAACTAGAAAATGGGGGAAAGTTTTATTTCACAGTTCTTTTTTTTCTGTGATCTAAAGAACCAACAATAGAAAGTTGTTTTAATTCATTATACTTAGTATTTTATACAGTCCTACTAGAGTACTTTATATTAGCTCAGAGTGCCAAGCTTTGTATCTTCTTGAGGTACATATGATATTAATGTTGGAGTCAGGGATATTTTTTATTATCATTGATTTTGAGATGGAATGAACCTGGTTGAATCTTTATTTCAGTGTTTCTAAGTCGGGTGTTCTTGAACATTACTGTACAGGTGGTTCAACAATTGTGTTTGGCACAGATACAGATTATCTGAAATATTACAGATTATCTAACATATTACAGATTTCTAAAATATTACCATCAAAAACTCATATTCAGTAAGATTGGGTGGATCTATGGAATATATATAATATATTTTAAATAAAATTGCAGAAGAGTTTTATAAAGGTGATCTTTAGATAATTTGTTACCATTTCTAGTTAATCCTTATTCCTTTAGAATCACAATGTGCAAGCTTCTGCCTTGCAGCAAAATATTCTATATTAGATATTGTGTTAAATTTTCTTGACATGGTATAGAACATGCAGTGTAGATGTTTTTCCCTAGTGGAATGTTGGACAGAAAGAAATTTCTGGACAGTAAAACAAGTACTAACCAACATCATTACAAAAGGAGGGATCTGAGGAGCTCCCCTGATAACCTGATCACAATTATATATTTAATGTCACAATCTACTATTCAGCTTTTTCTGGGCAACTGAAAATACCTCAGAATTAATTTTGTGACCATATTTGCTCAATAAGTAAATCATAATATATTTAAATATAAGTTCATTGAATCATCTTAAATATGAGGTGATTTTTTTTCTCTAAAATTCAAACTTGTCCTAACAAATGAGTTTTAAAGTCACAAGATAAAATATCATGGCATGGCTATTCCATGCCCCATACTTGAACCTTTAAGGAGAAAATTTTTTGACATAGTTTTGCTTGTTTCAGGATCTCTCAGAATCAGGTATATGTTTTTGTCATGTGAAATTTTTTTTTTTTAATTTTTTTTTCAACATTTATTTATTTTTGGGACAGAGAGAGACAGAGCATGAACGGGGGAGGGGCAGAGAGAGAAGGAGACACAGAATCGGAAACAGGCTCCAGGCTCTGAGCCATCAGCCCAGAGCCCGACGCGGGGCTCGAACTCACGGACCGCGAGATCGTGACCTGGCTGAAGTCGGACGCTTAACCGACTGCGCCACCCAGGCGCCCCTGTCATGTGAAATTTAAGATTCTTTCTTCCCTGTTTCTTGGATATCGCTGTTCAAATTGGACAGAATGAACTTACCTGGCATGAAGTACAGCTAGGCCTACCAAATCTTTGTGAAACAGGTATTACCCTTTTGAGAAGAAGTAATAATAAATCTCTCTGAGTAAAAAAGGACTTCATCAATTGTTAAATATAGAAGATGGCTATCCTCTTCAGCAAGTGTAGGTATGTTCCAACCATGTTCAAAGGACATCTTAGTATAAAAACTACCATACATTAGAAGCTCAACAGGGGCGCCTGGGTGGCTCAGTCGGTTAAGCATCTGACTTCGGCTCAGGTCACGATCTCATGGTCTGTGAGTTCAAGCCCCACGTTGGGCTCTGTGCTGACAGCTCAGAGCCTGGAGCCTGCTTCGGATTCTGTCTCTCTCTCTCTCTCTCTCTGCTCCTCCCCCGTTCATGCTCTGTCTCTCTCTGTCTCAAAAATAAATAAACATTTAAAAAAATAATTAAAAAAAAAAAGAAGCTCAATAAATCAGGTCTGTTACAAGGATCAAGGACAATGCTGAGAAAATAAAGAAATGGGATGGGAAGCATAGCCAGTGAAAGCACCCTACTACTACTGGACAAATTATTTTTATCTCCAAGTTTCTATAAATTAAAAAATTGTATAACTTTTAAAAAAAAATGTTTATTCATTTTTGAGAAAGAGAGACAGAGCACAAGAAGGGGAGGGGCAGAGAGAGAGAGAGAGAGAGAGAATAAGAAGCAGGCTCTAGGCTCTGAGCTATCAACACAGCTTGATGCTTGTCCTATTTGAAGAACAGAAAAATAGAACACTGAATGAGAAGAGATTAGAAAACTGACAAAAAATATCAGGTACATCAATATAAGAATAGCAGCATGCTCAGAATGCTGAAAATAAAATAGAAAATAGAGAAAATATAAAAGACAAGAAAAATAAAAATATTTGAATAAATGGCTAAATTCTTTTCAAATTTGATGAAAAACATTAATTTACAGATCTAAGAAGCTTAAAAAATTTGAGTATAATAAATAGAAAGTAATTCACATCTAGATAGAGCATAGCAAAACTTGAAAACTGAAACCAAAAATAAATCTTTAGTATAAGTCAAGAGAAAACTGATGTATCAATTACAGGGGCACAACACATGATTAATAGATTTTTTTCATTAAAAAAATGAAGAGGCATAGCATGACATATTCAAACTGTGAATGGATTAAATACCCTACCCACAAGGGAGAGGGGGAATCATACTAAATAAAAACAAAAACAGAGGCAAGAGCCAGCCTTTTGAGGTCTACAAGAGACACAATATAGACTCAAAGACATGAACAGATTGAAAGTTTTAAAATGGAAAAAGGTACAGTATGCAACAAGCAGTAGGAGAGATGAAATGGCTATAGTATGAGACAAAATAGGTTTCAAGAAAAAAGCTATCAGAGATAAAGAATGACACTTTATAATAAAATGACAAATTCATCGGAAAGTTATAGCAATTACAAACTCCTTCTCAACTAACAACAGAATTACACAATACATGAAACAAACCCTGGCAAAATTGAAGGGAGATATGGGCACTCTAGCAGTAATAGTTGGACACTTCAATATTACATTCTCAATAATGGATGGAACAATTGGAAAATCAGCAATAGTATTGGAGTCTCCAACAGCACAATTAGCCAACTTGATCTAACTGATATCAGAAAAACACTGCTACATCAGCAGCTGAGTGAAGATTTTTCTGAAGGACACAGGGAATATTCTTGATAAATCATAATAAAAGGTCATAAAGCAAGTCTCAATAAGTTTTAAAAAATTGAACTAACTCCATATGTTGTCTGATCTTTATGGCATTAGAAATCAATGACTGAAGGGCTATATTTGTAAGTGTATTTACAAATATTTGTAAATTAAAAGAAAATTAACCAAGGGGCGCCTGGGTGGCTTACGTGGTTGGGTGACCAACTTGGGCTCAGGTCATGATCTCACAGTTTGTGAGTTCCATCCCCACGTTGGGCTCTGTGCTGACAGCTCAGAGCCTGGAGCCTGCTTTGGATTCTGTGTCTCCCTCTCTTTCTGCCCCTCCCCTGTCTCTCTCTGTCTCAAAAATAAATAAAACATTACAAAAAAATTTTTTAAAGAAAATTAACCACGAAGTCAAAAACGAAATCACAAGGGGAATTAGAAAGTAGTTTGAGATGAACAAAATAAAAAGTATAACACATTGAAAATCATGAGATGTAGCTAAAGCAGTGTTTAGAGGGACATTTATAACTGCAAAGGTCTATACTAGAAAACAAATAAGAATCATTAACTCAAGCATCTAATTTTAGGAACTACCAGAAAGAACAATCTAACCACAAAATAAGCACAATCAAGAAAATAATAAAAATTTGAGCAGAAATCAATGAAACAAACAACAGAAAATAGAGAAAACACAAAATACAAATCTGATCATTGGAAAGACTTTTTATTTTATTTTTTTTTTCAACGTTTTTTTTTTTTTTTTTTTTTTTTTAATTTTTGGGACAGAGAGAGACAGAGCATGAATGGGGGAGGGGCAGAGAGAGAGGGAGACACAGAATCGGAAACAGGCTCCAGGCTCCGAGCCATCAGCCCAGAGCCCGACGCGGGGCTCGAACCCACGGACCGCGAGATCGTGACCTGGCTGAAGTCGGACGCTTAACCGACTGCGCCACCCAGGCGCCCCTGGAAAGACTTTTTAAAAAATACTAACAAATTAGCTAGACTATGTAGAAAAAGAAAGAATATAGAAATGATCAAAATGAGGAATATAGGTGGAGATATAACTAAATATCTTACAAAAAATAAAAAGAACTATAAAGGAACACTTTAATTTTTGTAAAAAAATTATACAACTTGTATGAAATTTACAAATTCCTACAGGAGACAAAAATACCAAAACTGGCAAAATATAGAAAATGCGAATAGACCTATGAAAATAGTTTGCATTATTAAGACAAAAAAACAAAAACTTGGTACAAAGAAGAAAGCAGTTTTCACCGGAGAATTCTATCAAACATTTTTGTAAAAAAGGAAGAATACAAATCCTTCATATACTATTTCAATAAATAGAGGAGGAGAGAATGCATTTCAACTTGTTCTACGAAGCCAATATTACCCTGATACCGGATAAAGAAATTTAGAAAATAAAGCCGAAGATCACTTTCCCTCATTAATATAGATGAAAAATACAAGAAAATATTATCAAGCCTTATCTAGCAATATATAAAAAGTATTATACACATTTTTTAATAGATGTGACCATGTATATAAATGACCGAGTGATGTTATTCCAGGAATGAAGATACCTTTAATGTTCAAAGAAATCAATTGATGTAATATATTATATTTATAATACAAATGACAAAAGGCATGATCATCTCAACAGGTGCACAAAAATCATTTTGCAAAATTCATTCATAATAAAAATTTGCAACAAACTAGTAATAAAAGGAAACTTTCTGTTCCTGATAAAAAGCAGTATTGAAAAACCTACAGTTTTCATTACCACTGATGGTGAAAGAATGATTTTCTTCTCTGATACTGGGAATGAGGCAAAGATTTGATTCCTGTCACATCTGATCAACTGGGGCTCTACCCAGTGCAACAAGGCAAAAAGAAAAAAAAAAGTCAAGAAACAAATTAAAAATCATTCAGAAAGAAATAGAGCTGTTTTATTCACAAATAACATGACCCTGAATATCTCAAATTGTAAAGTTGCCATAAAATACTACCAGAACTAACAAGTCCCTTGTTTCGGCAAGGTCTCAGCATACAAGATTGATGTACAAAAATTAGGCATATTTTTATATACCAGTAACAATTAAATGAAAATTTCAAAAGTAAAGCCATTACGACAATATCAAATATAATAAAGTACTTAGCAATAAGTTTAATCAGAGAAGTGCAAGACCTGCACAATGAAAATTACAAAGATATTTGAAGAGATGTTAATAAATACAGAATGCTCCCTGTCAATGGTTTGCAAAACCTGATGTTGCACACACTTATACAATAATGAATTTGGTAAATGTTATCAATATGTATGTATAGTGTTCCAAGAGATTGATTTTTCTGTTAATTTGATGTAGTCATTTAAATGTTAAAAATTAAGATCCATGTAATACACATAAATAATGCATATATGAAAATATGTCATCTTTTTACTTGTTTATTGGGCTTTTGTATTTTTTATTAATTGTGTGCACTACTGATTTTGTCTATTTTTTCTATGGGGCGCATATATGTGGTGTATGTAGATACATATTTCTATTGAAGTATATTTATATATGAACAAATATATAAATGTTTTTCTATGACTTAAATATATGTTAATGATGTAAACTCTTGTTGGTAATTCGTTGCAACATTTTCTCCAAGAATGATTATTGCCTTTTTAAATACATTTTTTTACCTGCATACATTTTCAGTGTTCATTTGCATTTCATTTTATCAGTGTTTGACTTTAAAAACTCTGTTTTTGTATGTCAGGTACTTCCCTTCCTAGCCCAAGATTGAAAGTGTATGCATCATACTTCTTTTCCTCTGGTATTAATATCCTTGTATTAATCACATTTAATATTTACTGTTTTTAGAATCTACAGATATATTAAGATGTTCCAGATTTATTGCTTTGCTATTAGTTTTCTTGCCTTGTTTGTTTTTTTCCCATTTTTCATTTCTAGTGTAATTTACTGATTGGCTTTTAGCCAATTCTCCTCTCTGTGTCTTCTAATAAGATAATTTAAAATAGTCAAATTATTACATTTATTCAGGTGGACAAATATAATACATCTTATATTGTAGATTTATAATATTTAGACACTTGAATTCAAATATGTAAACTTATTTTTTCCTTAGATGCTTCTTTCATTTATTTCTTTTTCAAAATGATGTTCTGCATGTAAAAGGTTACTTAATCTCCAAGGTTTTTATTAGAAAATTAACATGGATATGTAGATATTCAGTTTGATATATTTTCATATAACAAATCATCTTCTTTATTTTTATCACCAACTCATACATAATTACAATCCACCATTGGAAAAATTATCATAAATTTACTAATCCAAACATAATTAAAGTCATTATGAATGTTAGCAGTACCCTATACATGTAATAAGGAACAATTCTGGTTTTCTTTTGGTGACTAATGCTAATAATTCATTTATTTTTAATTTGTACAGCATTTCCCATTTGGCTTTGACATTTTTAGTTACTAATTAAGAATTAATGTAAGGTGTGTGGGGAATTAATAAGTGCTTTCATGATGCTGATGAATACATATTTGTGAGGGAATTAGTTAATATTATTCTAACCACAGCATGGATACATCCAACCTGCACAATCCACAACTGCCCTCATGTAGGCACAATTCTGGTATTTGTTTCCATTGTTTCTTTAAAACACAGTGAATTTTTTATCAAATTACTTTGGTTTCAAATTAAACACAATAGGTAGCATACTTTAGATATTGAATGAATATGTGATTGACCATCAGAGTTCATGTATTTCTTCTGATGGCAATATTTTTATTATTTGATTCAAGATATATTAGACTCCAGTATATTTTTTCAAAATTGCATTTTATGACTAACATAGTAAGCACAAACATTAACCTACCATGTATTTAAATGTGTGGCTTAAATTAACTGTATTTCTTCAACATGAAGGTAATTTTCTTCTATTTTTTTATAAATTGGTTCTTCTTAAAAAGTTTGTTTATTTTTGAGAGAGAGAGAGAGAGAGAGAGCACGGGGTAGGGAAGGAGACAGAATCCCAAGCAGGTTCCACACTATCAGAATCCTTTGTGGGGTTTGAGCTCATGAACTGTGAGATCATGACCGACTCAAAATCAAGAGTTAGACTCCTTACCTAATGAGCCACCCAGGGGCCCCTTAATTGGTTCTTCTCAAACAGAATATAATGCTACTTTGTTTTATAATTGAGATATAAAAAATGTTTATGTTTAATAAAATCTCTAAGCACTTAGAAGTAGCTCTATTGATAAATAAATATTAATCTAATAAAAATTTGGAAAAAAGTCAAATTTACTATTTGTACTCTATATATTTATGAATTCTCAATATTAAAATATAATATCGTTACATTAATCTTAAAAAGTTTTAAATCATGAAAGACCATCTATATGGATTTAAGGATAAATTTATTACATTTTATTTCATTACACTATTTCTTTTCCAGTTAAAAAATAAAACACAAAAATAAAATCTGTGTATAAGATTTGAACTTGTCATGAAAGTGATTAGTATGTTTGACAAACAAAAACTAATGCCTAGGGTCACCTGAGTGGCTCAGATGGTAAAGCATCCATCTCTTTGATTTCAGTTCAGGTCACAATCTAATGGTTTGTGAGATCAAGTCTCTTGGGCTCCAAACTGACTTCAGAGAGTCTGCTTGGGATTCTTCCTCTCTCTCTCTTTCACTCTCTCTCTCTCTCTTTCTGTACCTTCCCCTCCCCTCGCACACACACAAAAGTGCATGCGTGCTCTCTCTCTCTCTTTCTCTCTCTCTCTCAAAATAAATAAATAAACTTAAAAAAAAAAGAAAAGAAAACTAACTAGCCCCTAATTGTTAGGTAACAGGGCAAGCATACTTAATTTAATTATTTTTGTAAAATTATTTTAGCAAAATATGTACAAATAAAAATTGAATCATGCCATATAAATTCAGAGATGTAAATACACCAATCTGTTTTATATAAGTTTACACTTACATAAATAGATATATAAGGGGTACCTGGGTGGCTCAGTCAGTTAAACCTCAAACTCGGTTTTGGCTCAGGTCATGATCTCATGGTTCGTGAGTTGGAGCCCCATGTCAGGCTTTGTGCCGATGGTGCGGAGTCTGCTTGGGATTCTCTCTCTCTCTCTCTCTCTCTCTCTCTCTCTCTTTCTTTCTCCTTCCCTCTCTCTCTGACCCTCCTGAATCCTCTCTCCTTCTCTCTCTCTCAAAATAAATAAGTAAAAACTTTAAAAAATAATATTTGAATAGACAAATGAATAGATATATAAGAAAATCTCTCCTTATATGCTTACATTTGTGTGTGTGTGTGTGTGTTGCTTGCAAATGTGTAGCTAGCTATAACTATATCTGTGAAAATAATCAGAAGACTTATAAAAATAATACATAAATATTGAAAACCTTTTTTTTTCTGATCTGAAACCTTGAAAACCCTTGAAGAAAGGAAAAAGTTCATTGGCAAGCACACCCAAAATATAATAATAATTAAAACAAAATCATTGGAATGGTACTCTTTTCTCACTTCCATTTAGAGTATTGCAGACTTTTATAAGTAGCCATCACATGCCATCTTATATTATCTCATCTATGAGGTATGTTGTATTAACAGAGGCCCATTGAAATTCTCAAGAGTTCCTTTGAGCATAGATTTCAAATGAGGTGGCACCAAACCACAAATGGTTAGGACCACTCCAGTGCCAGGAGCAGAAGCAAAGGAAGGCAATCATCTGATTGACTATAGTTTAAGAGACTGCCCTATTTGCGAAAGCTGAATTGGCTGTTTGTGACTGGTTATTCTTAGGGTGAGGTTTCATAATTTTAAGGTATTTTGTAGCATTTATTCTGGTTAAGGTTTCATTTTCCTTTCTTAGGCTTTGAAGACATTAGAGACACTTCAGTCCAATGGTCTCCTCCTTTATTTATTTTAATAACTTTTATACACAGTGACTCCTATCTGCCTTTATGCACAGCAACACCTATCACTGAGACATTAGGTATGCCTCTAGAAAAGGGTTTATTCGAGAGGCAGCCAAACCAGGAGGAGAGGAGAGAGCAAGCCTCAAATCCACCTTCCCAAAGGGGGAGAGAACAAGTTTATAATCATCAGGATGGAGATTATATACATATTGATGAAAAGGGTGGGGAAATATAACTATTCATAAGGAAAAATGTAGCAAGCACATTGAGCAAATATATACCTAATGTATCCCATGCTCACTTTGGAGTAGAGACTTAGTATCAGAACAAGGCAAAATTCAGCCCCTGAGGTGAGGAAGTTCTCTTAGGACAAGGAGAAGGGGCTGGCAGCATGCCTCCAGAGCTGGTATAAACTAGATGGGTTCTTGGGCCCCTTCTCTTGGGTAAGGAATGAAGGGCCTTACTTGTTCACAAGCTGGAACTGTATCAGTTGACCTTGTGTCCAGGCTTCTGCAGAGACAGCTAATGGATTTGTTAGTGGGGTCTGAAAAGACACAATAGCTGATTAGGAAGAAGTAGTTCCCTGAAAAACAAGCTCTAAAGTTTCTATTAGTCTCAACTTCATTAACCCTGTGGGGCACAGTTTCTCCATGATATACTCCAAACAAGGTTGTTGAAGTTGTATAGTAAACACCATGATATATATGCCTTTGTTTTTTTTTTTTTGAATTTGTTTTTACATATGGATGCAAAATATTTTAGAAGCTAAATTTTAAAAAAGAATGTAAGAAAAAACAATTGTTGTAAGTACAGTGAGTTCACACTGGGAATCCCAATACAAATCTCAGTGACCAAGAAAAATGTATGAGAGAACATCTAGGCCTAGAGAGAAATTAATATAATGCCTAGAATTATAGGAAAACCCTACTTGCTGAAGTTAATTTGTTGCTTTGACATTATTATTAAAAGAGTATTTGTCACTCTCAAAAGTGTGCTGTTTTGAAAGATAAGTTCAAATTGTTATCATCAGTTTCTTAATAAGAAAAAAAAATAGAAATTAGCCTCGGAAACTATGCTATATACTATTGTAGTTGCTTTCAGAGATCGGATTCCATTTTGTATATTAATGTATTGATATTGATCTTTGTCAATATAAGATTATAAAAACTTTATCCTTACTTGAGGGGTTTATACTGAAGGATACAAAAGCGAATATGAAGGAAAGTCAAGAGTTAAATAAGGATGAATTCAGGAGAAAAAAAAAGTATTTATTTTATGTAAGCTTTAAACTAACCTGGATAACTAGCCAGACTGAGGAGAGGTACATAAATGGTTGCAGAGATTTTCAAATAATGCTTAAGGCATGACCAGAAATTAGTCTCTATTAACAAGGCGTATATTTAATATTGTTAGGGAGAACACAAAAATCTGGGGCATGCACTTTTCTTCAGGGATTTAGAAGCAAACATTATGAGAAATATGCTTGGTAAAGCAAAGGATATAGGTTGCTACTGAGACGGGATTAAAACTGAGAATGGGTAATAGAAGAGATTTGCACTGATCTATGACCTCTGGTGGGGGAGGGGTTGCGGGGAGAGTTAAAAATATAGGTGCAAAGATTGCCTTGAAGCAGAAGAAGGAATTTCCAGTGTCATGGAGAAAAGGAGACATAAAATGAGCATGGATATATAAATTGTATAATTGCAATATAGAAAACATTAGGAAACTACATAAGTAATATTCTCCATTTTGTTTAGAAAGTGAGAAACTAGGTCATTTTATGAAAGAGATATAAATTTAACAGGATAGTGGCAAAAACAAGGAATAACTATTCAAGGGTATAAAAGAAAATTGGCAGTTAAGAATGAGTAAAACACTTAACAGAAGGATTGAAAGAACATCTTATGTTGGTTTTAGGTAATCACAGTAAATGTTGACGTGCATTGGGACTGACTACCGAAAGTTGATTATTTTCTTAAAGACAGACTTTTTTCTTTGATTAATCAATAGAAACTCATGTCTGTGATGTGACATGTGAAAATTTTCATCTCCATGTTAAACTGACAACAGCAATAAAGTCATAAGAACATAAGTAATACATTTTAAGTTTTTTTTCTTTTTGCTGTTCTGGAATAGTCCTATATAGTACTTTATAGATCATTAATATATGTATTAAATCTTACATAAAAATCTGAGGAAAAAATTTAAAACAGTTTTAATAATTATTTGCTTTTAGAATTTAATATATCAGGCCCATCTTAAACTATATCTTCCTTTTTTATATGAAAAGAATTTTCCTTTCCTGCTGTAATTTTGTATCAGGAGGGAAATTGTATTAATTTAAGAGCAAACCCTTTTTGTTCTGTCCATTTCAAGCTTCACATCCAAAATCTCAACCTCTGCATTACAACAATTTTTCCCTCCCTGAGACTGTGTTTTCTTATAATACAGAAAATGAAATGAAAAAGAAAATTCAAAGTCTCCATCCTTTTAAAACTGAAATAACACACACACACACAGACACACACACACACACACCTACAATTTGTTTCAGCTCAAAATGTCTGTGTTGCCCTTGAGTGAAGATTAGGGCAATTAATTTTGGTTGTTTCCTTTACCTGAAAATCAATCAGGCAGTGATGATATCATCAGGTACATCAAAGGTTTTAGAGAAAACAGTAAACAAGATTTAATTATTGCACTCACCACATAGTGGGTGCACTCTAGGAACCTAAACTGTAAGGCAGATTAATTTTCTTTTATTTTTCTTTTCCTGTAGTGATTGCTATAGCAACAAAACTGAATTGCATGTGAGACCAACATCTACAAACTTTTAAGGCAAAGAGCTGCTACAGGGTACTCCCAGTCTTCAGCATGAAAGAATATCCATCCAAACAAAGTGTTGAATGATTATTTGTACAAAAATTCCCCCATTTAATGTGTATTGAACAGATCTCTCATTGTTTGGAGGGAATCTTAGAAACATCATCTTTGTTTATAGGGATAATGCAAATCATTTCTAGGGATAGTCTTCTACATAAAAGAGTACAATAAAACCTTCTTTCAGAGTTAATTAGATTTAGAAGATAAGATTATTTGTGTAAGCAATGATCCTTTATAGAAAGCTTACTCTAGCAAAATTAGAACAATTGAAATTACGCTTTTTATTAAATGGGTGTCTTTTGCTTTTTACCATTTTCTGTGTATACATCGAGGCAAGAATGTCTGTAATACAATTCATTTTATGTGAAGTAGATTGGCACATAATAGGCCATAATAATGATACAAGGGAAATATGTTTGTGGAGATGGAGAAATTAATATTATTGTCATTTTTACCTAATACAATATGTTTAATTTCAATTATGATTTTTGTATAGATATGATTTTTTTAAGTTTATTTATTTATTTGGAGAGAGAGAGCAAGAGCACCACCTGGGGAAGGGCAGAGAGAGAGGGAGAGAAAGAGAATACCAAGCAGGCTACATGCTGTTAGCACAGAGCCTGAGATGGGGCTTGAACCCACGAACCATAAGATAATGATCCAAGCTGAAACCAAGAGTCTGGCACTTAACCGACTAAGCCACCTAGAAGCCCGTATAACTGCAACTTTTACAAGTAATAAGCAATCATCTTGTGGGTCAAAACTCATGGACTTTTGAAATCAAATGCATTTGAATAAATAGTTACTATCTAATGAAAACCCTATTAAAAAAAATAGATGGCCTGCATCTTTATTAAATATAATTAAGGATCTTTCAGGTAGTATTTCATTAGCTAATTAATCAAATATTTAAATAATTGACTGTGATTTGTTACAGGCAGCCTCATTTACCCAGACCAGCATTTTAACATTTATATATTTATTTCTTCCCTACTGCATCTCTCAGATTTTCTTTCTTTAAAGTAACACCCATTTTGTATCACAGTCATATAGTTTGAATGAAATTTTCCCAATGAAATTTTCGAAGTGAGGCCCCATGAGCCTATGGGTATTAAATATTAATCCATAACCCTTGTCACCCAGTAAGCCCAAGGTTCTTCCTTCAACATATGATTGGATTAGGTAAGGATGCCTGTCTTAATTTGGTCCCATCTCAGTGAATCACAGGTATAGCAGTAGCAGTAGTATATTGACTAGAGAGAATCATTTTCTCTCCCTGTACCTCTCTCTTCCTCCTTCCCTCCTCTCCTCTTTTCCTATCTTGCCCTCTCTCTTCTTGGGTGAGCAAAGAGGTAATACCACAGTATTGGTTAATACCTTATGGAAAATAAGGGCCAATTATTTGCTAAAGCTAAAATTGGCAAAGTGCAGAAAGAAACAGCTGGGAGGTGAAAGCATTGAACCATGCAGCACAATCCAGAAGCCTGGAAAGTTTTTAAGCTTTCCAGTTGAAACTCTTAATTCTCAATGTTTTAGAAACATGTGCATTAAATGCTCTACTTGTTTAATGTACTTTGAGTTAGGTTTTATGTTACTTAAAACATAAAATCCTCACTAATATACTGCCCTTATTGACTGAGGCATGATGAAGCTAATTCTCCAGTTGGAATTTTAAAAAATGTAGACCATTTTTATGCCATGTCATTATGACATGCTATATACGTAATAAAAAGAACATGGATATATAGAATTAAAGACAAGAGGTATCTATCCCTAAATTGCTCACTTTTATGAGTATTTTTAAATCATAAAAGGTAGATTATTTTATTTAAAGAAAACTGTTAAGCACAAAAGCATTTACTCATTGAAAACTGGCATGGACACTCAGCAGTTCCACTACTGGCAAGGGCTTTAGCAGATTTCAACCTATGTATTAATTTATTTATACTATCAACTCATATGTAATAAAATTACATCAGATAAATGACAAAATATACTACACTATTGTCTTTTCCAAAGAAACACAATAATTTGTAACACAAGTAATCAAATGTTTAAAATCCATCTATTAATTAACTATAATATTAAAGACCTACTAAAAGCAGATGATTTGGGACACTGTGGCTAGAGCTATGCTAAAACAGGACTTTGTGATTCTTGTCTTATTGGAAATTACTGGCAACTAATACTTCAGTTATTTTAAAAATCCACAACAGTGTATATAACCATATAATGACGATGCTCTAAAGGAAGCAACTGGTAAGCGTGAAAGAACATAATTAGTTGCTTCTCTAAAGGCAGGAGTCAAGGGTCTTTCCAGAAATACTATTTAGGCAGACATATTTGTGATGAATAACAGTTAGTTGAGGTGTAGAAGGTGATACATGTCCTATAGGCAAAGTGACCGACATGATGAGGGCTTTGATATAAACACAGAGAGAGGGGGGAAAAAGAGAGAGAGCAAGAACTCCTTTCATAAGGAAAATGAAAAAAAAGGAAATTAGAGAGCCTAGTAAGTAGTAATCAAGAGAGTTGTACCAAAGGATACCTGAAAAACTGGCATGAGCCAGATCGTATAAGAGCTCACAGATCCTTTTATTTGTGTGTATGTATTTTATTATAAATCCAAGTACAAATTTATGGAAAGACTTTAAACTCTAGCATGCTAATGTCTGAGAAACTATCAATATATTCCTTAGCCTGTTGTTTAAAAAATAGATTTAAAGAGAATGAGAGATGAAGCAAACAGATACAAAAGTCTCTTAGAAGGCTCTAGGCAAGAACTATAGGCCATTAGGACTAAAATAAATATAGTGATGGAAGATAATTAAGTGTGTGTGTGACTTTGTGTCTGTGTGTGCCTATAATGAAGGTGGCATCAGGGAGATCTGATGTTTGATTCAGTGTGAGATGAGAGAGCTAGATGCCGAGATGAATTTACTATTTCTGTAATATAATTTGGGGTAGTGATATTGCTCTTTTCAGAATTGGAGAAGAATGGAGAAAATTTATAAATGGGGAGTATAGTTTGTTAATTCAGAGTTTAAATGTTTTGTTTAAATAAATGTGGAATGCCTCAGTCCCATGACCCCTAGAGATGTCAGACAGATAATTGGCTATTCAAGAGTGAAACTTAGAAGAGATCCTAGCTAAAATATTAATTGGAAATTGACAGTCTTTAGATTACTCATATAATAAAATGATAACATCACTTCACATAGAATTAATATCACATTACTTTTTAAATTAACATGCAGCAAAATTGAGTTTATTATTGAGTAGAGTTTTATGAATTTTTGGACATGTGTGTATATTCACATAAACACCACCATAATCAAGATACAGAGCAGTCCCATCACCTCCAAAGGCTCCCTCTTGTTATCCCTCTGTAGTCAATCACTTGCCCCATTGTTAATCCTTGGCAGGCATTGATCTGTTATCTGTCATTAGGATTTTTCCCTTTGTGAGAAAGTCATGTAGCTGGAATCACAAAGTAAGTGACTTTTCAGATGGCTTCTTTCAATTACTCTTTAAAATTCATACAAGTTGTGTGCATCAATAAAACCTTCTGTCAGGAGCCAAGTGATTTGGTGTATCTAAATGTAAATATCCCCTTTGATTACCCAGTATTATTCCATTGCATGGAGGTACTGCATTTTGTTTATCCATTCCATTCATAATTTGAAGTACATTTACGTCGTTTCCAGGTTTGTTTTTTTTTTTAATTTTTTTATGTTTATTCACTTTTGAAAGACAGAGAGAGACAGAGCACAAGCAGGGGTGGGGTGGAAAGAGAGGGAAATACAGAATCTGAAGCAGGCTCCAGGCCCTGAGCTGTCAGCACAGAGCCTGACGCAGGCTCGAACTCAGGAACCGTGAGATCATGACCTGAGCTGAAGCTGGACACTCAACTGACTGAGCCACCCAGGCGCCCTCCAGGTTTTTATTTTGTAAATAGAATTTCTATCAACATTTGTGTTCTTGTTTTAGGCTAGTATAACTTTCACTACTCTAGGCTAAATTCTGATAAGTAGGATTGCTGAGTCATATGGTATGTGTATGGGCAATTTTATTAAAAAAAACATTGCTAAACTGTTTCCAGATTGGCTGAATATTTTTTTTGTTTGTTTCAGTGGATGATGTGTATGAGTTCTGCATGCTCTGCATCCCCCTAGGACTTGATATTGTCATAATTCTTATTTCTTAAACCAGTCTAATAATTATGTACTAGAATCTAATGAATGAATGAATGAATGAATGAAATCTGTTTACTTCTCTATTTAGAAAATACACTTACTTGCCCTCTATATATTCGCACACTCTCTTTGTGTTTATTTGTCTTCCACATATATACGTGTCTTATTTGCTTAAGAGTCTAAGTAATTTTTGTCTACTCTCCCCTTTTCCCATTGGATTGCTTATTTTTCACTATTGATTTTGAGTGTTCTTTATTAAGTCTGGATGCAAATAATTTCTCCCAGTCTATATTTAGCTTGTCTTTTCATTTTCTGGATGAGTCTTTCAGAAGAAAAAACAGATTTTAATATTTGATGAACTTCCATTTGTAATTTTTTAATGGTTTGTACCCTCAGTATGAGGTTTATAAACTCTTTGCCTAACTCTAGATCATGAAAATTTCTTTTGATTTCTTTTAAAATTTTTATAATTTGAAGTTTACATTCACATCTATTATTGGTTGATTTTTGTAAAAATACGAGAATTTTGTTAAGATTCATATTTATATGTACTGATGTCCACTTGTTCCAATATCAATAGTTTTTTGCCTTTACACCTTGGTCAAAATTCAACTGATCATTTTCATGTGGAAAAATTTCAGGAATGTCTGTTATTCTGTTGTATTGATCTATGTGTCTCTCACTTCATTAATACTACACTGTCTTTTTTATTGTAAGTTTATATTGTTACCAATTCAAGCAGTGTGGGACTTCCAACTCTATTCTTTTTTAAAACTGTTTTAATATTCTGTATTTCTGCTTTTCATTTACGATTTATTTATTTATTTATTTATTTATTTATTTATGTTTATTTTTGAGAGAGAGAGACAGACAGAGCACGAGTGGGGTAGGGGCAGAGAGAGAACGAGTACAGAATCTGAAGCAGACTCCAGGCTCTGAGCTGTCAGCACAGAGCCCAAGGAGAGGTTCAAACACAGGAACCATGAGATCATGACCTGAGCCGAAGTTGGCTGCTTAACTGACTGAGCCCCCCAGGCACCCTGCCCTCCTTTTGCATTTTAGAACCAGCTTGGCTATACCTACAAAATAATTATGCTGGGATTTTGATGGACATTGTATAAAATCTGTAGATCAGTTTGGGAGAATTGAGCTGTTTATTATGTTGAATCTTTGAACCAATAGACTCATAATGCCTCTGTGTTAATTTAGTCCTTCTTTTATTTTATCATTTTCATTACTTAATCATTTTTAACTTTAGAATTTTAAGACTTTTTGATCTAGTTCAAATGCTATTTTTGAGTTGGATTCCAGCCATCCATTGCTTGTATATTGAAATATGATTGATGTTCGAGTGTTTAATTTGTTTCAAGTAAACCTAATAAACTCACTTATTAGTTCTGAAAGTTTCTTTGTGTATTTCCAAGATTTTATTTGTAGATAACATTGTTGGATACAAATAGGGAAAATTTTATTTATTGCTCTCAAACTGGTATGCTTTTGTTTCTTTTTCTTGCCTTCTTGCACTAGTTTTGATTTCAGTGTGATATTGAATTGAAGCAATGAGAGGAATTGGTTGATTTTATCTAAGTTTTCAAATACATATGCATAAAAATGTTCATAGTTTTCCTTACACTGCTTTCAGTTGTGGTAGTGATATTGTCACCATCATTCTTGATATTGGTTATTTATGTCTTTATTTTTTCATTCTGTCTTGCGAGAAGTTCAAAAGTTTGTAAGTGTATTAAAGAATCAAATTCGGTTTCACTGAATTTTTGCTACTACTTACTGTTTTCAATTTCATTTATTCATAATTCCTACATCTATCATCTTTATTGATGTCTTCCTTTCCTATCTTTTTTTTTTTTTTATTCTTAAGATTGAACCTTTTTTTTTTTTTTTTTTTTTTTTTAAGCTGGCAATCAACATGGCTGAATTTGGCTGACACGTTCTTTTTAGGCTCCTATGGGTTTTGGTTTTAATGTTACTTCAATTTTCAAAGATTTTGCAGTGATATTCTGACCGGCCCCGCATGTGCACCAGTCAGTAGCCACTTTGAGGAAAAAAGTAGTGATTTATCTCTGTTTAGTATTTAGATTCACTCATGCTTCATTAAGGATCAGCCAAGAGTTTAGTTTCTCTAGGTCATCTCAAGAAACATCTTAGTTTCTTGCTGTCATCTTCCTGGTACCAGCTTTTGGGTCCTTTGGCTAGACAACGGGAACTCCATTTACCCCCTAACACCACCAGTGTGCAATTTCTTGACTGCACCTTCATTCTGTAAAAAGTGGCATAAAGACAGGGGGAGAAAAACATCAATGGGACTTTTCCTAAAATCTGGTAAGATTGTTTTTTGAATTGAAGAGGAATTTTCCCCTCATACAGAGTCTTAGGTCTTATGAGTCTTGGCTATCACTACTGTCCTTGCCAGAAGAATCTCTTCCTACACATTAAGGTTGAACAGAGAGGCTTCTACTGGAATTCTTTCTGATTGTGTTTATGTCCAAGTCTAGTTTCTGAATTGCCTTGAGACCAGATTGAGGAAAAAAAAAAAACAGAGAAAAATGATAATTCAATGATATTTGAAATTCTGATCTTCTGAATATGTCTGCTGCTATTTACTTTTTGGAGTTCTCACCTAGTTCCCCTATGTGCTCTGTTTAGGTTTTATAGCCAAAATCATTAGGAGAGAAAGAGTGTACTGTGCTTGCTTGACTTTCAAGGTTCCTAAAGTAGGAACCTGCCTAATTTTATTTTTACAACCTCACTAAGCATACTCGTCTGATATGGGACTTTTTGTGGCAGGGATTAAAACAAATCAGCCTTAATTATAAGTATGCAAACCCGTAGACTTATCCTACCTAATACAAAGCCCTAAAGACAATTGAGTACTTGCTTGTGAGAGAATATGGACTTAATGGAGGTCTGAACAACGCAGCATCCTCATTCACTCAGGTATGTCCTAGCATCATCAATTTGGAATTATTTGGAAAATGAGTTTTTAATAGCAGCTATTTCTAATCCTGAAGATATGTACCATTTAAGGATCCAGCTTGAACATAACTCCCCAAACAAATTTGAACCTTATCAGCATGCAGTTCGTGGAAAACATAGCAGCCAGGACTGACTGAGAATTTAGACTAACAGAATGCCTCTGTACTGCTCGGTCTATGAAATGCATAGCAGTTATTGCAAGACTAAAGAGTTTAGGAAGCATTCAAAACTGTTTTAATAGCTAGAATTCTCCATTGTGGGAATTTAAAACTTAAAATTTAATAGTATTAAAATACTATACTAATAATATATTTAAAAAAGAAATGATGAGGGCTGTTTGTCATAATATAACCACATGCCTAAGGCGGTAAGAGATACTAAACTTAACCAAGTATCTGTAATTCCCAAGAGTAGTTATTATCTTATGACAACTATGCACTAGATTCACTTTGCTTCTATAATAAATGTCTGTATTGTGATAGAAAGTGTAGCATAATTTTCTAGGCGATAAAATCAGTTTGACAGCAGTCTCAGTTTGTTTCACATGAAATAATCTAACATGTAAAATATTTTCTAACCAAGTAAGGTGCCGCTTTTAGCTTTTCTCATTTAAAGTCAACATCACTTTGAAGACATAGAGACCTGCCAGTGAGCTTAATCCATGGGGTTCTCTGAACTATCAATCCATAGTTGACATGACAGTCACATTAATGCCTTATGATATGTATTATTTCAGAAAATTTTATAGTACAATGTGAAGCTAGAATAAGCAGAACATCAATTAGCATTTGTCTTTGGAAAATAAAATAGGTCTTTCCTTCTAAAGGTCATACAGTTTTGCTTTTAAAGTAATATTCTATAAGGTTTTTCATTATTTTTGGATTATCTGAGGATTTCTATTTCTAAATTTTATTTTTTTTATTAAGTTTGAGGGAATGTGCATATGGTTAGGAAAACAGACTGCTTCAGGTATTTCAAACTGCCAGGGATGTAATATAGGGAATTACAGTCTTAAAATAATATGATAAATGTTGAGGTGGGAAGGTCAAAGAATCCATAAATCCTGTTTAAGAAATCAGGACAAGCAGATATCGCTAGGAGTCTCTGCAGATAAGACGAGCTGCCCGCAGCATTCAACCGTGGGATTTGAAGAGTATGCCCACAACTAACCAGCAAAACCTCACATCTATCGCCTGCCAAAGCCAATGTGCTCAGTTACCACTGCTGCAGGAAAAACCCGGCTTCTATTTCACTTTCCAGGTCTTCGCACAAGTGTCTTTTAATAACAAAATTTTAAGTGGAAACTTTCAGGCAAAAGAGATCTCCATCAGCTCTAGTATGGACAAAAAGTTACCAAGGCAGGAATTGTAATTACTGTCAACAGGCAGTAACCTATTAGTCATCATTCCTAAATACACTTCTATTCATAATGAAACCTAAAAGAAAAATTATACAACATCATGCTTTTGCTTATTGTACTAGTTTTCTAGGACTCCTGTAACAAAGCACCGCAAACTGTATGGCTTATACAACAGAAATTTATTGTCTCATGTTCTGGACTCCAGAAGTCCAAGATCAAGGTTCATCAGGGCTGTTCATTCCTTCTGGGCGCAGTGAGGGAGAATCTGTTCCATGCCTCTCTCTTATGGTCGCTATATAAATAAAGCTTTCACTAAATCAACAGATGGCATGGCTATCAGAGCATTTTGGCAAAGGATATACATTTAAATCCAATCAAAGTATCTCTTTCAGTGAGAATGAAAGCCATCTACTGCTTCCCTGGGTAATGGTATCATTTTGGACTCTCAATTGATCTCTGCTTTTGGATATTGGGGTCAGTTTAGCTTTGGAGAGAAAAAAAGTCATCTAGTTGAACCTAGGCAAATACCTCCATACTTCCCACCATAGTTACTTTACTCATGAGCTTATTGAGCATAAGTAGGATAGCTGAGAAAAAGGCTGATTGACTTTCATAAAACAAGTCCTCTTTCCCACCTCAGTATTAAGGACCTCATCAGTATTGAGTAAGCATTCAAATGGAACACATATATTTTTATGTACTGAACCCTTTCTGACAGATCCAGTCACATATATTTTTCAAGTCTTATAGTTGTGCAATCCTCTGATCTTGTTTCCTCCTCATTTACCCAAATTATTACCACTTCAGATCAAGCAGGATATATACACATATTTGACCCTTTCCCCTTTAAGCAAAATGCACACCATATATATATATATATATATATATATATATATACACACACACACATATATATATCTCAAGTCTTATACTGTGGGAGGACAGTATATTACAGATGCAGAGATATATTAATAACTGTTGTAACTTTACAGGTAATCAGTCTTTTGCATCGTAAAGTATTCTTTGTCCCATGTAATAATTTTTAGTCCAAAATCTACCTTATCTGATATTAAAATTATATTCCAAACTTTCAATTTGCATTTGCCTTTATATATTTCCATATGTGTATTTCAGTCTTTATGAAAAATTCCATTTTATGTGGTTCCTTTCTAGAAACCATCAAAATACATTTTGCTTTATTATTGATGTATTTCTTAAATAGATATATTTATTTTCATTCATTTTTATCTGTATGTTTGAGCTTAGTTGTAAATATTTTTTTTGTTTTTCTTTCAGATTTATAGTTTTATTCAATTGATTTTTTTGTGTTAATGACATAACATGTTCTATTGGGGTTTATCACGGGAATGCAAGTTTATTTAACATTTGAACATATTATCAGACTAAAAAAGAAACACAAAATAAAGAAAAACGTATGATATTTTTAATATATGCCATAATAGTTTTTGGTACAATTTAACATTCATTCATGATAATAACTGATACCAAACCTGGCACATGAAGAGCATCTCTGAAAAAACTCTAGAGATAACTTCATATTTAATGGTGAAAACTAAATGCTTCCATCCTAAACTGTTAACTAGGCTAAGACGTCCACTCTAATCATTTCAATATTGTAATGTAGCACAGGGTCTAACAAGAAGGTAACAAAATGCAAGGATAAAGTTCTGGTTTCCAGCTCAGCATATAAAGAACTTGGAAGTTGCCAGTTTATTCTAACAACAGGAAAAAGTCCAAACTGAAAAAATCAACAACTCTTCTAGTATCCATAAGAAAGATGAGGTCACAGGGTAAACTGAAGATTGGAGACACAGTCCAATATAGGGAGTCATGCCTTACTTGAGCAGAGAGTCTTGAATGATACACCCTAGAATCACCCATAGGAAAACCTGAACTGTAATTGAGGAAATGTTGGAGCCTCAGTGTGAACAGCTCTGAGCTTTCAAAATTCCAGGAGGTCCCAGTCATAGGAATTTATAAACAATTTTGTGAAATTTACTTCCAGGAGTTCCAGTAGATGCTCACGGTAAATATCAGAGAAAAATTTCCTCTTGCTTTCACCAAGGAGAGGGTTAAAGGAACCATTTTTGAATATGCTGGAGTATTCAATTCTTCTTAACAAGGCTTGCCCTTGAGAGAAACTAGATGACTACATCCTAACCTGCTACCGTATTATCAGAGCATAACTTACCTGGAGGAAGGAAAATGCCCGACTCCAACCTACTCTAGCCATTCTCTCCCATCTAAAGGGAGAGAAAAAACCCTGAAAAACACTTGTGAAGTTAATAGTCCAGAAACATAGGCTCACCCAAAGACTTAGAGCTAGTTACAAGACTGCAGATTGCTTCCCCTCCCTGCACACCTTACAACCGCATTATTGAGGGTCTGTTTGCAGTGATTCCTTTTGCCCAGCACATCACATCTGGCTGTCAAGAAAAAACGTTTAAGGTATACAATAAATAAATTAATTAATTAATTAATTAATTAAAAGAGAGCACACATCAGAACCAACATGTAAGGGATGTTGGAATATCAGAATTAGAAATGAAAACAGCTATGATTAATATTATCTCACGGATAAAATATACAGCATGCAAGAACAGATAAGCAATGTAAGCAGAAAGATAAAATTCCTAAGAAAGAGAAAATGTTAGAGATTAAAAACACAGAAATAGATATGGTGAATTTCTTTGATAAGTTTATTAGTAGACTGAATGGTTGAGCAGAGTCTCTGAACTTAAGAATATCTCAATAGAAATTTCTAAAACTGAAAAGCAGGGAACAAATATTCAAAACAAAAAACAGAATAAAATATCCAAGAACAGTGGGACAAATACGAGAGGTATAATATACATGTAATGGGGATATCAAAAGAAGAAATAAATGGAAGCAATATTTGAAATAATAATGACTGAGAATTTTCCCAAATATGTCCAATACCAAGCCACAGATCTAGGAAGTTCAGAGAATACCAAAGAGAATAACTGCGAAAAACTAAAGATAGGTACATCATTTTCAAACTACAGACGATTGAAGGTAAGGAAAGAATCCTAAAAGAAGTCAGAAAAAACAAACAAATTTCTCTTATAAAGGAACAAAGACAAGAATTACCTCTGACTTCTCAGAAACCATACAAACAAGAAGAGAGTGAAATAAAATATTTAAAGTGTTGAGACAATAAACAACCTAGAATTCTGTATCCTGTGAAACCATCCTTCAAAAATGAAGGGGGAGTGAAAACTTTCTCAGGCAAACAAAAATTAAGGGAACTTATTGATAATAAACCTGCCATATAGAAATATTTTAAAAAGATACACTTAGAGAGGAAAACAATATAGTCAGAAACTCAAATCTACAAAAGGAAAAGAGAATAGAAGAAAGAATACATTATGGTAAAATAAAAACTCTAATTGATCATACTCTTAATTGATCTACAGATAACAGTTGAAGATAATAATAGGAACAATATATTTAATTGTATATACTTAAGTAATATATTTGCTTAATGTATGTATATATTATATGTAGTGTACGTAGAATATATATATATATATATACACATATATATATAGGCACCATGTATATATACACATACATACATAAGCATTATATATAGTGTGTGTAGAATATATCTTATACATATTATATATATACATATATACACATATATATATACACATGTGTGTGTATATATATATATATATATACACACACATACATAAGCAAATACACAATGGATGTCATTGATACAAAGGAGAAGAGGGAGTAAATAGGGTTTTTGTTGTTGTTGTTGTTGTTGTTACCATAAAGTACTTACACAATCCATGAGGTGGTAGAGTATCATTTGAAAGTGGGCTTGAATGAGCTGTAAATGTTTAATTGCAAACTCTAGGGCAACCACCAAAGAAGTTTGGGCAGGGGGGAAGATATAACTGATATGCTAAGAAAGAAGAGAAAAGGGAATCATATAAAATGCTTGATTAAAATCACAAAAGGCATAATAAGAGTATAAGACAAAAATATGAACAAAAAGTGACAACAGAAAAGAGTAACAACAATGTTAGACATAATGCAACTATATCTTATAATCACTTTGAATTTCAGTGGTCTAAATGCACCAATTAAAGAGATTGTCAGAGTGGATCAAAAAGAAGACCCAACTATATTTTGTCTACAAGAAACCCACTTTAAATATGGGGACACATTGATTAAAAGTAAATAGATGGAGAAAAATATACCATGCTAACACTAATCAAAGAAAGCAGGCATAGCTGTATTGTTTTCAGACAGAACAGCCTTCTAAGCAAGGAACATTAATTACCAGGAATAAAGATGGACATTATATAATGATAAAGGTGCAAATTCTCTAAGAAAGCATAACAGTCCTTAATGGGCATGGACCTAACAACACAGTGTCGGACTATGTGAGGCAAACCCAATAAAACTACAAAGATGGGTATGCCTGGGTGGCTCAGGCATCCTATTCTTGGGTTTGACTCAGGTTATGATCCCTTGGTCATGAGATGGAGCCCTGCAATGGCACTGAGCTGGGCGTATAGCCTGCTTAATATTCTCTGTCCCTGTCTCTCTGCCCCTCTGCTGCACACACTCTCTCAAAATAAATAAATAAATAAATAAATAAATAAATAAATAAAAGACTGTATTAATATCATATTTTAATTTTCCTTTTTTTCTTATGTTGGTTGATGTTTATTGTTTGCTAAAATCAAATATATTATGAAAGTGAGTTTTAAAAAATCTCTAAGTCCGTTACTAAATAAAGTATTAATTAATTCTTGGCTCCCTAAAGTCATGAAAGTGTTAATTCGATTTGACCAAGTGCTTGATATCTTTAGGGAGTATTTTATTGACTGAAAAGACTTTCCTAAATGTATCACAACTGTTTTACTTGGACATTTTCTCTAAATTCGATTCTAAATCAATTTCCTTTGTACAGCTTGGGAAAAAAAGGTGATCTCAAGTGAATGCAAGCAGATGTTTCCATTTAAAAAACAACTTTCACAAAGTTGGCATCCCTTTAATTCTAAAACTTATTTGCACTACTTATAAAACATTTTAATTAATAGTAAAGATGTAAAGTCACGTAAGTTCTTCTATCGAATTCCTAGTAATGGCTTTATCAGTTTTAAACTTCTCAAGTTTATAAAAAATGCCTTTTTTATCTATAATGAGAAGCTATGTGGACTGATGTGTATACATAAATTGTGGCTTAACTCAGACACTTATATTTAATTATTCATCACTCATTTATATTTTGGTACTGTGCCTTTATCATGGATAACTTTTCCTTTTGTACCTGGTCTAGAATCAAACATTCTCCTTGTGTAATTATTTGTCTTTTGTTGCAGTAGAATATAACGTGTGCACTCAACTGTGAGCTTAGTTACACTTTGTCCATCTGTAACTTAATATTGCCAGCAAAACTTATTAGAAATCATAGTTTATTTTAATGTAAAACAAAATAGATAAAAATTTCCTGGTATTAAAAGTCAAGATATTTGAAACATGGCCCAGAAAACCAGCAATTATCTAGTATTAGTTAAGTATTTGAACCTAGATAAATCACTTAATATATTGAGGTCATATTATATTATCTTCAAAATGAGAGGATTGAACCTTATTTCCCATACAACAGCAAATTCGTATTATTCCATGACAAGTGTGAAATTATGAAAATTTCTTTTCATTGTACTCTTTTCTTTCTTTTTAAAAGTAAACATTATAATTTTATTGATTGTTAATAATGTCTTCCTTTGTACCTTTATGCAAGTTGATTATCTTGTGAGATAAGTGAAGCTGTCTCTTTCAAATATTGCTCTTTTTTTTTTTTTTTTTTTAAATTTTTTTTTCAACGTTTATTTATTTTTGGGACAGAGAGAGACAGAGCATGAACGGGTGAGGGGCAGAGAGAGAGGGAGACACAGAATCGGAAACAGGCTCCAGGCTCTGAGCCATCAGCCCAGAGCCCGACGCGGGGCTCGAACTCACGGACCGCGAGATCGTGACCTGGCTGAAGTCGGACGCTTAACCGACTGCGCCACCCAGGCGCCCCTCAAATATTGCTCTTGATCTCTTAAAATCGAAGCAACTTATTGAGTCATTTTCTACTATAAAATACTACTATGAGACTTTTGATAGATTTCTAATTTATACTCCTTAATTATCTTCTTTCTATATCTTCTATCTATGTTTTCTTTTTTAAAAAAAAATTTTAATGTTTATTTTCAAAAGAGAGAGAGAGAGAGAGAGACATAGCAAAAGTGGGGGAGGGGCAGAGAGAGGGAGACACAGAATCCAAAGCAGGATCCAGGTTCTAAGATGCCAGCACAGAGCCCCACGCAGGGCTCAAATCCACGAACCGCGAGATCATGACTGGAGCTGAAGTCAGACACTTAACTGACTGAACCACCCAAGCACCCCTGTTTGTTGAATAACAAGCAAAATTATTTATTATAAAATGTACACATTTTTCCAGTCCCTTTTGTGATTTTATATATATAATTTATATATATGTATATGTATATATATGTACATATATATGTACATATATGTACATATATATATACATATATATGTATATATATATGAAAATTAAATATTCCTAAATAATTGAAAATAAAAATTGTTTATTCATGTTGTGTTTCTATTAAATAAATTCCCAAAACCAAGTTGAGAAATAAGTTGACATACATTTTATATAGATATTTAGATAATGATATAGATAGATTAGCCTAAGACAGAGATATACACTCACATATACTTTGTAGATACAGGTATATATGACGTGTACTTGTAAGCAGTAGGTATGAAATAATGGAGAATTCCACTGGTAGGGAAAAAAGGCACTTCCTTTTCCTATTACTGTAGAACCATTTGAATTAAGAAAAAAGCAATGGGAAGCGGTGCGGCTTACTAGGGCGAAAACATCTCCTCTTGAGAGAGGTCTTTGTCTGGATGGTCTAAGGCAGACACCTTGGAATTAAATCATCATCCACATACCTGGCTGTTTGTTGTTGATATCTGTAGTCTTTGTCACCCTAGTATGCTAGATGAGGAAATTGACATTTACCACAGAACATCAAAAAGGAATGCTATGTGCATCCATGAATAACCCCCTAGAGGTCCTCAAACATAATCCAGAAATAATTTGAAGAGGCTGAAGTGTAAGCTTGGCCCCTAGAGGTGAATTTAATAAATATTTTAGTGCTATTTTGACATCATTATTACATAAAGATGGGTATGGTCTAGGGAAAAGCAATGTAATATAATACAAGTTAATGGATTTTTTCAAATGGCTAATAGCTGCATAATAATGTGATTTCAAATTACACTTCCAATTATGATCTAACTAATTTAACTAGTAAATTATGGTGATTTGTAAATATTTGTATTTTCATAAGTATTAATTATGAGTAATAGATTAAGGTGGCAGAAACAGATTTTATTTTATACCAGCCGCTCAGAATACTAAGGGAAGGGAACTACAGGAACAAATCAGATTTCCCAAAAGTATACAAATAATGAATCTTTTTGTTAAGAATGTCAAGTTTAATTTAGCATTGCTGTTTCAGTGTACTATTCTTCAACATGTATTTATTTGGGGCCTTGTGCCAGCTACCTGGATCAACTCCAATGCCTACTGAGCTAAAATCTGGCTTGTCTAAGGAGTTATTCCAATGTATTCATATTTGACACACAACATAAACATCCTTCTGAATAGTTAAACTGTTGAGAGCTATTTGAATGATGGACTTTGGTTCAATTTCTAAGAAATAATCTTGCGCTATTTGGGGCCTATTATGCTATTTCAAGTTTCTCCTTCCTCTTCACTGAACCTCCTTCCTCTTTATTGAATATATTTTTATTCACTGTATAGAAAGGACAAACAGCATTTGAAACATCTGGACTTTACTACCTGATAAAGTACCTAGCATCATCACAAATTGATTTATTCCTTTTGTATATATTTGGCACTGTTTTCCCCATACAATTAAAGGAGAAAAGTTTTTCACATTTAATAGAATAAAATATCATGAACATAAACCAATTAATAAATTGAAGCAATTCCTCAGAATAGCTGGGGGAAATTGTAGATCTTGCCTGCTATTGCAATATAAATACAAATAAGTAATGAGTGATCAATAATCCAAAGTTACAGACACTGAAATTCTTTTAACATTAAACCATTCATAACATTCAAACCAGTTCTAAAACTTGTGTATCTTAAAATTCCTGGGGACTGTTTTGGAAAAAGGAAATGGGACTTGTTACAGGATGTAATATTTAAAATTGTGCGTTCATCTGTACATGATGTGATAATAGCCCTCTCACAAAACAAACAAGCCTTCTCTCAAACCCCAAAATCTAGATTCATTCTGTCCCAGTCCATCTAGACAATATGAATTGGAAGAAATATTTAGCATTTTTAAAATGTACTTTCCCCACTATTTTGATAACATCTTATTGTTTTCATGACTCTCGATTCTGGCTCAGTATAGTCATAGAGATCTTGCGATTCACAAACAAAGTTGACTCCAGGTTACTCCAAAAACTTCACACAATGTTGAAAAATGCCAGTACACTGTTTCTGGGAAGGACATTGAAATCCAGTGTAATATTTGAGCAGCAAGATGTTATTCACCCACCTTCCTTTCAGAATGTCACAGAGGCAGAGATTTACAGAGATGATTCTTTGTCTTACGATACATGCCATAACCATTATACCTACCATTCAAAATATTAGAATTCTTAATCCTTAACAATCATACATTGAGCTTTACAAATTAGGACAACATTATAAATAATGATCTTTGTAGCGTGATATTGTGGATAAAGGGAAACCACTCAATGTCAAATATCTCCTTGATTTGATTGAAATTGTACCAAAATTGTGGTCATTTTATTTAAAATTCATACAAATTATTTCTTAGCTCAGTTTTACTAAATGCCAAATACACTAGAGACTACACTATCAATGGATGCTAAGGGACAGAAAAGACATGCATAAAAAATAGAATAAACAATAAAACCATTAAAGGTAAACTATTGAAAACATATTTTTACTTCTTTTACGATTTGCACTAGACTGACCTACATTCAAATAATAGATATTATCGACCAGTATATATAAAAAGGGATATATACTTTACAGCATATTCTTACAAAAATATCAAGTCAACTATTTTAAGCCACAGTGTTATAAGAAAATAATAGTTCAGTATTTTGCCTGGCAAAAATATGTTATGATAAACACTTATGCATTTGATGCCCTGGATTCTGAAATGACTTTATTTCCTGCTGTGAAACTGAGAAAATGTGGTTGATAATATCAGGTTTAAGGCTCACATTTTATATTGATTTGTCAGAATGAGAAGCAGTAACTACAGGCATGGGAAACCATGCTGCTCTGCCCTTCTGGCTTCAAATAAGCCTTAGGATGAGGAGTAAATAGTAATAAGAAAAAGCAAAAAGACCCAAGGATTATTATATGAGGCATTTACTAGATCTTCTTTAGTCTAGACACATGACTGTCTTTGGAATATTTAAGAATAAAGAGTATGTAAATGAATTTGAATTTACTGAATATATTTTACGGCATTAGATATTCTGATACTAGTAATGAAAGTCTACAACAAATAAAACCTTTCTCCCTGCTATGCCTCATGCCTTGAGAAATGTAATTTCCTGAATAAGTAATCTTAATCCAATGAAGATTTAATTTGGTCTTTTTACTTTACAAATATAATTCACATACTCAATAAAATGTTGCTTGGTTTAAATAGCAAGGGATATATCAAAGACGTATTATAATGTCTTAAATAAGTCTATTTTCTTGGTGCAGCATTATGAAGCATTTTTCAAGTCATAAAGCTAATCTGTGTACCCCCATAACTGCAGACATACAAAGATAATGGATTCTTCAATGGTTATTTCATTACTCTAATGACCTCAATAAATCAATAGCATGCCTCCAAATCTCCTCCCTCCAAGAAATACTACAGTTTACATCATAAAAGTCATTTCTCCTAATTTTTATAAAACTATTATGTTTCACATATTCTTACAAACAAAGTTTGTCTGGAATTCATGACAGTGATTACCAGGGGGGATATTTAAATAGCAACAGCAAATCATGGATGGAAAAGACAAAATTATTGAATAAGGATGTCTGATGTGATCAGTTGGTACTACCAAACCAATGTTCCCTGATCTTTAGTGAAAGAACAGGGATAGGGGACTACAAAATGAAAATTTTATAATTCACTATACCCAGACAGAAGCAGCTGCTAAGTGTAATGTGGTCAGGCAGAGAGACTATACCTGATACATATTTGAAGTGAAACATTTTCAGAGGTTAGGACACAACTGTACCCTTTGATGAAGATCTTGAGTTGAAAATGTTATATTCTAAGGCTTCCATAAGTGAATAGGGGGGATATTGTAAATATCTTTTTATAATATCTTTTATTCTTATACCATCTTTCAACAGAGAGTTAATAAGTCTTTTAATTTGGACTTTTTGAAGAATATTCTATTTTTAAAACAAAACAGTACTAGTTATTTTTTGCCAATATATAGGGAAATAAACTGTTAATCTTTCACCTTACTTACTGAATATATTACCACAAATACAAAATGAAAGCAATTAGCCACACTTGCTCTAAATGACTTCAATAGCACCATAAATTGCGATAAATTTGTCTCTGAATCAGTAAGGTACTTGAATATCAGCATTTAACTCAGTTCTACTTCAGGATGTTGAGTACTGCTTACATGAGGGGGAAAAAAGCAAAACACAGCAAAGCAAGCAAACAAAACAAAACAAAAAAAAACAAAAACTCTTCTCCCTAGTGATGAGGTTATTTGTTACAGAAGTCAACTAGAAAAAAGAACAGTAAATCTTAGCTAAATCTCCGAAGTTGCTGTGCTAAAGAATTCTCATTTTGAGTGAGTGGTTTACATACCCCATTCCCAACTTTGCTTCGTTCACACACAAAGGCCAAATCACAGTTCAAAATTTAGATATCATCTGCTCAGCAAGACTATTTTTTTTAATTTTTTAAATGTTTTTATTTTTATTTTTGAGAGAGAGAGAGAGAGAGAGACGGTGTGAGCTCGGGAGGGGAAGAAAGAAAGGGAGACACAGAATCTGAAGCAGGCTCCAGGTTCTCAGCACAGAGCCCAATGGAGGGCTCAAACTCAGGGACTGCAAGATCACGACCCGAGCCAAAAAGTTGGATGCTTAACCAACTGAGCCATCAGGCGCCCCAAGATTATTATTAATCAGAGCCTCTTAACCAGTCTTAGTGTCTGACTCTGTGAGCAGAAAAATGTATGTGCCACAAATGCCATGTAGAAGTTAGGACGATCACTGGGGTTATGCCTGATAGCACACTATTAACTCCTTTAGGTGATAGACTATCTTTGCTCTCTAGAATCTGATAGCTTAGCCCATTGGTTTTCACTAAATGTTTATTAAATACAGGAGTTGTTAGTCTCTCCCGGTGCTATTTCAGTACAGTTCATTGTTTTCCTTTTGTTTTTGTTTTTAATGTTTATTTATTTTGAGAGAGAGAGAGAGAGAGAGAGAGAGAATGAGTATGAATGGAGGCGGCAGGGGGGAGGAAGAGAGAGGAAAAGAGACAATCCCAACCAGGCTCCATGCTGTCAGCCCAGAGCCCAACGCGTGGCTCAAACTCACCAGCCATGAGATCATGACCCCAGCCGAAGTCAGACGCCCAACCCACAGAGCTACTCAGGCACCCCTACTTAAAGCTAACTTTAAAGTGACGTTTTATATTGAAAGCTTTCTGAAGACATATAAGAAAGTAAAAGTGATTTCTTTAGATTCACGTTTTACTATTAACAACTAGTTTTGTGAATAATCCTCTAAAATAAACATTTGTCATAGATATATGTTCTATAGCATGTTTTCTTTCTGAAAATCTTCCCCAAAAATACATGGTATCCTAAATAGTCTGATAATACCTACAGTTAAGATATTTGATTACTTTGTTCAGTCGTGCATTTCCCAAGCTAATATGGACTCTGAATCATTTGCTTCTTATAATTCCCATTAACAAACTTGGAGTCCTCACATTTTGTAAAATATACTCTGAAAAATGTCGCATTACTTTATTATGATCATATCAAAATTTTTGTTAATATCTATCTGTTAAAGTTAGCTATAAAGTTATAGAAACAGTTCAGGAATAACAAGATCTTGAAAAGAATTGTCCCATTGTGAGAGAATGGAGCAAACAGGGAAAATAAGTCATCTAACAGACAATTAAGTAAAGTTCAATAAAATATGTACATTTTCCAAATTGAAAGAAAGCATCGCTGAGTAATAGCACAATTATTTAAAATAGATTTATAAGAAAATACATCACTGGGTGTCAAAAGAATGAAATAAAAGAAATTTCTGCAATCCTCTGATAAGAAAAATATAATCATAACAAATATTTTCCCATGAAGAATAAAAACTCAGGAAGTCATTGATCTTGCCAGTGACAGTGGCAGCTATGAGACACTGAACCACAAAATGCTGAAGTGAAAATTTTCCCACATAAAATTTTACACCCAGCCTTACTATCAGTTCAATGTGAGAGGAAGATAAATACACTTTCATAAAGTCTTGAACTTTACTGTCTTGCCTTGGTTTGCTCAGTTTGCCATAACAAAATACCATAAGACTGGCTGGCTAAAAACAATGGAAATTTATTTCTTGAAGTTCTGGAAGATCTCACAGGTCTTAGAATTTCAAGATCAGTGTGAATAGGGTCAGTGTCTGGTGAGAGTTCCCTGCATTGTAGATGGCCGCCTCCTTGCTGCATTCTCACATGGCCTATCATCTGGTCTCTTTTTGTAAGGCCACTAATTTCATTATGAGAGTCTCACCTTCATAACCTAATCGATGTTAATTATCTCCTAAAGGTCCCATCTGTGAATATCTTCATATTGGGGGCTGGGCATCAACATATGAATTGGAGGGGGATATAAGCATTGAGTCCATAGCACACCCCTCCTTTATTTTCATTGAGTTATTAGAAAATGCACTGGAACAAAATGAAGACCTTCAAGCATTAACCCTATCTATCCCACATATCTGTCAACTTCAGTTGCTACTAGATAATTGATTCTGTTTGATATCTTACTGTGTTCTAGACTTTATTTATTTATTCCTAAAAAGCACTTCAAAATGCCTGCTATTTCAGAATAATTGGCTTTATGTTGTTTAGGAACTGTCAGCCTCCCTGTTAAACATTTGTTCATTAATTTATTTTTTACTGTGTAAACATTCAATTTTCTTGGCTGCTATATGTTGTGAGTGGTATACACCTACACGTCTTCACAGTTTAAAAATTCATCACTAAAAATAAAGGAGGTATGATTTTTATTTGTTTTGCTATTATCCAGTATGCTCCCATTAAGGAAAACGCATAACTGTTTTAATAAATGGAGCAGGGGTGCCTGAGTAGCTCAGTCAGTTAAGCATCCAACCACTGATTTTGGCTCAGGTCATGATCTCATGTTTGTGGATGTAGCCCTGCATCAGGCTTTGCCATGACAGCATGGAGCCTCCTCGTGATTCTCTCTCTCTCTCTCTCTCTCTCTCTCTCTCTCTCTCCCCTCCCTCTCTGCCTCTGCCCCCTGCTCATGCATGCTCTCTCTCTCTCCATTTCTCTCTCTCTCTCTCTCCCTTTCTATCTCTCAAAATAAATGAATAGACACTTAAAAACTAAGAAAAATAGGGGCACCTGGGTTGCTCAGTTGGTTATGCATCTGACTTTGGCTCAGGTCATGATCTCACAGTTTGTAAGTTCGAGCCCCGAGTCAGGCTCTGTGCTGACAGCTTGGAGCCTGGAGCCTGCTTCAGATTCTGGTTCTCCCTCTCTCTCTGCCCCTCCCCCACTTGCTCCCTCTCTCTCTCTCTCTCTCTCTCTCAAAAATAAACATTAAAAAGATAAAAAATAAATAAATGGAATAATGAAATTACATTTTCTTATTAGATGAATGTCAGATTATGGAAGATAATATTTCTCTTAAAGTGAGTATATGAAAATAGAACTCTGATTCCTTCCAACTCCCTCATTTAAATATTTCCCTTTTCTTTTGTCTTTATCCTGCACTTTCAACTATGTTTATGTTGATAACATGTTATGTGGATATGTGTATGCACATGTGATAGGCAGAGAGTAATCTGTATAAGGAAACAATAAGAAAGTGGAGTGGAAAGGGTGTTAGAAGAAGACCAAGGAATATCTTTTGCTGTAAAGGTGCAAGACTAAAAAACTTTTGATCATAGAATTCCAGTTAGACAATTCATTATAATTAATTTATTCACTCCTTAGACAAGTCCTAAATACGGCATGAAGTTTGGACATGTCTATGGAGCACATGGTATAGCCCTTTCTAGTCTGCTCTCTGCTTAAAGAATACTGTAAAAACAAGTTAAATAGATGTTTACATTTAAAGCAATATAGTTGCTTACTCTGAATAAGGAAATTTGTTAAGCATACAAGACCATTACATGGGTTTAAAATCCAGTTATGCCATAACTCACTAGCTATGTTGTAGTGGTCAAATTATTTAAACTCCATAACCCATAGTTTCCTTATCTGTATAAAGTGATAATCATGGTACTTACTTAGTAGGGACAGATGCAGAACGATTTTTATCAGTGCCTAAAACACAGTAATTCAAAAGTGATTTATTTCAAAAATAATGTGTGTAATGACCATAATATTGTTTATATAAATAAGGGGTAGTACAATAAATAATTAATACTTATAGAATAGTTTATTAATAAATTATTAATAAATAATTAATACTTATAGAATGTATAAATCATTGTATAGTTCATCATTCATTTCCAACAATGAATTTACATGAAAATAGCAATCATATTTAGGTTTCTGGGCTTTTTGTAAGCAAACAAGAAAATAACTTTATTTTCCTTTCTTCTTAATGGAATGATATACCATACATTTTCTTATGTTGTTTTGTATAATGATGTTATTCTTATTACCAATATAAAATACAAAGACTTTCATTGTGTTCTGAAAAGATAATATCCGGTTTAAGCTGAAAATGTTCTAAAGCCTGTTGGGTTACATTGTAACTGACATTTAAAACATATTTTTATAAGTAAAACAAGATGGACAGCCAATTTTTTTAAGATTATTTATTTATGTATTTATTTTGAGAAAGAGAGAGAGAGAATGAGTGGAGGAGGGATGGAGAGGGAGAGAGAATCTCAAGCAGACTCTGTGCTGTCAGTGCAGAGCCCAACTTGGGGCTCGATCTAACAAATGGTGAGATCATGACCTGAGCCTAAATCAAGACTCAGATGTTTAACCGACTGAGCTAGCCAGCAGACAACTGAATCTTCTGCATGTTTTCAAACGTTAAATGGAGTTTGGGGATGTAAAAACTCTTTCCTGGCTCTACAATACTACTAGAGATAACTGTGCAAACATAGATGCAAATGGAGATAGGCTCTTGAACATGCCATGCTGCTAAAATACTGGAATACATGCAGAACTCCCTAATCAAACTTATTTTATCTTTAACCATAATAGAGATTAGTATCTTGAGTTACCTTGATCTTGTTTCATGTCACTGAAAACTTGAGAAGATTTGTGGATAGGGATATTATTGAAATTGAGCCTTAATTGGAACTTAATCTCCATAATTATGCATAATTGCCTGTGTTTATTACTCTACGATGAGGACACATTTTTCTTTAGTTCCCAGGAAGCATGTGTTAAAGCATCACAAACAGCATTAGATAATATGATTGTATACACTTCACTGACTTTATTTGGTTATACAGTATTATTATTCAAAGACAGACAAAGAACTTACAGCATAATGGCCTCTGACTTTGCTAAGTAACTTCAGTGAAATCAAAGATATAACCTCAAAAACATTATCCTTTAAGAATATTTGTATAATGGACATAATTAAATTAGATTTAACCCATAGAATATATTGACTTCTTCTATAAGTCTCAGTTTTGAAATGTTTAGTAATATAGGTGTTTTAAGAATAAGATATCAAGTATTCATTACAGTTTTAGTAATCAAATAAATTTAGTTAAGATATCAATCTCCCTGAAATATCTGGAGTACAAACAGAATGAATCATTAATTTTGAAAATGCTGGCAATTTATGATGACGATGATGTCTCGTACCAAATTAAAACAATCAATAAGTACTTACTACCTTTTTTTCTGTTTGTGATGGACCAGTAATTCTTTCAATTAATGATTCCAGATTTTGTTATCAGTAGCTGTGAATTTGTTAGAACTAAGGGTAAATCTAAGCAAATTGGGTAAAAAAATTAAGTGAAAGAATGTGAAGAACAATTCTTTTTTAATTTTTTTATTAAATATTTTTTGATGTTTTTATTTATTTATTTTGAGAAAGAGAGAGTGTAAGTGGAGGAGGGTCAGAGACAGAGGGAGATTCCCAAGCAGACTCCATGCTCAGCCCACAAAAGTGAGGTGATGACCTGAGTTGAAATCAAGAGTCTCACCCTTAACTGACTGCCACCCAGATGTCCCTGAAGAACAATTCTTAAATGGTCCATGGATAGGCAACTCAAAGATCGCTAAAGCCTCAATTAGTGAAGAAATCATTGTATGCCTTTTTTGACATTTTATCAAATAGCTAGGACAGGGCAGATTTACTTTCTATCCCAATTCTCAAAATGTATATAGCATGTCTAAATCTGAAATAGAATGTTCTAAAGTATCATTCCTCATAATCACAAGTGAATTTGGGAACACTTTTTAAATGCTAAGTGTTAGTTAATTGATTTCTTTCTTTTACTAGGTACATTTTATTAAGAGAAATCCTAGTTTAGTAAATATTTACTTGGCTTGTCCTGATATATTGAATAATGATTTTTTTTTTTTTTTTAGTGTAAATGCACCAGACCCTCCTTTTTTGTAAACTGTGGTCTCTGAAATCATCCATCTTAGCCCCAGCCTCAATAAATAAAATATTCTCAGGATCTTTTTAACAGTACAAAATATACTGGTGCTATACATTTTCTTATAGGATTCTGATTGGATCATTTCTGATGTGGGAATTACTTTTCAGGTTATTGTAATATGTACCGATGGTCATGAATCACTCCAATAGACTGTGAGCTTCTTATGAGCAGGAACATTTTTTTTTATCCAGATGGGCACCAAAACATAGACCAGAGACTGTAGCAAAAAATTTATTTTATTGTACATGTGGACTTTTTAAGTTCTGGGAAAAAAGTCTGTTGGCAACTGTCTTTTCTTTTTTTTTTTTTTTTTAATTTTTTTTTCAACGTTTTTATTTATTTTTGGGACAGAGAGAGACAGAGCATGAACGGGGGAGGGGCAGAGAGAGAGGGAGACACAGAATCGGAAACAGGCTCCAGGCTCTGAGCCATCAGCCCAGAGCCCGACGCGGGGCTCGAACTCCCGGACCGCGAGATCGTGACCTGGCTGAAGTCGGACGCTTAACCGACTGCAACACCCAGGCGCCCCAGCAACTGTCTTTTCGAAGAAGCCAACCAATCTGTGACAAGTGTCACATTTAGAAGCGCACTAGTTTGACTTTCAGTTGTGAGAAACTGAAGACATGCTTATTTTCACCAGATACATGTAGAGAAATCACTTTTGTTTCTGGTGATGTGAGAAACAGCCAGAATTTGAATAACAATGGGTGACAGAATTAAAATTCAAAACAGGATTAGGAACAGTAATAGTTGCCTAGTGTACTTGCTGATACATTTATAAAACCTTCTCCAATAAAAGTTAATCATGTTCTCCTGCAAGTCTCTTTAAACTGTGGTATCCTTAGAAACAGAAGAAATTTTGTCCAGAGTGAAAGGTTATGCCAGTTTACAACCTGGACCGTCTTTCTCTGGGACCGGGGAACCACGCCCTTTGAAATGTAATCATCAAGGAACATGATGCCCCTATCTCCCAGTTTTTGTAGGAGGGCAGAAGGCTAAACTTAGCAGGTGCCTTGTTCCAATTTTAAAACTACCTCCTGTCATAGAGATATGAGAAACCTTACTTTTTCTTTGTGCAAAACCAATTGCCAAATGGAAATGTCCTACAATCCCCTACATCAACTCTTAATAAGTTTTCAGTGCTTTGTTTCAAAAACAAAAACCTTGAATAAATTTTTTTGCCAATTTAAACTTTTCCAGTGCAATTTTTCTTTTAACATTGTTTTCATATTTTCATTTTCATTTCAGTTAACTTAAATATATATGCATACATATATATACACATATATATACTGTATACACACACACACACACACATATATATATATATATATTTGCTGTTAGTTTTGCAGTAAAAAAGTAGAAGAGAACAAAACCGTTTTCAGTAGTGCATGTATTACTTCTTGTGGTCTTTCATTACTTTGATTTGTGTTCCAGTAAAATCATTTACACATTACCTGAATTATGATTAATAATAACAATAACCATAATAAAATAGTGTTTTAAGAATTGAGTTTTAATCTATAATCCAATTGTATTTTCATCATGCTAGAGTAAGAATTACCAACCTAAGATTATGTCTTAGCCTTGACAATACTTTTTAAGTGTCAATACATCTAATTACTTTAATAAATTTCAGAAATTTGGGGAAATTTTACATTTATTTTAGAGATAGAGTCTAGAAGTGATTTCACTTATCAAATGTGTGGGATTATATGGCTTAAAGAAAAAAAAATAGTTTGCAAGAAAACACAGGTTAAAAAACAATCTACTAAGGTATTTGGATGCCAAATTCAGTCGTTTCTGCTTTTCTTTCACTCTATCTTCCTCCTTAATATAATTAGGGCTGGGACTTTGCTTTTATTAGCAATAGCATCATGTTTCTTCTCTCCTTTAGATTCCTAAAGAATAGATATCTCAAAATGCATATGAAAAACCAGAGAAGGCCCCTGTGTGGCTCAGTTAGTTGAAAGTCTGATTCTTGTTTTTTTTTTTAAGTTTATTTTTTTTATTGAGAGAGAGAGAGTGCTGAAGGGGCAGAAAGAGATGGATAAAGATACAGAATCACAAGCCGACTCCACACCATCAGTGTAGAGCCCAATGTGGGGCTTGAACTCACTAACCCTGAGATCATGACCTGGATTGAAAGTGAGAGTTGGACACTTAACCAACTGAGCCATCTAGGCATAAGAGCATCTGACTCTTGATTTCTGCTCAGTTCATGATCCCAGGGATGTGCAGCATGGAGCCTGCTTAAGATTCTCTCTCTCTCTCTTTCTCTCTCTCTCTCTCTCTCTCTCTCTCCCTGAGCCCCTCTCCCCCACTAGTGCGTGCTTTCTCTCTTTTTCTCTCAAATAAAAAAAGTAGATAAAAATACACACATACATAAATACATACCAGAGAATATTGTTGTTTATTTTGGTCATGCTTGCACCAGTGTCCTCCTATGTTTATACACTTTGGTTAAACTGTTGTAAACAAATAGGATTTTCTTTTCTTCTCATAAGCCTAAAATTTTAAAAGTACAACATACAGCTTTTGTCTGTATCCATTTCTCAGGCCTTTCTTCTCTATGCCATGTGTTACCAAATCTCAAGTGATCGGTAGGAAGAGGACAGCTAACAGCTCCTACCTGCTGCTGCTTAGATTGAATTACAGTAGGGAAAGGACAAATGCTTCTCTCTGTGATCTCAGTATTGTTCTCATTGCACATCACTGGTTCCAATAGGTGCAGATAACCGGATTTAAAACACATCAAGTTTGATTTGAAGAAAGTTGCCAAGAGAAATTTTAGGCATATTTACACCGAACATGATCAATTTTCTTAATAATTAGTTAAATAAGGAGCAGCTCATCCACATTAGACAAACACTAATAAATGTCAGACAGTTCAGTGAAAAAGTAAGTTGTGGCAATAGTTGCTTTATAGTACCCACATACATTTAAAAAGTACTAAGTGTAGAGTATGTGTGTACTGCAATGAAAATAGTGTTCAGTCTATGAAAGTGGCATGAATTTTGTCAATTGTAATTGACAATGGAGACATTAAGTTTGCTTTATTTTCGGGATCAGTTTATTGGAATTCATTTAGTATCTTCATATATCCCATTAAAATAGCAATCAGAAGTATAAATTTATTTTTTATTTATTTTTTAAATGAACCAAATTATACATTAAGAAAGCAATGACATTTTTACGAGAACATACAAAAAAATATGAATCAATAAATACATGACATATTTGTGTTCTGAGTGAGTCAATACAGTAGAGTTGACATTTCTTTTTAAATTTGCCTATGAACCCCATCATTTTCCATTGAAATTTCAGGTTTTTTTGATGTTATCTTTATTTTGTCGAGAACATAACTGTTAATAAACTAACCTAATTTTAGTAATGGAAAGAGGGGGGGAAGGGAAAGAAGATATTTGGGAATGATGAATGACTTGAACATCTAGGCAACAAGATTCTTAGTGTAAAGTAATTAAAAGGGTACATAAATGACATATCAACAAAAAGATCAATGGAATAAAATAAATAATGCAGAAATAGGCCAATTTATAGATGAGATTTCAGTTTTGGTAAAAAAGAACTTTTAAGTCTTTGGTAGAAGGATGGATAATTCAAACAAATAGGTTAAGGGAATTGGAAGTCTTTTAAAGTGTAAACATAACTTTAGAGCTCTTAAACAATACAAAAATGTTCAAATAGTAAAAATATAAATGTGAAAAGAAAAGGACATTGAGGAATAGATGATCACCTGACTAGTAAGTAGTAAGTAGGGGGAATCTGACATGAGTGGCCTCACACTCTACATAAACAATAATACTTGAAAATGCATTAAAATAGTTAATTTTATAAGTTGACTGTAGGGAAATGCAAATCCATAAGATAAGATTCTAAAATGTCTCAATGTGTTAAAATTTAGCAAATTTATTTGTAAAAGTAAATACCATAAAAAAACAATAACATAGTATTAGGAAGGAAAAAAGTATTTGCAACATAAATGAGAGAAAATGGTTAATATTCACCCTATATTTTTAAAAATATTTCAAAATAGAATAAAATGCATATGAAAAACTGAAACATTTCCCCAAAGGATTCCATACTGGAGCATTCATTTGTTCAAAAAATACCTTTTGAAGGACTCCTATGTAGATGCAATGATGGGCAAGTAAATGCACAAGTTTTATTATCAGAGATTTTATAGTCTGCTGATCTGTTACAAAAAAAGCACAGCAGCGAACACATTTGACTTAAGTTCAAATGGATAGCTCTTAGGGATTTATTCTTGTACATTTTCTAAGTGACTTTTTAAAAGTGGTGTACTCCGTAAGGAAATGTTTTTAACAAGAATATAGAATATAATTTTATTTAAAAAAACAAAATTCAATTGTGTAAATTAAAAAAAAATAAGTTTATGTGTTTTGAGAGAGAGAGAGAGAGAGCACACACAGGAGGGACAAAGGGAGAGAGAGAGAGAGAGAGAGAGAGAGAGAATCTCAAGCAGACTCCACACTGCAGAGCCCGATGCAGGGCTCTAACTCATGAACCTGAGCTGAAATCAAGAGTCAGACGCTTAACCAACTGAGTCACCCAGGAGCCCCTCAAGTGTAAATATTTTAAAGATCTTATTGGTTTTATTCAAAAATTTATGAAATGGGAAGCATCTATTTTATCAGATAAGAAGGAGCTCTGAGGAGCTGCACAAAAGGAAACATTTTTATAGGCAGAAGGAAGTTTAGTAGGCAAAAAAGTAGTTTGGTTATTGCAAGGTTATTTTTCTTTAGGGGATGGCAGGGTATATCAGGTAGATTACCTAACCGATGTTAACTGGGTGATTCCTGATTGACTAGTGTAAGATTCCATTTTTGGGAGAGTCAAAACTGTAATTAAGTCTCACTTTGGTGACATGGAGTTTAGCACAAGCGACTCCATTTTGGGTCTGTTGTCTTGTTTTTAACAGATTTCCTATTCTAAATTATTACATTTTTTAATTTAATTAATGCATCATTTATACCCAGAATCATTATGCTTCCTTACTGCTTCATTAGGATCAAGAACAAGGATAGCATAGAAAATATAGCAGAGTCTTCTTCTTCCACCAGACTTTTCTCTTATACTTCATATTATTCTAGGCACAGACAGTCTCCAAACCAAGAGGAATGAGAACAATTAGGAAACAAAAGCAAAATCTTTTGAAGAAAATCTAATACCCCCTACCAAGCTAAAGAATTGTTCAGTTATTTTTAAATTTAATGGGGTGCTGAATTGTAGTGGAAAGAAAATGGATCTCAATGTTATTAGACATGCTTCAGAATGTTTGTCCTTGACATTATTACATAGAATAACAATGCAGAAATCTAAAGTACATTTATGATCAGCAAATAAAAATTGTTGCCAGAGATTGAAATGCCCTGAGGAGGACTGTTTGACCTTCTCTTATAACTGAAGCATATCGGTAAACAGCAATGATAAATTAAGATAAACAGTATTGTGAGTCAAAGTAAGGTATGTGAATTTAAATGTACCTATTTCCAATGAAGTCCATGCAATTAAATATTAAGATATAAAACAATTAAATGTTATTATTGCAGAAAAATAGCTATTATTTCAGTAGGCTTGCAAAATTGTTTGGTCATTTATGTCTTAGTGACATAGTTTGGCAGCAGCCTTTTTCCCATTTTATAGTAACATGTCTCCTGGCATTTTGTACTAATCTAGCATAGATACCATGATCTGGATATTATTTCCACTGGGGAGCATTATTTTCATGTTTTTGGAATCAGTATCATAAAATGTTTGTAGTTATTGCAACTATCTAGGCAATATAAAAAAAAAAGGACTCTATGAAACTGAATCACTAAACATTTTGTTTTAACAGTGCAGGATTGTCCTCTGTGTTATTTACTTTGCTGAAACATTTGCATGAACTAAAAGAATGTTCTTTACACCTGATTTACATTTGGCATTAAGTTACTTAATATTGTCATGTTATTACATTTTTATAAAATTTACTCTATAAGATTCTAAGAAGGGAAATGAGGAAAAATAGTTTCTTTGAAAAAGTTGGCTACTGGATTGTGAAAACTTAATGGTGATAATACACAAATTTGTCATATGTTAGTATTGACATAAATAAGCCATCTGGATGGATAATTGGACCATAAAGAAAATAAAATACAAACATGTAATATACATACCAATAACCTGAAATTAAAGGTTTTAGGGCTTATAGTCTTATTATTTTACTATAGAAAAGATCTTCATGTAAAATTAGAGAAACTCTTTTGTCCTGACATTGTTGCATATATTTTTCTTTCTAATTAAAGAAATGTGTGTTTTGTTTTGTTTTGTGTTGTTTAATTTTTAAACCTTTTCCCCTCTTACTTTATGTGACTTGAACAGTAGTTTTAAGAACAATGCACTGGCAAAGAATATTCAGTTAATAATCTAGAACTTCCTTAGGAAGAAAAAACATTTAAGAATTAATATAAAAGCAGAGACTCAGGAAAGACTGCCAAGCTATAATATTCCCATGATTCCAAGACATGCAAAGAAGGTGAATGAAGGATCTAGAAAGGGAGATTTCTTATCACTTTACTCAACTGATTTAACTGTATATCCAAAAACTTTATATCAAATACCACTCTGGCAGCAGCTGAGACTTAAACTCAACTCCTGTAGATGGTTTGATTTTCAATAATTTCAGGATACATGTCTAATCTGCTTCTGTTTTTGTTTTTGTTTTATTTTTAAGTTTATTTATTTTGAGAGAGAAAGAGAAAGAGCACATGTGCACCTGTGCTCAAGTCGGGGAAGGGCAGGGAGAGGGAGAGAGAGAATCCCTTGCAGGCCAGCCCTGTCTGCACAGAACCCCACTCAGGGTGCGCTTGATCTCACCAACCTTGAGATCATGTCTAGTAAGCGTCTTCTGATTTGAAAAGCACAATAAAGCCAAGGATAGAGGTAATAGTTATTGAGGAGTTAAGGCAGGAGTTAAATTATCGATAGAAGGGAATCCAAATTGAATAACCAAATAAGAAATTAAGACTACCTAATTTTTATTATTTATCATACTAATCATTAAGAAATTTGCTAGTACTATCGAAATTATAACCACACTTACTATAATGAATCCAGTACCAATTTATCTTCCATTTCTGAGAGATAGACACATTAAGCAAGTTGCTTATATATTATGTAATGATGTGATTAATACTTTGGCCCAGAACACTATATAAAAGGATACATTTCTAACCTACCACACATGAGAATAGATAATAAAGATGCCCAAAAAAATTAAAGATGGAGGGAGATAAAAAGGAAAGAAAATCCGTACTCTGAGATAACAATTAATTCTATTTATCATCATTTAAAAGAAAAATTGCTTTTGTAAATGGTATGACCCAAAAGGTAACAGAGAACTCATTAAAAAGGAAGAAAGTGTTAAGCACATGTTTTATCCAATAATAATATGACCAGTGCTTCTAGCCTGGAGTGATTGATACAATGGGGACTTTCACTTAGAAAGTCCTGCTCATGATTTCATGTGACTTCAGAAAATAGGAATTACAATGAAAAGCAAGTGATACCAAGAGGTTGCTTTTTAAGTCTCCATAGAATACTGTGGACACAATAAACACTTATTTTTAAGATGTGCAATAGAAGCAAGTAATGAAGAAAGGTATCTTTCCTTTTAGAACTGCTCTGGGAGAGAGGGCCTTGCATTAGGAACATTATGCATTTTATGAGCATAGAGTAAATCGGCCTACAACTGAAGCAGAAAAAAAGAAAGCATTGAAGGGCATCTTGCTTTGGTGGTTTTATGGCAACATCCCAGTAGCAGCTAATGAGTGACTTTAGCATATTTAGACAAGACTGTATATTTCAGCACAGAATTGTTGATTAACATGAGTCATTTCAACAGACTGCAGCAGAAAAAGAATAAAATTGAGGATCTCCTTAAATGAGCTAAGAAGGTAAGTTCACAGGCACACAAGAGCAATTCCTGAGGACACCAAAAGTTGTTTAGGAAATTTTTAAAAAAAATTTTAATGGTTTTATTGATTTTTGAAAGACAGAGAGATACAGAGCGCTAATGGTAGAGGGGCAGAGAGAGAGAGGGAGACACAGAATTGGAAGCAGGCTCCAGGCTCTGAGCTGTCAGCACAGAGCCCGATACAGGGCTCAAACCCACGAACCATGAGATCATTACCTGAGCCAAAGTTAGATGTCTAGCCGACTGAGCCACCCAGGTGCCCCAAGTTGTTTAGGAAATTTTAAGAAAGGTGGAGCTCATGCAGTCTGAGAAGCGGTGAAATTATCAAAATACTTATTTTTCTACAAGTATTGTGATTCAACCTATATTTGTGGTCTCCTATACTCTGGAAAAATGTGGGTATATTTGTAATGGTGCTAGAAATATGTTACAAGAGATCATATTGTACTTTATAAAGGATAATTCCTGGAATCTTGGGAAGTACAATATGTTAAAAAATATATATCACTATTCTCAAGAAAGTCACTTGAAGCTTTTTTTTAAGTGGGAGTCAATGGCACAATAATTATAATTTTCCATGATTGGTAATTTATTAAATGCTTAGAATTCTTACCTATATCTTTTCATTTTAGAACTTATGGGCTTATAGATTTCATTTTATAAAAGACATGTTCCAAAAAAAAATCATACAAAATAAACACGATAAATCAAAATAAACCAAAACCATCATTTAAAGAGTGAAAAGTTTGATCATTGATTTAAATTTTCAATAAACATTTGAATACAAGTAGATAATAGTAAACAAGGTTATATTATGCATACTATTTGAAAATGTATTTAATTTACTTTTAATGAAATATAGGGAGAAAACAGAAGAAAGATGAGAATGTTAAATCAGAAATAATTTTTTAACACGAAATATGTTCATTAATAAATAATCCCTCTAAAATTATTCACAAAGATCAAAGGAGTATGGAAATTATGGCATTCTGATGATTTTTTGAAACTAATATCCAAATATATCAACTAACTGCTTTTATTAAAGTGAGTTTAGGGGCACCTGGGTGGCTTAGTCGTTTAAGGGTCTGACTTTGGCTCCCATCATGATCTCATGGCTCAGACCACGAGAGCTCAGAGCCAGGAGCCTGATTCAGATTCTGTGTCTTCCTCTCTCCCTCCCCCCTCCCACAACCCACCCCCGCTCACACTCTGTCTCTTTGTTAAAATAAATAAACATTTAAAAATTAAAAAAAAATGAAGTGAGTTTATTAGTGCAGATACTATTATATATGGCACACTTCTCCAAAGTAATGAACCACAATGTCACCATATTTCAGTGTTTTCACAATAAAGGTGAATCGTAAAGACCAAAGGTGAAAGATACAGTGGTAAAAGCATAGTGATTGTCATGGGCTACATTGTGTCCCTTTACAATTCATATTTTGAAGCCCTCTCAATGCCTCAAAATGTGACATTTGGAGACAGGGCCTTAAAATGATGATTAAGCTTAACTGAGGTAGTTAAGGTGGTCCCTAATTCTGTAAAACAAATGTCCTTATAAGAGAGATTAGGACACGGATACAGAGGAAAGACTGTAAAGGCACAGGGAGAAGACAGCTCTCTATAAGTCATGGAGAAAGGCCCCAAAAGAAACGTGTCTTGATGGCATTATCATCCTGGACTTGAAGCCTCCAGAACTGTAAAGAAATAAATGTCTGATGTTTAATCCAGGAAGTCTGTGGTACTTTGTTGTAGTAGCCCTAACAAATAAAATAGTGGTATTACATCTTTCTAGTAGTGGTATGCAGAAACTCAAACTACCACACGATGACAGAATTTCACGTCCTTTGTGTTTTATACTTAAACAGAAATAGTAGGTCATGTGCCTTACAAGGCTTAAAAGTACATTTTATGAACACTTCACAACAATTTGTATTGAAATTCATTTTTAACGGTATATGGATCAATCATTTTCATCCTTAAAATATCAAAGTCCATTCGTTTTGTCCTTTTGAAATTTCTAGAAGAATTTGTTATCTTAAACCTAGACCCAGTGTGGATTCTTTCCATCTTCTGGCCTATTATTACTTTCACTCTTGATTTCCTAGGTCTTCTATATTTTTCAAAAATATTCCAGATAAGCCAAAATTATAATGTTCTGTCTGGGAGACTTAGAACAGTTTTTCTTGCACGTTGGCTTAAAATGCCACCAGAATACCTAAAAGTCATTTATCTGATTAATTAAATTAAGCCTTATAGCAACTGTTTCCACTTAGAAAATTTGCAAACATAAATATAATTCTGGTAGATATGTGTGTTATGTTTGTGTTTATTTTTCATGAAGTAAGCGTGGTAGGAATTACTTATCTTCAGGGCACCTGGGTGGCTCAGTCGGTTAAGTGTTCAACTTTGGCTCAGGTCATGATCTTGTGGTTCGTGAGTCCGAGCCCCACATTGGGCTGTGTGCTGACACCTCAAAGCCTGGAGTCTGCTTCAGATTCTGTCTCTCTCTCTCTCTCTCTCTCTCTGCTTTTCCCCACTCGCACTCTGTCTCTGTCTTTGTCTCTGTCTCTATCTCAAAACTAAATAAGCATTAAAAACATTTAAAAAAAGAATTACTTAACTTCAAGTTGTTGAATCATTCTCCCAAGAAATGTCTTAGCAAGTCATACAGTGAATTATAACTAAATTGAAAGAATATATATATATATATATATATATATATATATATTTCATTGGTTATTAATTGTCACACCGAAATGGTTTACTCCTTATAATAACACTATAACATTTGGAAGATAATCATGTTGCTAGTGATAATGAAAATAAAAGGAGGAATTACAAACTTATATACCAAGTATATAAGCATTATTTCATTTAAATTTCCTAGCAGCGCTTACAGTTAAGAATTGCTATTGCTATTGCTCTTGATATGTAAAGAAAACTAGTCTCATAAGTGAGGAACTACTTTTCAAGATTAGATGGTACCTGGTGATGCTGAATCTCAAACTAAGTTTTGTCTAACTACAAGCCTCTACTCCTTCTATTACATGACATATCCAGTCAAAGATATTTCTAAGTAATGATCATGTGCCAGTCACTTTTCTAGGTATTGGATTATTCACAATTGAACAAAAGAGACAAAAATTGCTATCTTGATGTTATTCATATACTATTGGAGGGTTCATATAATAAAATAATTTAAAGGAAATATAGTAAGATAGATGGTGATACCTAATACAAAAATTAAAACAGGAAAGTAAAATAGGAAACAATGTTAGTGAAGGGTTCAATTTGTACATGGGTGGATAGAAGAAAGACTCACCACAAATGAGATTTTAGAACAAAGACTTGAAAGTGTTCATGTGAATGTCGGGGTGTAATGCATTACAACTAGAGAAAATGCTAAATATAAAGGCAAGTGTACCTGGGTTTGAGGAACCCCAAGATGCTCACTACGAACAGAGCAGAGTGATTAGAGGAGTGGTAGGATGTGTGTTCAGAGATTTAGATGGATCCCTGTTAATATAGAAGTACCTTGCTAAAAAATCAAGTAAATGCAATTGTTTATGAAATTTCCCAAATAACACAAAAATACAAAAGTAAAAAGTGCATACTGTATCTATAATCCAATCTCATTTCACCTATACAGATAAGTATGTAGTATGCATGTTGGTAGGTGGGTATGTTTCTGTGCATTTATTTAGTTCTTCATTACTTTGCTCAAGTAATTTAGAGCAAATCCAACTTATTGTTTCATTTGCCCATAAATACCTCAGTAAGTAAGTAATGTTATAAAATTTTAAAAATGATTTTTTGTATAACTGAAATGTCATGAAACTTCTAATAAGTATAGCAGTAATTCTATAACATTATCTGTGCTCATAATCAGATTACCCTAAGTATCTTGAAGCTGTCATTTTACAGTGTGCTTGGTTCTATCAGAATCTAAACAAGAGTCATAGTTTGTTCATACATTTTAGTCTAACTTATAATCATCCCCACCACTACACACACAACTTTTTTTTCCAGGCAATGTTGTTGCTGAAAAAAATGTGGATATGTCTCCTTAGAAAATTCCACATTCTGGTTATAGCTAGTTATTCCTACTTTTTTCACTCTATCTTAAAAATAGGAAATACAGAAGTTCAAAAAGATCTAGGATCACTCTGCAAGCCTGTTTTGGGTACCACAACCAAAGGCACAGACATATGGTAATCCCACTATTAAGGATGCTATAATTCATCATTGTGTTCAGTTATTAACAGATTGGTCTATTACAAATGGCCGAGTAGTAGTTTTATTATCTGTTGCTGATTATTGCTTAAATTACTTCACTCAGAGTTTTTATGATGTTTATTTTCTAATTCTGTCATTCCATCAGAAAGTATTATCAAGAACTTTCCCTCAAACTATTCAGTTAATCACAAATATGTTTATGCAATAATGGCAAAATTAATGATGTTAATGATGTTCAGTGAATATATTTAAATATCACATATATATATTTGTGTTTGAACTCATTCTCATTTGCACTCACCATTGTCTCATCATTCAATAGTAGGAACCCCTGACTTTCAGTAAACTTTTGATATCAAATCAGAAGTCTTCAATTATTTTCTTTTTCTCTGTATCAAAACAGTATTCCAGGCTTACTCTGGATCAGACCTGTACCAGTTATTGGGAAGTGATATTTGGAGATCAGAGTCTGGGTGCTAGGTTTATTTATTTCTAGTTTTCTGTTATTGTTGTCCTTTTTTTACCGGTCAAGACAAGGGAAAAAGAGTTTTTGATTCAATGTTAAGGTAATAAAATTTTGTAACTTAAATTCTTTGATATACATCTTGGTTTTTTGTTGTTGAAAACTTTGGTTTCCAAGATAACTAACATAATAGTGTTTATATATAATCCTGCAATACCCATATACTAATTTAAATAATAACACAGTGTTGCTACTTATACTACTGAAACTGGCTCAAGGTTTCCTTGTGGTTCCTTTGCCATTAAGATGGTTGCTGGCATTTTTATAAAGAGGTTGTTATATAGAGAATATGATTAAAATAAGGAAGTTGTCCTAATTTAATCCCTTAAGGGTTCTCTCCTCTATGGTTATTCAACATGTAATTAATAAACAAACAAACAAATAAGTGACTTATCTATTAAGCCACGTTTGTAGTGTTTTGTGAAATTCATCTCCTCCAGATTACTTCCTCACTGGTGTTTTAATTCATGTCCCTAGTTGGCAATTCCAGGGTCCTACTATGCTCACTTTGGATCTCTTTACATGACTCAAATTTTGGCATGTTTCTTTTGATATATTTTATTAAAAACTATTGAAATACTTGAAGGCTAAGACTGCCCTGGTACCCTATGATTTTCCTGCCATCCTTTAGCATATCTCTGAGGTCATTGTTATTATGACTTATTATCACCATTATTATTATTATTCACTTATGCTTTATTAATAACATTTGTTATGGAGTCTTTTTCAGTAATCCTCAAACTTGTTTGCCTGGAGGCAAACACTTTCTTTTGGGGAAGTGTCTGCCTTCATTCAAGAGCTAGTAATGCAATCAAGAAACTTCAACATGGGCATGGACAGCCTTATTCAGTATCCTGTGTTGTTTTTTTTTTAATTTTTTTAACATTTATTTATTTATTGAGAGACAGAAACAGAGCATGAGCTGGGAAGGGGGCAGAGAGAGAGGGAGAGTCACAGATTCCGAAGCAGGCTCCAGGCTCTGAGCTGTCAGCACAGAGCCCGACGGGGGGCTCCAACTCATGAACCATGAGATCATGACCTGAGCCGAAGTCGGCCGTCTAACTCACCCACCCAGGCGCCCCAGTATCCTATGTTCTGTACAATAATTTCCATGTTCAAAAACAGTTTTAAATAAGAGTGACATCTTAAATAATAAGTGATGCACATAAAAATTCCACAGTGAATCTTTTAAAAAATTACAAAATGTTCTCATGCAATAGTCACATGAGGACAGTGCAAAAAAATGCCATTTCCCTCCAAAAGCAATAGAATAGGTTTTAATCATATTATTATCCTCACTAATGAGTTTGTGATAGTTTGAGTAGACTCACTTTTCTGAACAAATACATCATTACTTAAGTTAATATACTGATAAAGAGATGGTCATTCTAAAATGTGTGGGCTCATTTACACTTAGACACATTGAATACAATATGATCAACCTGTTTTTGAAAGGTTGCAATTAATACTAATTGAAATGTACTTAACTCATCTTCTTATAGAATCTTTATTTTCTTTACTCAACTGTTTATTTTCTAACAATACTATGATTTAGAGTTCGTGTTTCATGTCAACATTTTATTAACGTATAACATACTTATAGCCATATGTACAAATCTTAAGTATGCAGTTCAATTAGTTTTCACAAAAATGAACAGACCTGTGTGAATAGCATTCATATCTAGAAACAAAAAAGAGCAGAACCCTAAGAGCCCTTTAATTTTCACAATAGCAACTATTATCCTAACTTCTAATAGATTAATTTTGTATTGGTTTTGATCTTCATATTATATTAAAATAGTTTATATTTATATTAATGGGATTTTTCAGTATATACTCATTTATGTCTAGGTTCTTTCGCTGTACACAATGTTTGTGAAATTAAATATATATGCTTATTTGCTTGTAGTTTTAATCCCTCGTCTAAGTGTCATATGGTCTGATATTGACTGAATATGCCATAGTTTGTTATTCCTTGTAGTGTTGATGGATTAAGTTCTTTGAAACAGGCATAATAAGATATATTAAAATCATTTATCATATAAAGTAAGAATTACAAAATGTAGTTTAATTGATTAAAGTCTCATAAGGTTCAAGTGAAAAGGATGGCCAGTATAAAACCTTAGGATCAGTTTACTGAGTATTTATGTTTTGCCACTGAGTGCCTTTGTACATTATCTTATATAATTCAGTCCTAGAGATAATGGTGAGAGCAGCTTTTATCATGATACCCATTTTTTTGAGTGAAGAACTATGTTATGCCTTGGGAACTTTAATAAATTCATGGAAAATAAATGCTAGAGATAGTATTCAAGCTGGATCTTTTGTATTGCAGACTGTACCCTTATCAACTAAAGTATATTACATGCCTGCACAGACACTCCTTTCTTTTTTGCACCACTTTTGAGTACCCTATGATCTTATACAATTCAATTTCTTTATTAATTCTTTCCTCACTGAAAATCAGACCCTGTGTTTATCTTCTAGGGTAATTACCACACAAAAATCATAGTCTCTGAATTATAGGAGCTCATAATAAATTAAAGAGGACACATTCACATCCACTTAATTGTGTGTGTATGGTATTTCAGCATAGGCACAAGTAAATCCAATCAATTTTAATCAAATCCTATACTGATGGACTAATTCTTTCCTGATCTTTCCTATGTCAACCACCTCAGCCTTCACTGTATAACATCACCTTTGAGTCTTTCCTCTATCCTCTTCTACATCTCTTGAGAAACTTTAGCTAAATCTAAATCTTAAGTGTCTTGTTGAGAGCTTAGCAAAACTACTCCATAATATTGCTGTCTCAGCATCCACTTTGTGTGACTAAACAGCCTGCAAGGGACTGGAACTGCCACTTGGCCTTCTGCCAGCACATGCTCTGGATAGCAGTCACAAGTAATTCTAAGTTCCCAACAGGATGCCAAGAGCCCTACCAATAAACACTCTTCAGCGCCTCCTAGGGCCTTCCCTATGTGTGCTCCTTAGGTAAGAGCCAGGCAGAGCTTAGCAAAACCCTCCTATTTTGGGTTTGAATGGACCAATCCAGCCTTAGCCCAGGAACCCCAAAGCACCCTGTCAGCATCCTGCTTTGATCTCTCTTCGAGGCTCCTGGAGGCTTGTCTTTCACCACCTCCAGGACCTGTGAGTCCTAACCTTCTCTATTTCACTCTACACTGCAGTCTTTTGTTGAACAATGGCTCACATTGGGACATCTCAGGGCTCTACTTAACAAATGTTAATTTAACAAAGTCACAACACGTGAATATTGTTTATTCTTCCATCCTCACTTATACTGCCAACTTTAGCACCTTATATTCTCCCATCTCATATTTTTACATTTTCATCGGCAACAGAAATCTGTGACAGAAGCACAGAGACAGAATTAAAACTAGGGGTGCACAAAGAACAGGTATGGTGCTAAATCACTAAGTTTAGAGATTGTATTTGTTAATTTCCCCTAAGTAATAAGAGGTCTTATCTCTTGGCTCCTTACCTCTCCCCACTCCCCTCAGAACAAAGGACAATATAAATTCGGTCACACTGAACTCCTTGGCACACCTTACACAGGCACCTCAGGCACGCTACTTTATATTGCTAAGCTTTTATTCATAATCTTCTCTTATTCCATAAAGGCAATGACTTCCTGGGGAAGAAAGACAAATCAATTTTAAGAAGGATTATCATGTGGAATTTGAAAAACATCGGCCCTTTGTTCCTAACTTCCATTTTAAAGGGAACAGGAGCAGGTATATATCCTATTGCCTTGGGTTTTGTTTCTCTGGAGAAGTCTGGCTCATACAGTATGAATAGAAAATGGGATAATGGAGAACAATTAAGAGGTTACTAGACTGTCCTCAAAAGTAGACCAGTGTAAAAATGAAAAAAAAAAAAAGAGAATCTATTATTCTTAATTTATAAAAACTAAGAATGGATTTAACTATATTGCTAATACTATTACTATAAATTTTTAAGTTCAAATATATAGTTTTAAAACTAAATACATCATCTTTTGCACTTTTTGAATGTTAAAAAGCACTTAGTTTTAATCTGCTATCATTAACCAAATCAAAAATAAATTAACATGTTTGAGAAAGAAAATCACAGCTGATAATTTTATTATTATTTAAGTAGTAATTTATATCTTGTTTTTTATTTATAATTTTAATAATATTTAATATCCTTGCTAAAATGGTGATTTTTAATAATACTGGAAGTTAAAAATATTTGGACTTAATAAATTTGGAATTAGTGCAAGTATCAGTACTTGTCCTAAGTGTTTTACATACATGACTAATTTACTGTTCACATCAGTCCCATGAAATAGGGCCTATCATTTTCCCATTTTAAGATGGAAAAACTGCCACAGAGTGTTTTTGAAACCTGGTGTAATATTTGCAAATAATCAAGCCAGGGTTTGAGCCAGCCATCATACACTCAGGCTCTCCTACATAGTTACTTAGTTTATATTTCACTAAAGGCCTTTGCAAATTTCTATATATATTGGAGTGTAAACTGAAACGTATTTGCACTGTTTCCCTTCAGTAAACCCTTTTTGTGGGATAATGTTATTTTAGGAATAGCACCACTTCATTTTTTTTTTCACATTTAACTATTTCTTAAGCCATATTCCTAGGTATGTGGTATTGAATGGACTTTGTCTTAAAAGTCCAAGATGTGACTGGACAATTTCTGTATTAAATGACAAAATTACATTTGAAAAGAGGAGAAAGATACCACTGCTCATTTTCAGGGATATGTTTTGGATTGAAAAAAATCCTATGGATCCTAATATTCCTCTGTAGAAGTTTTAAATACAAGAAATTATGTCTAAAAGTCTCACAATATATTTCTTTAATTAATCACTGTTATACATGTAAATGTAAAATATTTTGTCAATTTATGTAGGAGGATTAGTCGATTTCTTTTTTTTTTATGAAATTTATTGTCAAATTGGTTTCCATACAACACCCAGTACTCATCCCAACAGGTGCCCTCAATACCCATCACCCACCCACCCTTCCTCCCACCTCCCATAAACCCTCAGTTTGTTCTCAGTTTTTAGGAGTCTCTTATGTTTTGGCTCCCTCCCTCTCTAACTTTTTTTTCCCTTCCCCTCCCCTATGGTCTTCTGTTAAGTTTCTCAGGATCCACATAGGAGTGAAAACATATGGAATCTGTCCTTCTCTGTATGACTTGTTTCACTTAGCATAACACTCTCCCATTCCATCCATGTTGCTACAAAAGGCCATAATTCATTCTTTCTCATTGCCACGTAGTATTCCATTGTGTATATAAACCACAATTTCTTTATCCATTCGTCACTTGATGCTATACAATACAAGGGGGCCATCTTCACAGTTGGGTCACATCCATCACGTGACCAGCTGGTTTAAAAAAAAAAAGTAGAGAAGCTGAAATTAGATGGAAAATGTTTAGTTTTTTTCCCTCCTTACATTATACCTGTCAGTGTATGCTAGTTATCTGGAATCTAACATATAAGAACATAAAGCTCTATTGGGGGATTCTCCATTGCAGGGGCTAATTGTGATTTTATGTTTATCATAATTGAGCCCTTGATGGGCAACCACCCCATGAGTTTGTATTCACCAATAGGTTCTATGCATTTGTGTTAATTTCCTAAGGCTACCTTAAAAAAAGTACCACAGACTAAAACAGCAGAAATATATTGTCTCATGATTCTGGAGTCCAGAAGTGCGAAATCCAAATGTTGGCGGCCTTCTTAGGGTCTCAGAAGCTAAATTTGTTCTATAGCTCTTTCTTAGCCTCTGGTAATTGCTGTCAATCCTTGGTGTTCTTTGGCTTGTGGCCAAATAACCTCCAATCCTTCCTTTGTTGTCACATGGAATTCTCCCTCTTTATAGATGTCTCTTCTTCTTTTCTCATAAGGACACCAGTGTGTTGGATTTGGTTCTACTCTAACCCAGAATGATCTCATCTTAACATTATTTCATTCTGCAAAAGACGCTATTTTCAAGTAAGATCACATTCATAGGTACTGGAGTGTACAACTTCAAAGTATTTGGGGAGAAACAATTCAATTCATACTCATCTGCCCTCTGACTCTCCAAAGTCCATGGCTTTCCCACATGAAAAATATGTTTACTCCATTCCAGTATCCCCAAAGGTCATAACCCATTACAGCATCTATGATAAGTCCCAAGTCTCTTTTACATGTAATCAATTCAAAAAAGTCCCAAATCTCATCTTCAAAATCATCTAAATCAGGTATGGCTGAGACTCTGAGTATGTTCCATCTGAGGACAAATTCCTCTGTATCTGTGGACCTGTGAGACTTAGAACACAAGTTATCTGCTTCCAACATACCATGGTGGAGCAGGCGTACATTAAGCATTTCTATTCCAAAATAGAGGAATACAATGGGAAAAGGAGGATACAGGTCCAAAGCAAGTTGAAATCCAGAAGGACATATTTCTTGAGATCTTGAGCTGAGATTCTTATCCTGAGAATAAGCTATATGTTTCAGTGTCCCATTCTCTAGTCTGAGTGGGCAATAGCCCCATCTTCTCAGTCCTTAATAGTGAGCTTATCTACTAAGCTTGTGGTAGACAGTTGTAACCCTAATGGCCTCTGAACCATCCTCAAAGTCCTTCTCTCCTTTTCCTGAAGGACAGCACATGTACACACACTGAGTAGTTCTATTGGGCTATTTTGAACTTGTAGAATCACAGAAGTCTGACAGCCTTCCATCATTTTGTCCCTATTCTGCCCCCTTCAGTCCATTCTAGCAATATTCCTACCAAGATACTGGATTGGGTCTTTGAATCACATGCTTAATCTCTCCATCAAAAGTTTACCCAGCCACACCATGGTGTTCTCTCCAGAGCAAACTTTAGCTCTTTTTTCTTTTCTTTCTTTCATTTTCTTTTCTTTTTTTATTTTCTTTTCTGTTCTTTCTTTTCTGTTTTCTTTTCTTTCTTTCTCCCTTTCTTTCTTTTCCTTCCTTCCTTCCTTCCTTCCTTCCTTCCTTCCTTCCTTCCTTTCTTTTTTCCAATTTGGATAGGCTGAGAATTTTCCAAGCCATTAAGTCCTCGTTCCTTTTTGTTTAGCAGTTCCTTCCTCAACTTACTTATTTTCTGTCACATATGACTGTAAGCATTTAGGAAAACCCAGGACACACCTTCAGCTCTCTGCTTAGAAATATCCTCAGCTAACAATCCATGTACATTGCTTCAAGGTTTTGCTTTTTACCCAACAGTTGAACACAGTTCAGCGAAGGAACTTTATAACAAGGATCACCTGCTTCCGATTTCCAGTAACATGTTCTTATTTTCATTTGAGACCTCACCAAAAGCAGCTTTGACTTTCTTATTTCTACAAGACTCTTATTCATGATATCATATATACTTTCTAACAAGATGGAAACCTTGCCATTTTCTTCACTTAGTTCTGATCTCTCACCATAATTGCATTTAACATCCATCTATCTACCAACCATCACTTCGGAGCAATCAATTATTCTATCATGTTCCTCAAAATTATTCCACCCTCTAGTCAGTACCCAATTCCAAAGCCACTCCCACAGTTTTTGGTATTTGTTGGAGCAGCATCCTATTTCCTGATACCAAAACCTATGTTTGTTTCCTAATGCTGCTGTAACAAACTACCACAAAGTGTGTGGCTTAGAACTACAGATATTTATTTAGTTACAATTCTGGAAACAGAAATCTGAAATCAAGGTATTAAGTAGAGTTGACTGTTTCCTGGGAGCTCAGAGGGTGAGTCAGTCTTCATGCCTTTCAGATGGTTGATGGCCGTCCTTGGCATTAGTTGGCTTATGGCAGCACAACTCCAATCTCTATTTCTGTCATCACATGACATTCTTTCTTTTGGCTGTGTCTCTTCTCCTATTATAATGACACCAGTCATGCTGTATTAGGGATCATTCTAACCCAGTATAATCTTGTTGCAACTTGACTATACTTGCAAAGAACGTATTTCCAAATAAAATCATATTCACAGGTACTAGGGGGGTAGGATTCAACAGAAGTTTGGGAGGACACAATTCAACCCAAAACAGGATCTTATATTTTAGGGAGAATCCACATGTTTTTGTTGCTTGCTTTTAAGAGAAAAAAATTTGGAGCAACTGTCAAAAATGTAGGTATTTCTGTAGGTATGGCTTAATCCTCCAATATCAAGGTCTCACCTAAGCTTCCTTCAATCAACTCTCCTAACACAGCTCAGAGTTTTATGTCCCCATTGTATTTCTTGCCCCAGATTAATCCCTATCACAGGTCCAAATTCTACAGTAAGAAATAGTGAAATAATGAAAAATCAAACTCTTACTGTTCACCTATATATTACAGACTTTAAGTTTAAAGCATGTTCAATACCAAATCATTAAAATTTGTGAATTATGCAATTTGCATTTTACCAGCAGATGCAACAAAAATACAGTAAAACCTTGGTTTGCAAGCATAATTCATTCCAGAAACATGTTTGTAATCCAAAGCACATTTCCAGATGATTTGTTTCACAAACCAAAAATATTTATATAAAAAATGATTAAAATACTGTAATATAATACAAAATAATAAAGAAAATGCAAAATATAAAGAAAAATAAACAAATTAACCTGAATTTACCTTTGAAAACCTTTGTGGCTGCTGTGAGGGAGACAAGAGAGGAGGATTATGGTGTAGGACTACTTTCACTGTCACTAATGGAATCTCTGTTATCTATTGGCTTAATGGAGTCTTTCTTTTCATGCAAATTTAACAAGGAACCTACCCAATGACACTTGCTTTTTCCTCCTTTTGAGGATTTTGTGGAAATGTGACATTGGATTGACATTAAACAGATTCATTGCTCACACTACTACAGAGTTATTCAGGTGGTGCTTTTCTATAAAATTTTGTACTGTTTCTCACATTTTTTCCCCACATTTCCCTAATCTCATTTGAAGTGAAGGATACTTCTTCTTTTTTCTCCTCCTCTTCTGCAGACAAGATGTGGACGTAGACTTCTTATAAAATATTGCAATTTCAGCTACTCGCATACCCTGTTCATACTTTTTGATGGTTTCCTAATTAACTTCCACTTCTTGTGGAAGTCGTCATCTCCTTCTTAACGCTTTTCTTTTCAACATTTTTCTGCATGGGGGCCATTGTGTATGATTGCACGGATGTTGACTACAGTACAGTATTAATAAACTCTTGTCATATACTGTATTGAATGTAAGTGACAAGAAGGCAGCAGAGGAAAGGGTTTATAAATTTTATGAAGTTATATATAGATTTAAAAAAAAAAGGAATGACTAATCAGCCACCTATAAAATATACCTGTATTGGAATCCCACATATATTATACATGCATGTACACAAGCACACAAGAAAAGTATCTGGCAGATGGACAATAAAAGCTTTCTCTCTTCAAAAATAGAAAAAAAGTGATGCTGTTTTAAGACTGCAAGCAGTCTGACCTAGAATGAAGCAAAGCGTTCCTAAGCTTATTCTTGTATGGAAAGGCAACAGACTGTCCATTGGTGCTGTGAAGTCACAAGAAATAAACCAGTTCCAGTTGTGGGCACCTTCTGACGTTCTGAAAAATCACTGATTTCTGCTAAACACTGTGGCCTGAGAACAAGCATCTGAGTATGGGAGAACAATCACACACAATCTCTCAGTGACACAGAGAGAGAAAGAGAGAGAGAGAGGATCATTGACTCAGTTGTACTCATGTGATGTTCAACATCACGTACTTCTCATATTGCAAGACATTGCGTGTTTATCAAGTTAACTTTTTTGAGAAATCTTTGCTTGTCTTCTGGAACACTTGCAGAACAAGTTACTCACAATCCAAGTTTTTATTGTACTGACAATTGATCCAGACCTCTACCTGGCTGATTCACTTAGTTAAATTAAAATATTTTTGAGTTTTAAAACTTCATGTAAATGCAACATAGGATATCATGATAAAGTATAAAAAAGAAAATATGACACAACTATTCAGGTCAAAACAGGTTTTTTTTTAGTGTTTTAAGGTTAACATTAGAAAAGAACATATTTTACAGGATGCAGAATAGCTTCCTCAAATAAGTGGTCTCTTAAAACAGCATCATGTTTTTCTATTTTTGAAGAGAGAAAGTTTTTATTGTCCATCTGCCAGATACTTTTCTTGTGTGCTTGTGTACATGCATGTAAAATATATGTGGGATTCCAATACAGGCATATTTTATAGGTGGCTGATTGGTCATTCTTTTTTTTTTAAACCTATATATAACTTCACAAAATTTAATCTAATTACAAATCCTGTGCAATATTACTATATGGAAATATTTTATATATTTACTAGGTAAAATAACAATCTGTATTTGAAGTTTGATGAGAGTTAGTAAAAGATACCCAAATTATGTACATAAATTTATTTCTGCTGTATTTTTTAAACTATAAAAGAACTATATCTTATTCTGAATTCTTTTGATGTCTGATTCAAAGTAAGGGTAGCTATTTTATTCAGATTTCAATAACAATATTTCAAGGTGTAGTTATTAAAAATTAAAGTTAGTTTTAATTTACATAATAAAATATTTTGTGACCAGATATATTCCTTTCTTGGAAAATAATAGAGCATTGAATGACCATAGATTTCTAAGACTATATAACTATGTTATATAGTGCTTACAAAGTGTCAGAAACTGAGATAAAAAATTTATATTTATTATTGTATTTAATCCATAAAGCAACACTATATGGTAGGTACTATTAATCTCTGACTTTAGAAATAAAAAATGAAATTATAGGACATTTTGTAATTTACCCAAGGTTATGAACTAGCAAATGTCTGAGATTTTAATACAGGAAGTCAGACTTAGGAATATGTTTTCAGCAACCAAACAACCAAACTATACTGCTTTCTGCTAAAATAAAATATAATTAGGGGTGCCTGGTGGCTCAATCAGGTGAGCGTCTGACTTTGGTTCAAATCATGATCTCTCACTTGGTGGGTCCAAGCTTGTGTTGGGCTTTGTGCTGACAGCTCAGAGCCTAGAACCTGTTTCAGAGATTCTGTGTCTCCCTTTTTCTCTGCTACTCCACTACTTACACTCTTGTCTCCCTCTCAAACACAAATAATAAACATTAAAAAATAAAAATATATATAATTAAATAAACATTTATTTTTATCTCTAACAATTGACTAGTGTCTATGATCCTGCCCCTCTTTATTTTCCACCAGAAGACTTTGGAATGAGCAAGTTAGAATGTATGCTACTTAAAAGCGGATAATATTTTATTTTTTTAATGTTTATTTATTTTGAGAGAGAGTGCACATGGATGCACACAAGCAGGGGAAGGGCAGAGACTGAGAGGTAGAGAGGGGGCCCCAAGGAGGCTCCACGCTGTCAGTGCGGTTAGCACAAAACCCCAACCCAGAGCTCGATCCCAGGAACTGCAAGACCCATGACCCAAGTCGAAATCAAGAGTCAGCCGATATCAAGAGTCATTCCTTCTCCTAATATGGAAAGGAATGCCTAGTTCACTGTATGTTCTCTATAAAAATTTGAAGAAATAAATAAATGGATGAGATTTTGTTCTCCCCAGTATTACTTTGCTATATTCATGCAAGCAAAAACAAAATGAAATGGAAAACATGGGAACACATTTTATAACAGGAATTTTGGTCAATTAGCTAATTATGAATGGAAGTTTTAGCACCTAAAGCAGGAGTCAGCAAACGATAGACCACTGACCAAATACTTTTTTTTTTTTTTAATTAAGTTGCATTGGTACAGAGCCACACTCATGTTTTTTATATATTATCTGTGGCTCTTTTTTGCTTCAAGGCAGGGTTGAGTGGTTATGACAGATGACATGTCCTGTAAAGTCCTAAATATTTACTATCTGGACTTTTACAGAGGAGATTTGCCGACCTCAGATTTAAAACATAGATGAAACTCTGACAGACACAATTTCAGAACTCAGTTTAAACAATTTTATTCCTTTCTTGGTACACTAGGTCTTGTCAAATAAATGGAGAACAGTGACCACCTTGATGCAGAAAAGCTGATAAGTTGATCAGAACCATATCTTTGTAATGTCCCTTGATGTAACTTCCTTGACTGCTTCTAAGAAAGCAAAAAAGAGAGAGAAATTAAAAATACGATGTTTAACAGGGTATCATAGTATATTGTATTACGATGTCAGCAGTAAAATAGGGCTTAAAATGGGAAACAACAAACAAACATGGAAATGCCACATTGTAGAGGTTGAGGTAGGCATTTTACTTTTTGTAGTAAGGAATGTTAAACATAAAATATTTCACGTTATTGGGGTGCCTGGATGGCTCGCATCTGACTCTTTGTTTGGCTCAGGTCATGATCTCATGGTTCATGAGTTTGAACCCAACATGGGGCTCTGAATGGACAGCACGGAGCCTCCTTGAGATTCTCTCGCCCTGCCTCTTTGCCCTCCCTGACTTGTTCTTTCTCTCTCCCAAAAACAAATACAAAATTAAAAAAATATGTATTTCACATTATTAAAAGCTAACAATATCATATGTTTAATAGGTAGCAAAACGAGAAGTTCTTCCTATGGCCAGGTGATTATACTGGAGGATACACTATGAAATAGTAATAATAGTATAAGATAAATTATATAACAATCATCAGGAAAGTAAGGAGAAATTCTGAGAATATACTCACTTGATAACAAAGGCCCAAAAATAAGTTATTTTCAGAAGGAGAATGTTGTAGCTACCTCTAAGATGTCCCACAATGAGCCCTGCTTCTATCTGGCCCCCCTCACCCTGTGCCAGGGTGTGTCTGAGAGTCAACAGAGTCTGAGGGTCAATAGAAGTAATGGCATGTCACACAGAAAGAAACTGAGATACAGGGAGGTTGAATGAATTCCCAAAAATCTATGCAGTGAGGGTAGGGTCAGTCTGAAAAACTTTCCTCCTCCAGAAACTAAGCTCTAAACCACTATGATATCAACTGAAAAAAACCATTAATTGTACAATGCTGAATATAATAGAAAGAAGACTGACTTTAACAATATGTTTAACTGAAACTTAACTCACAATTGTTAAAATCTTTTGCTTTGGTCATTGCAACTGCATAGATGTTTAATTTCATGACACATGTATCTGTGAAACTAGAGCAAAATTAGTTCTAAAAATGAATAAATCGATTTTCTTGTTGTCTTCTTTTAATATAGTCCATTAACTATAAATTGTTAAATTACGGTTTGCTAAACTTGAGAGCATAATTATAAAAATTAGTATGTATATGTTTATGGGCAATTCAGAATAAATGTAGGGAAATGAAATCCTAACAGATTGGTAATATTCAGAGACTGGTTCACACAATTTACCATTTCACTCATAATCATGTTGGCCATCATAATTGTGCTTCCAGTTTGACTTGCTACAGTAATGGTTATATTAAAGATGTCGCCTTACTCCTTTGGAAAAGCAGAGACAAATTTATTAACTGGAAAATGTCAACAACAAAAAGGTTGGAATATGAACATTGGAAGAATGGGAATGTAAAATCATTCTCAAGAAATCCCATCTAAGGAATGAAAGTCATAACACAAACATGGGAGCAGAGTATTAATCTTCAGCAAATAATTTACATAAGCTCTGATAATATTTGCAAGTTGCTGTAGTATTTAAAGTGTGTAGCAAATCAGTTTTTTTTTTAAAAAAATAGGAATCTAATTTTGCATGAAGCAAGATCACAGAATAATTGAATGGAAATGTATGTCTTGATGGCTTGGGCTTATAAGAATGCATGCATTAAAGTAAAATATTCATACGGATTTATGATGAAACAAATTACTGTTACTATAGAACTAAATCTAGCTTAGAGTAAAGACATATCTTTATTATAATGTCATACTTTGGCCCAAAGGTCATGTCATAAATTAAAGCTGAAATTAGTCCAGCAGGGTCCCATTATTTTTTCTCAGCATGAAATATTAATATTATGACTTAAACTGACCTTATTTCAGTATTGTTTCAACATATCTTGTTAATATTCCTCTTTTGCATTATCACCTTCTCTTCAACATATACTTTTTTTCTCTAAAAAAAATATATTTTAGCTCCAGCTGCACCTTATTCAGCCTGCCATCTGTTGAACATTTGGATTCAGCTGTAAATGCTGGCATATCTCCTCTGCAGGGATATTTTGCCAAATGACCATTCCTTCTCTATATAGTCATTCCAAACACCATTGTCACACGCACGTGCTCTAACTTTCAGGAAAACAAATTTGCTATATTCAGAAAACAATGATTTCCACAAATAACTTGTAACAGTTAAGAATATTTATTAAATCTTTCCATGCACAAAGTATGTGTTGATACTAATATAATTGTGGTTTTATCTATTCTGAAATCAGAATATTAATAAAATTCCTTCAGGCATCAGTTTATCCACAAGACATTCATTTTAGTAATTTTTAAAATAATTAAACCAGTGCAGTTGTATGATTATTCTTCTATATTCATCCAATATGCTTGTTTCATCATGTGAATCTAAGATTGCTAATAATGAAAATATTTCTGTGAAATGGAAAGGTTTTAGTATCTATGCCATGCTTTCCTAAATATATGTATGTCTGCATTTAATAAATTTGCTAAATTCTCTTTAATAACCTCTACTTGTACGGTAGCATATATACAGTTTGTTTTTTAGATTTGACAAGTCCCCAAACACAGCTGCCCCTTCCGATTTTTGTTCTTTGCCCTGTCTGTGCAGCACTATTAACTATCACTTTGATGTTCATGAAAGCAAAGCAATAGACAGGAGGTGAATTTTATCAACTTTAGAAACCAAAGGAATTCTTATGGAAATGGATCTTTATGTAAAATTTGTAACAGTAGTTTGTTTTATGTTTAAGTAAAAACAGATCCCTTCTAAGCAACACCGTACTTGTTATACAGAGATACAAATATTGAGGATTTTTTTTTTCATTTTCCATATCAGACTCCATCCTCTAAGGGAAAACTTGACTAAAGCACAATGTATAGTGAGACATTCTGAATGAAAAATCCACCCTGTAAAGACCATTTTCACTCTTTTTCCAGAAAAATAAAATTCCTTATGACACTTGTGAGTAACATTTATTGCTTTTTTGGAATCCAGTGGAAATTAATAGTTTGTGTTAAACAGGAAATCAACTGGGCAAAATGAGTCCTTACCTGCTAAAAGCATCAATTAAAAAGTCAGGGAAGTGATGGACTTTGCTATTAAATGCTGACAAGCACATCATTTAAAAGCTGGAACTTTAAAGTGAATTTCTAAAATCTGTGAAATTGAGACCATTAGGGGCAATGAAAATTGGAATGAATTGCAAGGGAGAAATATTTTAAAGATGAAACTGAACACCTGTGAATTTGGGACCAGTTGGTAAACATATTAGAGGACATTGAACTCACATCTATAAATTGGTAAGAGTTTGAGAAATGAAATGTGCTTTTCCCAGGATCAGAAATTCTGCCAACTATATATGGTTCCGTACAGTTTTACATATCAAAGATGGACTTATGGACAAGAAGGTAGACATATTTTTTCCACTCTTTTTTACATAGGAAATTAAAATACAAACACAAACACACAGAAGTAAAATTTAGGAGCAGATTGTTTATCAGGCAAGATTTTTTCCTTCTCCTTTCACCATGCTGTAAAAGAGCCCATCTACGTGGACTTTTATTTAAACATTGGAAAATATATAAATGTTTTATTTTTTAGCTAAAAGAATTTGTCCATGCAAAAACACATTTAAAAAATATAACATATTCATTTTTGGTTTATTTTATTAAGTGCAATGGATCAAGAATAATCAAAATATCTTTGAGTTTATCTTTGTATGCAATTTCTAACTTAGAAGAACAAAATGAAAACACAATACCTACTTGTTGACACAAAAGGACGCCTATTTCATTTACAATTTAAATAGTAGGAAAATAAGCATTTTTGATAAATTAGTTTCTGATGGCTGATAAAAAGATTTTGTGATTACAGTGTTTTAAATATTAACCAATATTCAATATTCAAATATTAACCAATAGTAATTTGTTAATTATTTCAGTCAAAATTATTGACTAAAAGTTTTATATATTCAACCACTTGGTCTTAAAAGATCAAGCTATTTTATGTATAAACTTTTCAAAAAGTATATAGTGTTAGTAACTATTTCTTAGAACTAAGGATACCAAATATGTTATTTGTAGAAAATATTGTTATTTTTATAATTAAGACAAATTCTTAATAACGAATTGGGAGTTTACTCTTTTACAAGACTATTTTTGCATGAATCTCAGCGACTATTTGTACAAAGATAGCAAAGAGTGTAACTGCTCGTTATATAAAAGAGAAAAAATGAATAAATCATGACTTTAACATTTAAAATAAGTATATAAAAACAGAATACCTTAAGTAATAAGCAGCCCATGAATTTTTATACTATCTATGTATTTATAGAGTAAAATACGTATGCAGATTTGAAAGCAAATAATTGTGCAGTATGTTAGAAATTGACTATAGCCAAGCATACATTTCAACTCATATATATATATGTATATTTACACACATATATGTGTGTATATTTACACACATATATGTATACATATATGTGTGTATATTTACACATATATATGGAAACTGATACTAACACCCTTATTTTTATGGAAATTTTCCTTGAAATATATATATTATATAATTTATATGTGTGTATATATATGCATATGCACATGCATATCTACATGCAGGTATGCAAATGTAGATTTTATGTCTATGTTTGTGTGTAAAGAAAAAATATTATAATTACATATAATTAGCAGTGAGCTAGTAAATAATAGTAAATAACAAACAGCTCTTAGGGAAGGAACCAAAACAATTTGTAGCGTTTGCCTCTCATCAAACCAATCACCATTACTGATGTCAAGCTAACAGTGTGATGTCAACAGACTTACATGATTTATGAACTTTCAACAATCAGTTTTGCAAGACAGTGGGAGCTAGTTCCAGTACACCACCCTATGTAGTATACAGTAAGAAAGAATAAAGGAACTTAGCTATTGCTCATTAACTTTATTTAAAACATTTATCATTAGGGGCGCCTGGGTGGCTTGGTCGGTTAAGCGTCCGACTTCAGCTCAGGTCATGATCTCACGGTCCGTGAGTTCGAGCCCCGCGTCGGGCTCTGTGCTGACAGCTCAGAGCCTGGAGCCTGTTTCAGATTCTGTGTCTCCCTCTCTCTCTGCTCCTCCCCTGTTCATGCTGTGTCTCTGTCTCAAAAATAAATAAACATTAAAAAATTTTTTTAAATAAATAAATAAATAAAACATTTATCATTAATTTTGGCATATACAAGGGAGTCTGGGTGGCTCAGTCAGTTAAACATCTGACTTCCACTCAGGTCATGATCTCACTGTTTGAGAGCTTGAGCCATGCTTCTGATGAAATAAACAATAACAACAACAATAAAACCCACAAAATTTCATCCTAACAATGTTTCTCTTAGTGGCCTCATGAAAACCATATCCTAAAACATTGAAATCTGTTTTACATGATATAAAATCAGCATTTTTCTATTTTTCAAAATTTCTGTATTAATTTTAGAACTTTAATGAAATTCAGGTTTTTAATTTTTTTTAAATCTGACATATTCTACAGTTTATCTGTTATAAAATTTAGCACAAATATCCCATACCTTTTGTTGTGACATTTTCCATTCATTTTCTAATTACCATGCTCCAAAATGACCATGATTTCTGGGCTCTATGTTAATAAATAAAAGTGAACAGGGCACCTGGGTGGCTCATTCATTTGAGCATCTGATTTCATCTCAGGTCATGATCTCACAGTCTGTGGGTTCAAGCCTCATGTCAGGCTCTCTGCTGACAGCTCAGAGCCTGGAGCCTGCTTCAGATTCTGTGTCTCCCTCTCTCTCTTTGCCCTACCCCCACTCATGCTCTGTTTCTCTCTCTCTCTCTTAAAAAAGGAAAAAATGAATAAACTTTAAATTTTTTTTTAAAAAGTGAAAATTATGTCCTTAAACAATCCTATGATATTTAATATTCACTAATATTTACCACTTTATATATAGATAGCAAAAGATAGAAGACATAAAATGTCAATTAAATCATTTATTGCATTTTTTTCATTCCTGCAGTCTTTCAATGTATTTACTTCCTTCAATGAAGTGAAATTCTTCCTCCCACATCTTAATGATAATTACTATAGCTCTTGATTATTCACAAATGGATTTTGTCACAGAATAAAGACAGTCACTGACTTACAATTGTTCCACTTATGATTTTTTGTCTTATGCCTATGCAAAAGCAATATACACTCAGTACAAACAGAACTCAGAGTTCTGTGAATTTTTTCTAGGCTAGTTGTATGTGGTAGGATACTCCCTGGTGATGCTGGGTAGCTGCACCCAGTTCTGCTACCAGGTCGCAAGATCACAAGAGTGGACAACCCATACACTTAACAACTGTTCTGCACCCATGCAACTATTCTATTTTTCATTTTCAGTATAGTAGTCAACAAATTACGTGATATACTCAACATTTTATTCTAAAATCAGGTTTGCACTGGATGATTTTGCCCAAGTGTAGGCCAAAGTAAGTGTTCTCGGTGCATTTAAGGTAGGCTAGGCTAAACTGTGACAGTCAATAGTTGTGTGTATTAAATGCATTTCACTTATGATATTCTCAATTTGCAATGGGTTTATTGGGTTTTGACCTCATCATAAGTCAAGGAAGATCTATATATTTTAATGGAAATAAACTAAAAATAGTTACAAACAATACAATACATCGCAGCATGTGCAACAATGCTCAACAACACTCAAGTGCAACAACACTCAAGTGGTGTCAAGTTTGTGCATAAACTATTCTCAGGTAAGCTTCCTAAACCATGCTGTTGTGTTTTAATGATATACCCATGTTTCTTACATTCGCTTGGCAGGAGCAAGAGTGAAAAAAGAGAACAAACTGATAGTTACAAGAGGGGAGATGGTTGGGGGAAGGGGTTAAATAGATGACAGGGATTAAGGAGTGCACTTGTGATGAGCACGGAGTGTTTCATGGAAGTGTTGAATCACTATACTGTATACCTGAAGCTAATATTACATTCTATGTTAACTAACTGGAGTTTAAATGAAGACTTAAAAAAGAATTTTAAAAACATTTATAATTTTAACGCAACTGATATATAAATGAAGAAACTCAATTCAGAAGAATTAAGTAACTTTTTCAAAGTCATACAGACAAAAGTGGCTCATATTCTAATAACCTTGTTGAATTACACTTGTCAACACCCTACTATACAAGAGGAGTTTTGCATGGTTATGGTAGTACAAAGATTAAGGGCATGCTGTTTGCTTTCTAGATCTAAGATTTAGGTAAAGGAGGCTTGTAATTTTAATACATTTAAATTGGATAAGAATTGTAATTGAGAGTTGTACCAGATAATTTTGGAGCACATGAAAGAAATGACATCTTCATGAAAGTTAGACTTAGAATGGAAAATTACTGAACAAAGGATATTCTATTTTATCTATATCTTTAATATTTTAATAATGTCTACAAAAGTTATGTTTTAAAGACAAAAATATATTGAATTAAATGAAATGAAAACACAGCATATTAAAATTTGTACTGCCATGCTAAAGCAGTGCTGAGATAAAAATTTATACCAACACTGTTTACCTCAGAGAAGAGGAAAATTTTTAGATAAATAACTCAATATCTCTTTTCAAGAAATTAGAAAACCAACAGCAAAATAAATCCAAAGCAAACATAAAGAAGCAAATAATAAGGACAAGAGAGAAAAAAACACATTTAAATTGAAAATAAGAAAACATGGGCAAAAATTAATGAAACAAATAACTGTTTCCTCAAAAACAAAATCAACCAAAAATTGAAAAACATCTAGAAAGACTGAGAATGAATGAGTGAATGAATGAATGAATATGTCTGTGTATATAGATATCTGTGTACACGTGGATATACAGGTATACACACACACACACACACACATATATGTGCATATATACATATATACTGTTAAATGTCACTGGCTTCCCTTTGATTGCCACTGTTCTTAGGAAAACATTCAGCAGGAACTTTTCATAATGAACACACAATCACTATTTAACATTTCACTAAATATTCCTGAACTTCTTAAGAAATCCAACATTTTATAATTGTAGATATCAAACTAGGAATAAGGGATTCATATAATACAAATGTGTGATACACATTTATTGATGTTGATTATAAACTATTGCCATCTAATTAACCAAGATTCCCATTTTATGATACACTTACTTACAACATGTCTGAAATGCAATACTCCAAATCTTGCCCTAATATGAAATTACAACAAATAATATTTTATTTTTCTCTGATTATGGTATGTCTGGTAATAATTGGACCTATTATTTTAAACTTAATGTTCACCATACTGCTCTATATATGTAAACAATCATATGAAATTGCCAGACACTCTAAGGAATCCAGAATACACTCTGGGGATTTGTGTTGTTTATGTTTTTTAAATTTATGATTGGGAATTTATTTTATTCTGGTAACTCTTATAAACATTGGAAGCAGAAAAAATAGTAATTGTACAGGAAAACTAAACAAACAAACAAACAGTTCATTTGGTACTTGCTGACAAACCTATGTATCTATAAGAAAATGGTCATATGAGAACTAAATATAATTCTCTATGAATGTCCAAAATATTCCATTTAAAATACTGAAGTAATGTATCTCTGATAAGGCTTATTAATGCTTATCAGAAAGATTCCTCCGACTCTGGGGACTATTTGTTGCATTATACTGACATTGTTTTCTAGAATCCCTGAGCTATAAATTTTAGTAAAATATTGTTAATTTATAAAATTTAATGTTGTGCTTTATAAGATGCATGCGCTTGGAAGATATCACAATTTGGAACCTTTGGCTAGGCACAGAACTTGCAAAAATCTTGTATAACAATTTTCTTGAAAGATATCCATTATTATATCTGCAAAATTTTGCAAATATCAAAATCATCAATGGTTCCTAAGGAATTAACATATAAGAATCCTATAGATACGAAAGGACATACCATATATACATATAATTATATATATATTCCATATATATCATAAATATTATAATATCATATATACCCTATATCACAAATGCCATATATACCATAACTATTATATATAACATACACATCATAAATATCATATATGTTTTAATTACTGTTTTCAAAGTTACTAATCCCTAGTTTTATAATATCTAGTCATTTTTAAATTTCAAATAGTGGGGTTTTTTTCTCTCTAGCATTATATTTTACTTTTGTAGAATGCATATTCATATGTTCTTTATGTTTTTCATGACTTTGCTTACCTTGGTCAAGTTTTACTCAAGTTTCTTGCCTATAAATAACATTGACATAACTCTTTTAATGTTCTTGTCCACTTATTCTATTATTTGTTTCATTTCTGGTTCAATTTCCATTCATTGATTTTTTTTTTCTTGCTTCATTTAATTTTAGTTTTTCCTGATTCATTACAAACCTGATAATTTGGGGTGCTATGTCATACATTGTCAATTTTACCTTGTCGAGTGCTAGGCATTTTAATGTTTCTATAAATATACATGTGCTTCTGGGATAGGTAAAGGAAATTAAAATTACACATTTTATTGTTATGAAAAGGAAATAATTTTTATAGTTGTTCTTAGTTCTTGCAATAATATAACCAAATCTGAGGAAATAAAGGAAAAAAATAAAAAGATAAATATGAGAAGCTCAAAAATCTTATAAACATACTGAGTTGAGCAGAAATTCAAATTTATGACTAGAGTTTAAGAGTAAATTTAAGACTATAGTTATAATTTTTTAAAACACAATTCCACATAATGCTTATATCTTGAGAATTAGTTTAGGTAAGAGTGTCATTTCTTAAATTTTTGGAACAATTCTCATGTTTCATGTAGCCACAAATTTATTATTATTGTTGTTGTTGTTAATATTGTTATGCTGATGTTGCTGGTATTATTGAGTTCTTTCTTACTAGTTTATGTACATATCTTACCTTGTAAGCAGACTGTAAAGTCTTTGGACACTGGATACATATCTAACATTTTTTTGGAAATTCATAGAAGAAAATATGTAGCCAAATAAAGTTACTCTAAAGCTTATAAATTTAAAAGATGTGTGTGGCAGATACATCTTAATAATGTATATCGTTTTATATTTTGAATATACATTTTATTTGAACTGTAAGAAACATAATTTGGACTTCTGGTTCTGTTTATAGCAGAGTAAATTGTATTGGCTATAACTTGAGTTAGCAAGTCTAAACTGTAGTAAAATATAAAAAACAACTATTTAAGAACGACTCAACATAAGTAGAAACTACCTGTCCTTGAATAAAGATAAACAAACTAGATATGTGTTATATTTAGCTATCTTTTCTTAAGAATACTTCCCAGGTAGGGCTAAATAGAAAAGGAAGAAGGAAAATAGAAACAGATGATCTTACTGAGATGCAGGAATAATGGTCAAAGTTTTTGAACCTATCAGATATAGTAGGAGTTGATGGGAAGTTCTAGAAATAAGGGAGTCACTAAGAGTGGATTCCCAAAATCTACACAAATGTTTTCTTCAAATCCATTTTGGACTCTAACAGTCCATCAGGTGACAAAAATCCAAGAGGTTCAGAAAAAAATAGCAGTTTAGAGGTAATTTTTTTTTTTAAGCTACAACCTCTGCTGGGGAAAAGAAAAAATAAACAAAAAACCCTTGACATTAAAATTTCATCAAAAGAGTGTAGTTTGTTACAAAAAAAATCTGGTGTTTCAGATAGACAAAGTGGACTATCTTAGGAGTCAGCTCTGGACTAAAGGTTTTTCTGTAGGACAAAGGACAGATATCTACAATTTTTTTTTTTTTTTTTTTTTTTTTTTTTTTTTTTGTAGAACCAAAACCAGGCCTCCACAAGATCACAATAATCCTCTGGTAATTTATCTGTCAGAATAAAACCTAGCATTCCTTTATATCAGAGGCAAAACTGATACATGGTGATTAACGTAAGAACAGTAATTGCCATTGGTTGAGGAAAGGATAATGTTTGACTGGAAAAAAGAAGAAGGGGACTTTCTGTGGTAACAGAACTTTTTATATTTTGCTCTAAATTTGTACACATTTGTGAAAAATTTTCGAACTGTGCATTTAAAATCTCATCATCTTATATATGTAAATCAAACTTCAGTCAAATTTGTTATTAAATACAAGACGAGGGGCACCTGGGTGGCGCAGTCGGTTAAGCGTCCGACTTCAGCCAGGTCACGATCTCGCGGTCCGTGAGTTCGAGCCCCGCGTCAGGCTCTGGACTGATGGCTCAGAGCCTGGAGCCTGCTTCTGATTCTGTGTCTCCCTCTCTCTCTGCCCCTCCCCCGTTCATGCTCTGTCTCTCTGTCCCAAAAATAAATAAACGTTGAAAAAAAAATTAAAAAAAAAAAAAATAAATAAATACAAGACGAATCCAAAGGCAAATTGATTTCATATCCATTTAAATTAAATTAATGGATATGAAGCTTGCAGTTGTGTGTGTGTGTGAGAGTATGTGTGTGTTGAGCTAAAACTAGATAAAGACTGATTTGCCAGATCCAACCCACAGGAATCAGCAATCTGACCCAAGTTACATTTTACTAATAATTTCAAACTTTTAAAGAGTAAGTAAGCATAGGTAAAGCAGAGATGTCTGGCACATCTTAGATGTCCCATTCTATTCTACACTTCACTTATTGTTCCCTGGTACAGAACGGTAGGTTCATCAGGTCCTAAATGAGGTCCTACATCACCTCATACAGCAGGGAGCATTCATGCTATGAAACTTCTCCTTTTTTTTTTTTTTTTTTTTTTTTACCACAGAGATTTGACTACTTACCTGACATTTGATGTGGAGTTAGGCATAAATCCATAGATTGCAGGGGTGTTCACACGAAATGATCATAAACTAGTAATATACTATTAACAGCATTCCCAAGATAAATACTCTCCCCTAGCAAATACTGTTCACCTTGAAGTCCAGTTCTCACGCTTACAAAAATATTAGATGGGGCCATTTGCCTTCTCTTTCCTCTGTGAGTGCCTGGTCGCAGAACTGCAGATAAATGGAACACAGGTGAACAACATTATCCCCTTCCTTCTCAGGGTTTATAATAAAAGAAACTAACAATGCACTCCCCATTGTATTCATTTTTAATTTAGGTTGTAATGAACTTACAAAGCAATGCTTATTTATCTTTACTCAGTTTTAATGCTGGACAAATTCTTCACAATAGCTACAAAGAGATTCCTGAATAAACACTGACAAGTAGCATGTATAAAGTTGGGTCTCTGAAGATACCTTTGATGATAACAGTTTTGTCTAAGGGGATGTCCACAGAGTACCCTGTGGGCATGAGGTGATTGTAGTTATAAACTTTCACAAAACATTGATCTTTGACCTCTTGACGATTTTCTTCTTGTCCATGGCAGCTGTCACTTTGTGGGAATAGCAGTCCATTTCAGTCACAAGAGAGAGCATGGCTGTAGGGATGATCTGAGGTACCATCATCAATGTTCTTCACAATGGCTGCTTTGCATCCAGAGTAGCATTGGGCCAGGGCCAGGACCAGAACCAACGTCTGGGGTGCCATGAACTTTAGTAGACACTTGAGCCTACAGCAGAATAGAAGAAATGACATTTCAACTCAAGATAAGGTCTTTAAAGGAGTGATAAAGGTAAAATGAAGTCTTTTAGGTGGACTCCAATCCACTATGATTTGTGTCCTTTTAAGTAGAGGAAATGTGGAAAATATCTGAAACTTGTACGCACAGAGGACGGACCATGTGAGGATACAGTGGGAAGGCGGCCAGCTGCAAGACAAAGAAACCAAGCCTGCTAACATCCTGACCTTGGACTTCTCACCTCCAGAATTATAAGAAATGAATTTCTTGTTGTTTAAGCCACCTAGTCCGTGGTACTTTGCTATGGCAGGCCTACAAGACTAGTAAACGTACCCAGTCTACTTCAGTCCTCAACGTGATAGGTAGACTAATTGTAAGTTTTATGGGCCACAGAAACAAAAAATTGATGCTTTAATTCATATTTAAAATGGGATTGCAGACATAGCTATTGAAAAAATATTTTTATTCTTTAGATTTTTTTTCTATTTGTGTGTATGTGTGTGTGTATGTGTGTTTTAGAGTATGTACATGTTTGGGTGTTGAGGAAGGAGAAAAATGACTTTGGGTAAGAAGTATGTTAATGCCAAATAAAATATAAATGTATCATTTCACCTAAAATACTGTCTTGAATATTAATAAATCCTGTCATTCTCAGTGTACAAAACTGAATAAGTGCCAAAAATCAATCATTCAATAGGCATAAACAAAGAAAAAGTGAAGTAAATAATTAATAGCTTATATGTCTTTCACCTCTAATTCAAAAATTGGTCAGACTGTTTATTAGTTCATTAAATTTTCACTTCAGTGAGACATCAAAGCCTTGCACTCTGTATGTTTTGAAGTATATATGTGTTTACAACTAAAAACTGAGAATACATTTTGACATCTCAGATTTTCTTGCAAAATGAGTAAATGAAGGGTCACACCATGAGTATGATCCTAACCAATAGCTTGAAATAATGTGGAAATCATAAGATTGTGATTTTAAATAACAATTAATTTCTAAGTGTCTCTTTTTACAAAATGAATTCTAAAGAGATATCAATTCTTTAATTTTGATTTGCAAGACCTCTGATAACTTTTACACTAACACTATATATCTCTATCATGCAAAGTTGTCAGAGGAATATAGCAAAGAAAATCAAATAGCAGTTCAGAGAACTTACTAGACTTTTCTGGGACACAGAAATGTTAAAGAAATCAGATATGCCAGAGGGACACATCACACTTTAAAATAAATTCTATTTAAGGAAGCCAACCTATATAGCAGTTTTCTGCTCTTTTTCTTTCTTTTCTTTACTTTTTTTTAAACCAATTTCTCACAAAGCCCTAGCATCTCAGTGTACTCTCAGACAAGATTTATTAGCACAGGATTTTAGTTACTTGTCTAAACTTCAAAATTCTATTTTGTAGGATACTAGAGGCTATTCATTAGCATACTGTGAAGCATGTCATAAATAATTTAAACTATAGTTGTCAAGATAAATGAAAAAAATCAATTTATGCTGTGCTACCCTTAATTTTTTATTGTGCATGGATTTGCTTGCTTACTAATCTACAAAATCTAGTAAATCACAGTCCCTGTCATTTTAGTGAATTAATCTGCATCATTTCAACTTGACTGATTATGTCTAAGGAATTCCATCAAGAATCTTAGACTGTTATTCAGATATTGTTTTTAAAATGAATGTAAATACTTTCTCAAGTGATGTTCAGGAAACTCCAGGAAGTAATGAAGCAAAAATATTCCAACAGATTAGTATAAGTTATTTTTCATCATTCAGAAAATTTTAGAATAACAAACTTAGGGCAAAACATGAAAAAGAGAACATCAAATTGACTCAAAATATATTAACGGGGGAAAAAAAACAGGAAAGCCATCTATTTTTACTGTGAGGATTAGCAAGTTTCAGAGATAATCTAGACTCCAAAAATACAAATTAGAGATTTTTTTTTTTTTAAGATTCCAGCTTAGTGCTTAAAGTGAAGAACCAATAAAAAAGGTCTGGAATTCATTTTAGTTATGTAAGTTACTCAAGAAGTAGCCTTGAGTTAATTTTTTTAACTTGTCTTTTAAAGAAAAGTTATTCCTTATCTGTGATTTCTTGGCATGATCCTTTGTCACATGGGATTCTTTGATGTTAAATTTACACTTGGCATCCATTTTAGGATCAATCTCAGTCAATTTGAATCTTTTCAGTCTATCACTTATACTGACTGAGGGACTTTTGGTTTTAAGGATCCTCTGCTATGAAATTTGTCGCTAGAAGTGGTAAAACATTTTTATGACTGTCTTTGGGTCAGAATTCTATGCTTAAATATATTTCAGCCTATGTGAATGATATCATAATCTCATGAATAAGACATTGTTTGGAATCTATGGTGCTCTGTATGAATTGAACACCCCTATTCAACATAATAGTAATTCATTTCCTTTTTTTTTTCTTTATACAGATTCATGAAGTAGAGTTTTCAGGCTGTGACAGTTACCTCAGAGTAGTTTGAATCTCTGCCAAACTACAATTTTCTGCTTTGTAAATATCCTATAAAATCATACGCTCGAATTTCATAGAAAGCCAATTTAGACTGACTAAAGATACATTTTGGTGAATAAGATAAACAATAAATAAAATAAATAATAAGCACAATACAATTTAATACAAGCTTGGTTGAGTATGTGCATTTAAGCTGTTATTCATTGTGCTAGAGAAATAAGTATAACAGAAAACATATAAAAACTTCAAAAAATTAGCTGGGCAGTTTCTGGTTCTGCATGTAAGTAAGGAGCATGGAAGTCGCCAGTTCATCCTAACAAAATATAAAAAGCTAAGCAGACTGAAAAATCAAAAACTCTTCTTGGATAAGAGAGGTAAAGACTCAAAGGAAACCCTGTCCCCTAGATTAGGAAGAAAGGCAAATGCAGGGAGTCTGCTTACTTCATCAGAGGCCCATGAGTAGAACCTCCATTGAAAAGAGTGCTGGGGTCAGAAAACCTGCATCCTTGTAATTTGCAAATTGCTGGAGGCTCAGTGTGAACACCTTGGAGAGTTAAAAATCCAGGGAGCCACAGTCATAGGGGAATCCTCTACACTTTTAATGAGTTTTACTTCCTGAGTCCCCCAGATTCTCACAGCAAATGTAAGAGAGAGATCCCTTCATGCATCAGGCAGCAGAAGGGGGAAAATACCTGTAAATGCACCAGAGTACTCTGTTCTTGACAAGGCCTGCCTTCAGGATAAACTAGCTAACAAGGGCCTAACTTACTTGAGTATCAGAGCCTAAGCAACCTGGGGAAGGGAAATATTCAACTCCATCCCACTCTAGACATTCTGTCCCACCTAAGTGGGAAGAGGGGATAAAAAACAAACTGAGAAACAGACACTCACTAAAAAGACTGAGAACTAATCATAGGTTTACAGAACACCTCTCCTCCCCACATCTCACCACCACATTACTAAAGACCTATTTACAGCAGTTCCTTATGCTCAGTACATCATGTCTGCCAATAAAGAAAAAAATTAAAATGCATACTGAAAGGCAAAAAACACAATATGAAGAAATAGAGCAAGCATCAGAACCTGGTATGGTCAGGATGTTGGAATTATCAAACCAGGAATTTAAAACAACTATGCTTAATAGGCTAAGGACTTTAATTGAAAAAGCAAGATGCAATGCCAGATGGGCAATATAAGCAAAGAGATGGAAGTCCTAAAAGAATTTTTTTAAATGCTAGAAATAAAAAGCAAAACAAAACAAAACAACCCACTGTAACCAAAATGAATAGTGCTTTTGATGGCCCTATTGGAAGACCAGATACAGTTGAAAAAAGAACTTCTGAGCTTGAGGGTATATTCATAGAAACCTCTAAAACTGGAAAGCAAAGAGAACAAACACTGAAAAAAATAGCATAGGATATCCAAGGACTATTAATGTCAGACCAAACCACAGATCCAGGAAGCTCAGAGAACACCAAGTAGGGAAAATGCAAAAAGAAAAAAACAAAACAAAACAAAAAAACCCTGCACCTAGGCATATCATTTTCAAACCACAGAAAAGCAAAAATAAAGAAAAGATGCTTTCTTTTTTTTTCATTTTGCAGGGAAAAAAAAAATGGAAGGAGCCAGAACAAAACAAAAGAAAACAAAACAAACACTTTACCTATGGAGGAAAAAAAAAATAAGCATTATATCTGACATCTCCTCAGAAAACATGAAAGCATGGGAACAAGAAGAGAGTGGAGTAGTAAAACAGTTGACCAAAAAAACCCATCAACCTAGAACTTTTCTTCATGAGAAATTATCCTTCAAAGGTGAATGAGAATTACTTTCTCAAGAAGAAAAAATTGAGGAAATTTGTTGCCAGTAGAAAAATTAAATATTTCTTGCAAGAAATAGTAAGTTCTTTAGGGAGAAGGAAAATGCTATGTGAGAAACTAAGGTCTACTTAACGAAAGGAAGAGCAGCTAAGGAGTAAGTGAGGATAAGACAAAAACTTATTTTCCTACTCTTGCTTGTCTATCAGATAAAAGTTGCTCAGAATAATGATAGCAATAATGCATTCATTTATCTATGCTTAAAGAGAAGTAAAATAAATGACAACAATGATAAAAATGCTAGGGTAGGCGGTTAGCTTGTTGTGAGCAGGGAACAGGTGAGGAAGGGCAGAAACCAAGTTTCAGATAGCAGGGAGAGATGCCCAGGAACACGCATGCACTCTCCCCTATGACCACTGCCCTAGAGTAAAATATAGCTTCCTTATAATACAATTACACTGGGGTTTGCCTCCCCCCACCCCGACCCCCGCAAGGCGTGGCTGCCATGACAGTTCCGACAAGGACCATATAGGGTCAAAAACTCCCCCTCCTGACAGGTGGGAGAGGTTCCATAGATGATTGGCTGCAACATTAGTCAGGAACCGCCCTACCTAAGACCCATAACACATTAAAAGAAAAAGAAAAGACTACCCCGACCCCAAGTGTAGCTGCCAACTGGGCCTGCCTGCTCTCCCATCTTGACAGTGTCATTTCTTTCTCTTTTTAAACTTTCTAATGAACTCTTGTTTGTTTTAGTTTGGCTCTTCACTCTTTCAAGGCCAAACTCAGGAACCAAGGTAGGCGCAGAGGCCAAGGGACCTGCCACTACCACAATTGATGGAAGGGGGAAATTAGGATTACTTTGTCATTCTAAACTACAGACATTACTTATAAAGTTGTATAGTTCTATTTGAAAGAAAATTTGGATTAGTTGTAAACGTATATTGCAAACTCCAGGTAAACTTTTTCTTCAGACTAAATCCTATCTATTGTTGTATCATCCAGTTTACCAACTTTTTGCTCAGTCATCTTTATTCTGCGATTAACCCAATTCAGTGCCTTTTATGTTAATTGTTCAATGTGTATTTATTTTTTAGAGATAGTGTGAGTGGGGGAGGGGCAGAGAGAGGGAGATACAGAATCTGAAGCAGCTCCAGGCTCCATCCGAGCTGGCAGCAGAGTCTGTCCGGGGGCTCAAACTCAGGGACCTGTGAGATCATGACCTGAGCCGAAGTGGACCACTTAACCGACTGAGCTACCCAGGTGCCCCTATTCAGTGTCCTTTAAATGTCAAATGCTTTTATTTCTCGGTTCCATTATTTCATGTTGGTCCTTTTTCATATTTTATATTTTTTTCTGATGAGACTTCTGTTTTTTCATTATTTATGAACGTTTTGCTTCTATGTCATTCAGCATGGTTATAATAGTTTGGAGTTCTTAAGTGCCAATTCAACATAAGGATCATCTCAAAGTCAGCCTCATTGACTCTTTTTCTTTGGAATACAGAAATTGTAATCTTCATTGTATCTTGGGCATTATGAATGTTGTAAGAAATGCTGAAATCTATTATGTTCTTTTTATGTTTTAATGAAACAATTGACTTCTTTTGACACAAACAACAAAATCTGTCTCTTGAACTTTAGTTTAAATCTGGTGAGTCTGTCCCATACTTGAATGGTTCAGGTATAAATCATCTATTTTTTTTTTTTTTCCAAATAATACATGAACATTTGATATCCCCTTCTCTGGCTCTCTGCTTTCTAGGGTTCCCTCCTCACTCTCCAACAACCCTGGGCAATTCAGAATCACATCTTTAGTTCTTGAACACAGAACAAGAGCAGATTCTCTAGAGATTTCTAATTACCACATGCCATACTAGTAGGACTTGGCCTTCTGGCAAAACATCTGTGAAAAATGGAAACTCAGATTTGGTTATTACATTCTTCCAACTTGATTACTATTCAAAACTGTCTACTGTTGTTTTATCTCTAGTAACTTGGAATTAGTTTATTGTGTTTACTTGATGGTTTATAGTTCCTAAGGGATGGTCATTGTGATTGGAGTTTTCTTGGCAATATAGGAATGGGGGAACATTGTCATCTTTCACTTTTCTGCTTAAAATCCATTCTATCAATTATTATAATTAAACATAATCCCATTTTTAAAACTTTATTCACCCTAGATCTACTTCTGAATCCTTAGTCTAATACATCTTTATCCCTTTTTTTACACTACAAGGCTGGCTTTTATCTTTTATCAAGCAAGTCCTAAAAACAGTTTTTAAAACTTCCAGTGGCTTATTAGTAAATTTATTTTTAAAAACTTCTTATTGTTAGTCACTCAATAATTGCCCCTTTGCACACCTATCTCTATAATTTTATCTTAGATAAACTTTCTGTCACTCAGTTGGATATACAGAAAACTATATGATGTTTGTACTTCTTGGAAAACATTGAATCCCATAAATAGCTGATATTGTGTATCTTATCTGCCAGCTATATGATGAAGTTAAGTTGGCTCATACAGAGTTAATAAATGAGATCATTCTTGAATATATTAAATTTGAATTAATACTTTCTCTCTACATCAAGTAATTATGAAATTTGGGGTAAATTTAAATAAGCAAATGATCTCTTAAACATAATTTTCCTTAATTAAATCCGTAAAGGAAATAACACTTTGAAAGACAACATTTTTTTAAATATGTTCTTTAAACAAAGCTTTAGCATTGAACTCTCAATTCTAGGACTAAGAATGAAATAGCAATTATTTCATTAATAAAAAAAAGAAAATTTGCATAGGGATTGTACATCATCTTGTGACATGACAGAATGTCTAAAATAGGAAAACAGACAGGAGTCTAAAGGAGAGAGCAATATAATCTAGATTTAAAATACCATGATTTCTCTAAAACTATTTATTCTGTGTATTTCTGAACTAATATTTCAGTTTTAACAGCTAAAACTTCTATTGTTTTCTGAAACATGATGTCTAAATGCCAAAACCTTTAGATTTATCAACCTGAATTATCTTCTACATCTACTCTGTCTAATGAATGTGTATACACTCTTTAATATGCATCTAATCTCAACACTCCTTTCTACTAAAAATGCCTCTGTTTAACTGCTAGGCCAGACAGTTTCCTAAAATACCAAAAACGCTAGACCAGTGATTTGGCATTGAAGCTGTAATAAAAAAAATAAAATAAAATAACCAAAATATATAATGAAGTTTGTTATTAAAGTTTTCAAATTTAAAATATTTAATTTTGTTGTTGATTTGCTATCTCTAGGCTATACTTGATTAATTCTGAATAGAGAGTCTTAAAATATTTATTTTGGAAGGATCTTAGCAGTATATGTATAGTTCAGCTCACATTTTCTTTCCAAAATATTTGGATGATTATAAAAGAATGTGAAATATAAATTTACAAAAGAGGAATTCCAGGAGGCCAGTATATATGAAAACAAATCCAAACTTACTGCTTAGCAGTGGAGTGAAAATGAAAGGGGAAAAATGAAACTCAAGTGTTCTCCTTAAAAACTGTAAATAATTTAAGAAAATTGCTACATAAGTATAAAAGAGATGTTTGCAGGCCATTCAGGTAATTGTACACAGTAAGTTGTAAATGTGTTAAAACAATTAAGCAACTATATGTTATAATATACATGATATCAAAATTTATGATACCTCTCTGCTTTATATATGTATCTGACACATACATGATATGTGTAACACATGTGTGTATATAAGATAGAGGTTTTTGAGAATGTGTTCCATAATAATATAACCATATGGCCAAAACAGTATTTTATATAAAGGGAAATTATAACATAAAGAATATATAATTTGATTAATCATGGTAAAATTACATGACAGATTGTAGTAAGCTTTCAAAAATGATAGTTTTGAAGAATATATAACATCATAGAACTATGCTCATAATATATTGTTAAGTAATTAAAAACTGGTTGGAAAATGTTGCAAAATAATAGTAGTAGTTATTCGTGTATGTATAGTATTTAAATGTCACTTTCTGATTTTTATATATTAAATATGCATTATTTATTATCAAAGAAAAATAAAGTAACCATTTCTAAATGGTACATTGGGCAGGTGGAATTATTGCATAGGTAATTTAACCTCGACTGATACATAATTAGTTAGAAATTCTAGCCTAGAAATAAAAAGTGAAATTCTATAAAGCATATATATAAAGGTATTATTTCCCTAGGATACTTAACATTTGGCATATTTATTTTGCACTAGGAATATAGTTAGAAAAAATGTTAGTGTGAAAAATATTGGATATGTAATTCCATATTAACTCATAGATATTTATTACTATTATATTCAGAAACCCCATTGTGAATTAACCTTAGGAAACAAAATATAAACAGCTCTCTTTATTTAATAGCAGGGAAGTCATCTCACAGATGCATGTGGAAAACATGCAGATTTTATCTGAGTATCTACAATTTATGAATTAGTCAGCTCTTACTATGTTTTATACACTTATGTAGTCAATGGATATACAGTGGTGGAAAGGAGACCTACAGTTCTTCCTCTCAAGAAGCTTAATTTAGAGGGATATTTAGACAATAAAAAAACAAATATACTTAATATATTCCATATTGCTAAAGGTGCCATAAAATAATAAATCAGAATAAGGGCATACAAAATGACATGCATAGGTAGGGTGGGGTTCTATACCTACACACAAGGAATTGTGGGGGGCATAATATTAGATAGGGTACTCAAGGATGGCTCCTTTGAGGGTTTGATAATTGTTGAAAATAAGATGGAAATACTTGTCTTAATTTTCAATGACCAGTAAAGTGATGGTAATTTTTGCTAATGAAAGACAAAATAAGTACAATAAACATTTACTTGTGCAGGAGAAGAAGAGGAGTCCCACCGCAGACTTTAGTACAAAACAACTTTTAAGTTGGGAAAGTATAGTTATTTAGTTGGTGAAAATTTCTTGAATGTTCTTTCCAGGAGGAGTCTTCTTGGACACTTTCCTTTATGTACCTTGGCTTCACACTCAAAACTATCCCTATTCTTCATTCCACATTATTCGTTGTGGCCTGTCCCAAAAAAGATGTTGGCAAGAATGCTTTCTCAGTGTTCAGGTTTTATTAATTCTCTACATTTTTGACAGGTGACTAGGATTTTTATTTCTGGTTGTATGATTGCTTGAAAAATGTGGTTGGCTCCTAATATTCTTGTTTATTGTCCGTTCTGTGCGCCAAGCAACCAAAGACAAAGGTTTTATCTGAACATAAGTTTCAGTCTTTCTGTTACTCCTTTGTTTCTTTTTCCCCATGCTGTTTTCCTCAGTTTAATGACATTTTTCAAAGCCATCTGGAAGGCCACATTCTTAATCTGAAGTTTGATACAAGGCTGCTTTACTTCATCCAACTGAGATATTTTATAAAGTTTTCACTTTCCAAGCCTTTTTTTTTTTTTTTCAATTTTGTTGCTCTACTGGTTATTATTATAATTTCCTCTTTGGGGTCTAGAACCAGAAAGATTTTCAACATGAAATGCTTTGATCTTTATACTATCTCTCTTCATCTCTGCACTTAAAAACAAACAAACAAACAAGCAAACACATGAAAAACAATATTCTTTCTTGAACTATTTATTATAATACCTTGCCTGAAGACTCCAATAATAGCCAAACACATTAACAAGGTAATCCTTTCAAGGATGGAAGGAAATCCAAGAAATCCAATCCTTCCAAGAAATCCTTCCATTTCTCTTAGAGATACAGCCTCAGTAAACACTTCATTTGCCTTGAAAATCATCACAGAAGAGAGACAGTTTTACCAGTGTTTTCTCACATAAGAAGCCTCTCTGCCCTTCCATCCAGAAATATCTATCTCCTTGCCCTCTCCCTCCAGAATACTAAACCAGTGGCATTAATCTACCAAAGAGGATCTGCAATATTTGTTATCAGTTTCTCTATTAATAAGGCTACACTTGTCCTTTCACATATACATTTTAAAACCTCAGTGGCTTAATCCCTGGAATTACAAATAGGATTAATGCCATTGTAAGAGTCATGAAAGAGCTTGCTTCCTTTCTCTGCTCTCTAACATGTGAGGATACAAGTGTATGGTCTACAACCTGGACAAGGATCCTCACTGGAACTCAACCCTTCTGGCACCCTGATTTTAAATTTCAAACCTCTAGAACTATGAGAAATATATTTCTATTGTTTATAGGCCATCCATGTATGGCATTCTGTTACAGCAGCCTGAATGAAGACAGCAAGACGGACATTGACTTAAAAAGGCAATAAAACACCACTGGAAATGATAAACTAGAAGTAGAAAATGGTTTACAAGAACATTTATTGGAACTTGATGAGTCTTTTTTTTTTTTATACGGTACATGAAAAAAAAATGCTATCTTCAAGCATTCCAAACTGGTGTCAAAGAATGGTGTTTTGCTTATGTCTAGAGCTTTTCTTTTTCTGAGTGAGTTAAGCCAAATGGTTTGCTCCCATTGTCTAACTCCTTTCACCTAGAGAACTCAGTGTATTTATCTAAAAATAAAAGGTTTACAGTTGTTTCCAAATTTTTTTTCAGATTCTCCCTGTGATGTATAAAGCCAGAAAGAGCATGAATACCATTCTAACAATAAGAAAAAGCTGGATCAATTACAAAATCATATAAGTTTTAATGAATCCATCAGAGAATTGAGGTTATTGCACAAACAAGTAGCTTGATACCTAAGACAATATGAGTTAATTTCCCATGGAAAGGTTTGACGTGAGCACTGACCCACAGTGGCAGAGAAGAGGAAGAAGAGACATGGATACCATACAAGTATGTATAAGTTGTAAGAATTCATCTACATTTTTTAACAAATGGTTAAAAGCTGAGAATATGCTGGCTATGTGTATAGGAACCTTGGGAGTTGCAGACAGAGTGGAGTTTGCATGCACTCTCTGGCTCCTCTGCTTGGCTATCGACCATGTGTATTCATTGGGGAGTTTGGAGACAGGAATAGAGAAGTATCTAATCTCTGTGGTGGCTTTTCCTGAACATACATAGAGGCCTGATTTAGCACAAAATATGGGTGAATTTCAAGGAGAGATGGGATGTGAGCACTGACCTACAGTGGCAGAAAAGAGGAGGTAGAGATGTGGAAACCGTGCAAGTAGGCAGTAAGTTGTAATAATTCATCTAAATTTTATAACAAATGAACGTTGGTTTACAAATGTCTGTTTGAGTCACTGCTTTGGTAACTTCTTCTAGATAGATGTAGGAGTGGTATTGCTGTATATATAGTATTCGCATGTTTAACATCTTGAGAAACCTGCACCACTTAACATTCTGTAAGTAATGTAAAAGGGCTCCAATTTTTCCATATCCTTGATAACACTTGTTACTTTCCACTTTTTTTTTCTTTTTAATTATAGTGATCATAGTATGTGTAAAGTGATTATTTCCTGGTTTTAATTTGCATTTCCCTGATGACTAATGCTATTGAGCATGTTTTCATGTGTCATTGGCTATTTGTAAACCTTTTTTTTTTTTTTTAATGTTTACTTATTTTTGAGAGAGAGAATGCTCGCATGCATGCGTGAGTGGGGGAGGAGCAGAGAGAGAGGAGGACAGAGGATCTGAAGTGGGCTCTGTGCTAACAGCAGAGAGCTGGACATGGGACTCAAACCAACAAACCATGAGATCATGACCTGAGCCAAAATCAAGAGTCGACAGCTTAACCAACTGAGCCACTCAGGTGACCCTATTGGTAAACCTTCTTTAGAGAAATGTCCATTTGAATCATTTGCCTTTTTTTGAAACGGAATATTTCACTCTTATTAACCATAGAGTAAGAATTGCCAGAGAAACTTGTATCTCCTATTTCTTTTTCTTTATTTTCTAATTTTCCCTTTCTTTGCACTCTAACTTGTCTTAGTCACCTCATTTTTGTAGTGGTGCAATTTCACAGCTCACTGAAAAATGTGTGCATGTATACATACATTTATTACAAATTTTACTGATATATGTGAAGTAGAGTGCAAATATACAACTATTGACAATTTTCTTTATTCTAAATTCTTAGAGACAATCAGTTCTCAAGAAGGCTTTTAAAATGTTTTGCCAACCTTTTGTATCCATGGATGTAATTGATGCGAATAGTTTTAACATGAAATTTGATTGATAATTTTGTTTAAATTGATGATTAAGCAAAGCAATGATGACTTATATTGGAAATTCAAAAGTCTGTCAATGATGTGTATGATTTACTTGCCAAAACAGGTGATAGTTTTACAGTAAGAGAATATTACTCCATATTGTTGTTCTAACCATAATAAAACAGCTACAGACATGGCATACACAACATTTTCAATCACTTTTATATATCTAAAAAATCAACAGAACAATAAATTCAACCCTGATTGGTAGCTCTTGTCCAGGTTCATGATGCAAACACTCACATGAGACTTTTTCAAGCTACCAATTTAACTCCACTTGCAGGTAAGAAAAAAAAAATGCAAGGCAGCAGCTACTTATTATTTTCATTATACAGCTAGAATAGGTATAACCTCAAGACAAGGGACATTAGTAGAATGTAGTAGAAGAGTTAGAAAGTTGAGATGCCTTGGTGGTTCAGTGGTTTGAGCATATGATTCTTGATATCATCTCAGGTCACGATCTCACAGTCCTGAGATTGAGATCCACATCAGGCTCTGGGCTGGGCCTGGAGTCCGCTTGGGATTCTCTGTCTCCCTCTCTCTCTGCTCCTCCCCCAAGCTCTCTCTCTCTCTCTCTTTCTCTCTCCAAAATAAATAAACATTAAAAAAAGAAGAATGAGAAAGTAATGAGATTCAAGTTTTTATTATCTTTGTCTTTAGCATAATTTAATCAGTATAAAATAGATTTAATCATGGCTGTGTTTAACGAGTGGATCTAGACAGCTGGTATGATTTGGCTTCTTCACAGAATTATTTGTATATCAGTACCTAATATCACTGTCTGATCTTTATTGCTAAACAAGTGACTATGTGACACAGAACTGAAAATACATCTGGTTTCACAAATCCTCTCTTATTTGCATGCTTCTCTGTTTATTTTTTTCAAATGTAAGATTTCCCTAAGATGATGTGAACATGTACAGTCTATCTTTTCCACTGTTCTTAGTACAAAAAGTACATTGGGAATTTCAATAATTCTTCTGGAACCATTTCTTTTGAAGACAAAATTTTGATTTATTTAACTGATTGTTGTGGATTTATTACAGTAGTGAATTATGTGTTAAGAAAGGAAAACAAACATAATCTCTTAGAGAAGAAACATCTAAGTGCGTCTATACCCCACACAGTGTTACTCAGTGAATATTCTTGCAAGAGTGAGGTAAACCATGTAGTCCTAGATGTTTGTTCTGAATTTCCAATAATAAAAAGAAAACACCCAACTTCAATTGTCAATTAGAACTTTAGATTTGAAATAAAGAAAATAAATGACACAAAGAACAAAAACTAAACAACAAAAGCAAAAACAAAACAAAAAACCATTAGGCATCTGGTAAATTAAATTAAAAAAAAACTTTATATAGTGTATGCCATTCCCAATCAAATTTCGTTCTAATTCACTACTTTTTGTAGTTAAAAAATATCTTTAGATACATTCCACATCACCTTTTTTTGTTATGTTATTTTATTCCCAGGAAATTTGTGTATATAAAAAAAACATAGGTTTATTTTTCTCATAAGAATCACCATAATAACAGGGATGGTACACTATATTTTAAAATAATGTGTCATCTCAATGCTGCAGGGAGTCCTTGAACACATGCTGTCCATATGCCCAATGAATTTACCCTGTGCAAATTCTCCTAAATGACTAACTGACTAAATAAATTCTCTCAAGACACATCCCATCATAATGCTTGATCAGCTATGGTTCATTTATTGTTATATAATTGCAAAGGATGTTTATCCTTTCTTGCCCTTTCATGCTGCACAAGCTGTTGTAATGTTCTGGGTCACAGATAGGATGAAACTGTGACTAAGCTCTTTTGTGAGTATTCTATAATTTGATACTTTGCAAAAACCCAAGCAGATAAAATGATGTGTCTCCTATTTTGTAAATCTTAATGCTGAAACATAAGTATAGTAAAATAAAATTATAAAAAGTGGTTTAAATTTGTCAAAATGCCATAAATGATCTTCTCTTCTTCATGTTGGTATACTTAAAATTGCAATGAATTAAAGAGATGAAAGTACTTTAGAAACCTTCAACATATTACCCTTGTTTCAGAACTGGAAAAGTTGAGGATTTGGAGATATGAACAGATTGTATGACATTACATAGATTGTAAACATATTACAACTGAATGCCAGATCCTCAAATGAAAACTCTTGAGGTGCTTCATCTGACAGAAAAATAAATAAATAAATAAATAAATAAATAAATAAATAAACAAATAAAGCCTCTTTGATAAAATTCAGAGTGAAAAAATGTATTTATGTCTGTTTAAAATTTTAGAGACAAAGACTGTAAATCATGATTCCTAAAGCTTTCAATTGTTTTCCGTATTTATTGGTACAATCCAAAGATGATTCAGTTTTTATTTTGAGAGATTGCTATCAGCCATATAGTAAACACCTTGGATGCAAGCAAGTTTTAGTCCCTATTCAAGTGAAGGACAGCTAACTCTCCTACCACATTTGATGCCTTCTTATAAGGTGGAAGGAGATGTGAACTTGAAGCTTTAGAGTTTAGGACAGTCTTTGGTCATATTCATCAATACACAGAGCTATTGTCTAAGTATAGTCTCATCAAAGAAGAGTGCAAATAAGACATAATTTTTTCCCTAATAAATGTTAAATTTATGCTGTATAAAATATTCTCACTTAAAATTTGCAGCTAGTTTCATAACTTTCAGTTTACATGTTTTAAATTAAAAGCCCATCTTTTATCACCGCATTACATATTTTCTTCTCATTCTTCGTACAATGGAAAGATATTATCTCCAGGGACTTGAATTGAGAAAGGTGTCTGACTTCCTATTTTACTCTTCTTCTTACTTACTCTGGCTCTTTGATGTAGACATAAGTGGTATATTTTGATTCAGACATGCCTCCTCTTTTCTTTTTAAAGCTCTTACTATTTTTCTGAGAAGCTTGGAAAAGAAGAAAAAAGAGTAAAAAATAGGGCAAACATTGATTTGATAAGCTTTCCATGGCTATAGATACTTGTGGTTGGTTATTCCTGACATTCTGTCTTAGCTTGGCCATCTATTTCACTCTGGATAACAGGCACCTATATATATATATATGTGTTGGTTCTCAGGTAGAGTTCATGTATTTGTTACTCAGGAACCCTGTAGGGCTTTCAAGTAGCATAATTATCTAATGTTGGGCATTTGTCACCAACAGACTTTTTCCTCTACGTCAGATTATGGCACAAGAAGTTATTTTCCAGAATTTCTTTCTGGTAGAATTCCCTCTCCCAGTGGGTCCCATTCTTGAATTACCAATACCACTGGAGATCAGGCACTTCCCAGTGGGGAGAACATATCTTTGCCATGCCAGTTGGTAAGATTGCAGGACACTTTACTGTCAGGAAAAACTCCACCACCACCATTCACAGCAACAATTCTCTAATTTTCTTCCCCCCTTATTCATGTAGACCTGGGCCACATGATGCAGTTCATTAAATCCACTGCTTAATCAAACTTTGATAGGTGAATGAGATATCACTCTCCTCTTTTCATATATTGCAAGTGACCGTCTTTAAGTCCTTACTGGGGTGGAGGGGAATTCTGCATCACAAACATCTTGATGACTCACTTCTGTCCTTTTACCCACTGTTTTGTGTATCACATCAATTTCAATAACTCCTTATGAATTGATACATATACATTATATACTTATGCTTTTTTTGTCATCTACATTGTTAGCATATTTTTTTTACTTCTTATTTTATGGTATTACATACCAAACAAATATTAAATGTGTATCATTAAAATTTTAATGTTTTCTTTTGGTTTTTAATATAGAGTCACTCTACTCTCAGTATCAGACTAAGAAACATTTAATTGTTTCCTTTAGTAGGAATTGATTTATTTATTGGTTCATAAGTTTGAGGCACGAATATCAATAACTAATTTATATTTTTATCTTACTTTTAACACTAGAAATTATTTTAATTTTTTTAACTCCTGTTTGATCCTTCTATCTACTTGCAGTTATCCCAATATATTTATTTAAGCCATCACCTTCACTACATAAAATTTTAATAACTAATTTTAATAACTAAGAGCATTTTTGCTACCCCCAACTCAAACGTGAGGATAATATTTATGAATAATTTGTAATATTATTTTTATGCTATTGACAAATTAGGCATCCAAAATATGTCACCATTAAACTCATTTTTTAAACGTATTTGTTATATTCCTTTGTATTGAAAGATAGTACATTCATTTGGTAGAGTTTCTGGAAAACATAGTTTGTAGCACTATACACTCTATTTGTCAGCTTGTTATTTAAAAAAAAAAAAACTTATTCAAGCTCTAAATGCCTTTTAATGAAAACTATTTTCCTGATTACAATGTATTCACTTTGCTCAAAAATTAAAATTGTATAAAGATACTTTATCAAATTATCCTCACCAAAGCATCCACACATCTAGCATCACTTTTATTTTTCATTTGTCTGTTTTTCTTCGTAATATATATGACTTTATTATCACTTCCCAACCTTTTTGATTTAGTTTCTGAGATTTAAACTTTTCGCTTAAAATCATAATAATGAAATCATCCCATACTGATATACTCTGTTACATGGAAATTTCTCAGTATTTTCTACAGTTACATATACATTTAATGGTTATACATTTTTTTTAATGAGCCACTCATAGATGGACTTCTTTTATTGTTTCCAACATTTTAAAAATCATAAACAATGATCCAAATTACAAACATGTTTTAGTTTAAATGTGTACTATTTATACAGAATTTAGTCCCAGAAGTGGGATTGCTGGGTCATTGGGTTAACTTCCAAGTTTTTCTCTGAAATATTTTTTCATTTTGCAGTCCCATTGCCAATATAAGCTAGCACCTATTTTTCTACAGTGTTGTCAGCATCTTGAGTATTTACTAGTTTGAAAAGTTAGAAATTATGCTAGCATGCTTTTAATTAGCGTTTGTCTTATTCTTGTTGGGATTAAACATATTTTCATATATTTAAGGACCATTTGTTTTGTTTTTCTGTGAACTTTCAGTTCATCTCTGTTGCTAATTATTATTATTTTGGTGTTATCACACTTCAACTCATTTTCTGAGTTCTGTCTTTTTTTTCTGTTTTGTCTTTCGAGAGTCTTTTTAAAAAATGCTTATATTTTTGTCTGTATTTATCTTTAGGTTAGTAGAACACATCTTATAAGTGTTAGTGCTACTTTGAATGAAGTCTCTTACATTACATTTTAACTGTTTTTTTATTTTAATGGATTCTATTGATTTATATATTAATTTTATTTCTACTATTTAAAAAAAATTCTTTCCAGTAATTTTGATTTGATTTCAGTAATTTTCAGTAATTTTGATTTGATTTTTTTTATTTCCTAGGCATACAATTACATCATCTGCCATCTATAAATAGGGATAATAATTCCAAATTATTTTAGCTTAATTCCCTCCAATAAAATATTGATTGTTACTTTTTCTTACTACAGTGGGACTGCTTGCATAATCTATTAGGTTAGATAATGGTATTAGATCGATATATATTTATATACTTTCTTCTGTTAAGAAGTAATTACTAATTATTTTATTGAGTCATTTTATCAAAATTGTGTACTGAAATTTTGAAATTATTTCTAGCATCAAGCAACTTCCTCGTATGATTCTTTCTCTTAAATCTATCAGAAGGCTCATTTAAATTAAGAGATGTCAAGGCACCTGAGTGGCTCAGTGGGTTAAGCAACAGACTCTTGATTTCCCCTCAGGTCATGATCTCACAGTGTTGAGATCTAGCCCCGTGTGTCGGCTCCACACTAAGTGTGGAGCCTCTTTGGGATTCTCTCTCTCCTTCTCTCTCTCTGCCTCTCAATGGCTTGTTTTCTTTCTCTCTCAAAATAAATAACACTCAAAAAATAAATTAATTAATAGATCTCATAATGAACCAGAATTACATTCTCTTTTTTTTTTCAAGTTTATTTATTTTGAGAGAGAGAGAGAGCAGGGGAGGGGCAGAGAGAGAAGGAGAGAGAGAGAATCCCAAGAAGGCTCCACTGTCAGCATACAGCCCCATATGGGGATGGAATTCATGAACAGTGAGATGATGACCTTAGCTGAAACCAAAAGTTGGAGCTTAAGTGAATGAGCCACCCAGGCACCCCACTCTTTTTTTCCTTATTAGGTTAGATAAAACTTTATAAACTCTATTGAACATTATAAAGAATTATCTCATGTATTGATTTATTTGGGATAGTTAAAATGTTTTATTTTTTTCTATCACATTAATGTCTGATTTTATTTTTATTAATTTATTTATTCGCTTTATTGCATTGATCTTTTATTTTTCCCATGTGCTTAATAATTTCATTTTATCAGTGATATTGAAAATATAGATGATTTATTTTTACTTTGTGGTCAACTTCAGCTCTGTCATATTGGTATTTTCATTAATATTGTTAGGTATTTCTTCTTTTTAAGGAAGAATATACTTTTTTACAACTTTGATATTAATTTCCTGGTTTGTTTATTCATTTATTTATTCCAGGACATCTTGTCTCCAATTTTTTAGATATAAACATTCATGTGGAATTCATATTAAACTTTACAAAGTGGACATTATCTTTTATTTTCACCAAAAATATCTCCTATTTGCTGACTTTTAAAATATAGTATGCTTCAGAATATCTCATTAACATTAAAGATATTTTCTAGTCGTTCCATTGATTTTGCCTCAATACTATTAAACTTGCTGAACTTAGTTTCCTTTCTTCAATTTACACATTTGAAATGATCGAATTTTAGTCATTTTAACACAGTTTATGGGAGATTGTGACCATCAGTAATCATGGCTGTGTTGCTTTGTTGACAAAGTCCAAAACTAAAAGAGCTCAGTAAGTGGTTCAATATCAGTAGTGGACTCCCTCCTACCAATGAAGAGCTAGAAGGTAAAAATGCAAGAATCCATTCAACATAGGTGAGGAATTCTCTCCAGGTCCTTACTCCAGGACTGACTGAGAGATGGGCAGGCTCCTATCAGATTTATGGTGTGTCCTTCCAACACCATGAATAAGACTTCATGGAAGCACTCAGCAGCCCAAATAACTGCAGAGCCTTCTTGCATTTTAAGAATCGTAGAGGTGTATCAGATATCTGCAAGCTTCTAGATGAGATCACATAATCCCACCTTACCATCATGCTTGAACACAATATGCTTCTTTTTTTTTTTTTAATGTTTATTTATTTTTGAGAGACAGAAAGAGCACAAGCAGGAGAAAGGCAGAGAGAGAGGGAGACACAGAATCCGATGCAAGCTCCAGATTCAGAGCTGTCAGCACAGACCTGGATTTAGGGCTCAAACCCATGAGCTGAGAGATCATGATTGGAGCCTAGGTTGGTCGCTCAACCAACTAAGCCATGCAGGCACCCCTAACACAAACTGCTTCTAATGCACACACACATGCACACACAAACACCCAGACTTCACTTACAATTTCACTCAACTAGCAAGAAACAGAGAGGAAGGGGCGCCTGGGTGGCGCAGTCGGTTAAGCGTCCGACTTCAGCCAGGTCACGATCTCGCGGTCTGTGAGTTCGAGCCCGCGTCGGGCTCTGGGCTGATGGCTCAGAGCCTGGAGCCTGTTTCCGGTTCTGTGTCTCCCTCTCTCTCTGCCCCTCCCCCATTCATGCTCTGTCTCTCTCTGTCCCAAAAATAAATAAACGTTGAAAAAAAAAAAAAAACAGAGAGGAAAAATAAATATACTTCTAGGCAAATACAGATTTGTAAGAAGTTTAGTTTGTTTTGATATGTAATGAAAGGTTAATAGATTTATATTTCCTTAAGAAAGTTTGCTGTTTTCACAAAATAATTTATTTTTAAAATTATTTTTACCTTTAAATAAATATTTTAACATTCAATCAATATCCGTTTAGTTACTTAACTTATTTTATGTGAGCAACTGTTAGAAGTTATTACCAGCATAGATTCCTTACCATTACAATTCTAATTCAAGATATCCTTGACATTTAATTTCTTTTTCTAGAATAATATTTAGAATATTTCTACCATGTTTAAAAAACATATTGTAATTTTAATGTTAAAATGTGATATATGTATGTAAATTTACATTAAGAGAAATTTTAACAACCACAGTGTCCTAAATCATTTTTCCTTGTATTTTTATTATCATGAATGTTCAATTATAATATGTTCTCTTCAGGAACTCCATTTGTATGTAGACTGTATCATATTTCTCTACTCTCCAAATGAACCCATATGCTTTCTTTTCTTTTTTTGTTCTTTTTTTGTCTTTTATCTCTACATTCTAAGAGAGTAATTTCAATTTGCAATTTCCCATTGTAGCAATTTTACCATCTAATGTCTATAGTTTAAATCTTCATTTCTACTATTTATAAATTTTTAATGATTGTTTGTATCATTTTTCCTTTTCCTTTTGCATTTTTTATATTTTTATTTACATGTTATTTTATGTTCATAAATTATATGGCTCCTCCAATACCATTAATTTCATTTTGATAATCTATATGTTGTTTCAACTTGTCTTTCTGTATAATAAATCTTTCCTATGCTTCATGTTGGAATAGTGCTCAACATTCACTACATACATAAAAATAACAACAAAGTAACATTTTCGTTAGGGACAAATAATGTGCTTTAGGGTTTGATTTCACTGCAATCAGTAGCCAAAATGATTTGGAGCCCAATTTTGGCTAAAACAAAAAATAATTATAAAAATGTGTTCTAAAGTTTATTTACTAATCTCTACCTACTTCTAAGAACTTGATAATATTCCCCTATTTTCCGAAGTCTTAAGAACCTCCACATAGTGGTTTAGGGGTGCCCGGTTGGCTCAGTTCGAGTAAGCATCCAACTCTTGATTTCAGCTTAGGTCATGATCTCACAGTTTCTGGGATCAAGCCTCTCAAGACAGTACAGAGCCTGCTTGGGATTCTCCCTCCCCCTCCCTCTCTGCCCCTCCCCTACTCATGCTCTCTCTCTCCCTCTCTCTCTCTCTCTCTCTCAAAATAAGTAAACTTAAAGAAAAAAGAATCTCTACATAGTGGTTTATTGCTTGTATTCATCTGTTTCTTTCTTGTTAACTGTATCTTCACAGAAAAAAGGACTTCTATTCATTGATCTAAATCCAGTGTCTACGCATCAATAATGACATGTTATTAGACAAATCTACAAATGTAAGCAAAACACGTTGGGGCACTAAAATGCAGTTTCATAGTTAACTGTGGTTTGTTAACTGTCACCATAGACCATCCATTTCCTCCTGATTGAAGTGTTGTGTTCACTTGATGTTTGTGAATATTCATTCACCTCATTTGTTTACTAACTTTCTAGATGTTTCTTTTCATTGTCAATTATGGCCCTCTCTTTCTCTGCTTTCATTGAAATGTTTTTCTGCTTTTGCATGCCTTCATTTTATAAGCTTTTCCTTGATGATCTTAAATATTGCAGTGACTTCAAAGAGAATTTCTATATAGATTTATTTCTGTATACCAGAAATCTCTTGAGTGCTAGACTCTTGAATAATACAATGATACTGCACATATATAACAATCCAAAACAAAATTTATAGCTGTTTTCTACAAATACATTAATCTTCTAGATTTGCTTATTTCTGTAAATGACACAGTAGCAATCAGTGGTCTGATGCAGCTGGCTACCAGTGCCTCACGGAGCCAATGGTGCACATTTATTCCCAACTACACATTTAGTGATATTGTGTTCATGGCTCAAAATCAGCCATAGTTTCTACATTCATACCATGGAAATCAGCAAAGGTCCTGAATAAACGTGTTTCCCTCCTCTTTGGAGAGACGGTTGTTAAATATTTATCAGCACACCAGTAGTTGCTATTGTCGAAAACAGAAACATGAGGCATTGTTGACATTTACTAACTTTTTTTGTCCCCATAATCTATTAATCACATGCTTTAGGCAATTACACTTAGGAGGGTTTCTCTAATTTATTCACTTTGTTTCAAACCTCACGGACACAACTTTAGATCCTACTCATCAGTAAACTTAAGTTAGTGTGAAATTACCTGTTTGAAAACTAACTCTCACCTTCTACTACCACCACTGTATTCAAATCTATACCAACACATTTTATAGAATTGAATAACAACATAATGATCTAGAAGGTGACATAAAAATGACATAAAATACAGGCAAAACAAATTATCTAATTCCAGATTCATAAAATTATATTTCAGTAAATACAGCTCGAACAAATATAATATGGGCAAAATTACAAAAAAAAATATATACATTAGTCCCTTATCACTGAAATTGTGTGCATAGTTAGAATGCTACATTTCTGTTATGATTACATTGCTTGTTTTCTGTTATTGAAGTGAATAAAATACTGTGAAAGGGTGATTTCTACTATTAATCCTATATATGTCTCCTTAAGTAACTGCTTTGTGTATAAATACTTAAATGTTTCTAATGTGACAAATGAGCTTGTTTCATGCTTATTTATTTATTTATTTTTATTTTTTTAATGTTTATTTTTGAGGGAGAGGGAGACACAGAATGTGAGCAGGGGAGGGGCAGAAAGAGAGGGAGACACAGCATCCAAAGCAGACTCCAGGCTCTGAGCTGTCAGCACAGAGCCCGACGCGGGGCTGGAACTCACAAACTGAGATCATGACCTGAGCTGAAGTCTGATGCTTAACCAACTGCACCACCCAGGTACCCCTTATTTCATGCTTATTAAGTTACCTAGTGTATGTTAAATTCATGACAGCACTCTCTGCAAAGGATACAATACAATTAAATTGTTTCTGTCTTTTAATAATAACCATAATAAAATAAAGTCTCAGAGAGGTATAAAAGATAACAAGTGACTAAACATTTAAAGCAATTTTAGCCAGTCTCAAGGAAGTCATTTCAAACTTTTTTCCCCAAATGAAAGAAGTGCTGTTATATTTTCAAATTGTGAGAAAATGTATCATCAGTCTATCTGTAGCCAGTTCCAATAATGCATCCTATGTGATTATTGCTAAGTTTAAATAATAATGTTACAAAAAATTTATATTCAGTGCATTCTATTCATCTTTTTTATTGAAAAATAAAATATAAAATATTTTATTACAGTTGTAAGGGTTTTGGTTACAACTGATTACAGATATACCATGTAAAGATCATCACAAACTTCACTGATAATTACTGGCAACTCCTTGAACATGCCATAATGTTTGTAGAATCACATTTCCTCTGTTCTCCTGTTTTTGCCCTTTAAATTTATCTGACATTGATAAACATGTTGCACTCCTTCCTTGTAGGTGGTTTTATAGCCATTAAAATATTGAATATATTGGATAAATAAACAAGGATGACTGTCAATTTTTTTTAAGTGGAGACCAAATTGATATCTTGCAGAAATACAAAGAGTTCATTCAAGTTTCTCAAGAGATGTTCTCCCTTCAATAACACATATCTTAATATGCAATAGTTGCTGTATATACAAGCTTCTGCAATGAGAATAACATTTAATGTAATGCATTAGATTTTGTGTATTTCATATTTTTATATTAATACATAAATCATTCATTACTGACATTTTATATCAGTATACCTTGAATGGGCCTAGTGAAACTTCCTATATCTGGGGAACAACCAGAACATATTTCTACACAAAACTTAAACTTCAGTTCACAAATTTGACAATGAAATGCTTCATGCTGTATTCACATCAGAACTGGTTGAATTTGTGAGTTTTGAAATTGAAGGGAGCATTTCTTCAAATGCACATATACAGCAATTTATCATGTTAATAGTAAGCAAATTAATTAAACTGCAAATAAAAATACTCTGCCAGTTTTTTGTTTGTTTGTTTGTTTGTTTGTTTTCCCCTGAACTACTCTTCAATAACATAGCTAGTTTCTGAGGATGTGAAGTTAATTGGGTTTTGGAAAGTAGTACTTGAGCTACCTTCTTTGTTGCAAACTCACCCAGCATTTTAAACAAATATCTTTGATGTAGTCTTTTTATTATATTTTACCAATTGGATATGTTTTTGTATATTTATCTAAGCATGAATCTATCTATCTATCTATCATCTATCTATCTTATCATCTTTCTGTTTAACCTAATCATCACCTAGTGTATAGGTGTCCTAGAATGCTGCTTTATAAGCCCACAAACACTCATGTTTACTTGCAAAATCTTGAACATCTGCTTCTGTCAGTGTCTTAGTCCAATACTCTATTTAATAGAACTCTTGGATTTGATGTTTTTTCTGGGTTTTGTTAAATAAATGATGCGTATGTTTTAATGGCCTTATTGTTTCATTAGTCTTTATATAGTTGAACTGCACTTTTAGGACTTCACCATCAATCGTGGCTACCAATCAAACACAATATACGTAAGATTACTTGAAGTGAAACTAGTGAAATAAGTCGTTATTTCTTCGAAATCAGTTGTATCATCACTTTATTACTGTGGAATTGTGGAAAGTTGATTTGTTTTGTTAAAAAAAAAAAAGTACAGTTAACCGTCCAACTTCGGCTCAGATCATGATCTCACAGTTCATGGGTTCGAGCCCTACATCCAGCTCTGTGCTGGCAGCTAGGAGACTGGAGGCTGCTTCAGATTCTGTGTCTCCCTCTCTCTGTCCCTTCCCCCTAGATCCCAGTCTCTCTCTCTCTCTCTCTGAAAAATAAATAAAAACATAAAATAAAATAAAATAAAATAAAATAAAATAAAATAAAAATTGTGAAAGTAACAATGCATATGAATAGCTACGTCCTCAGATTTTCATTTACCTTAAGGGAAAAATGACAAACCCAAATATATTTAATAATAAGCCTAAAATACCACACATTTGTAGTAGAGTTTTATTATAATGCCTAATATGTAGCTTGCTCCAATAATTATGAACATTCTTTTTTTAAAATTACAAATGGTTATATTAGCGTGTGTACTTATCATTTTTATCTTAACCTCTTCCATTCCCCTATTGTGTAACATTATTGTCTTTACTGCTTAATCTTGAATCTCAAGATTTAAGTTAAAGAATACCAAAGGGGCATATGCCTTAGCTAGGGGAAAATACAAGACCCAAAGATAGTTAGTGAGATCTGGGGGGAAACTTTTGAGACATCTTTCAAATCATGAATATTTTTGATTATATGAAGAAAAGTTTCATGATATTGGATATGATCATGATTTTGCTTATGTCTTTACTTAAAAGTTAAATGTGGCTAGAAGTGGTATATGTAGAGACCCAGTTGACAAGATTTGGACTGTGGTAGGTTAGCAATGTGCCAATGTAGCTAGGCTGGAACTGTATTTTTCCAGTATTACATTTGCTCTGTATTTCCAAACATATGCAATTACAAGAGATTTTTTTGTGTGGAAATGAAATAGCAGCCGCATTCTTTTTTAGATTCCAGTTTGGGCCAAGGCACAAGATAGCTGTTTTAACTGAAATAGCTTGCCAATTATCTGCTGAACAACTTTTTTTCTTTCTTTTTTTTTCTATAGAAGAAAAAGCAGATGTGTTGCAAGTCCAGCTCTTGATGAATCTTCTACTTCGGCTTCTTTGATGCCTCAGCCTCATCAACCAATGAGTGATCCATAGTGAAATATCCAAGTGAAATAGTGTCCATTTCACCATTTCCACAGTGAGATGTCCAAGTGAAATGGTGTCCATTTCACCATTTCCATAGTGAAATGTCCAAGTGAAATGGTGTCCATTTCACCATTTCCATAGTGAAATGTCCAAGCTTTCTGGCATAACAAAGTTGAAGATTTCAGAGTGGAACAAAATTCGGATTCATGTCTGGCTTTGGGAGTCCCACACACGTTCACAGGTTCATCTGTCGTTTCTTCTCCCAATTGCCTCCATCTTCATTTCCCAACTGCCTGACTTCCTGATGGTTTTGTTTCTAATTAACCTCTGATACAACTAATAAACAAAAAATATGTATGTCCATAAAATACACTATTTGGTGTCATGAAGATTGCAATTCAAAGGACAATCTAATCATTTATAAATTATCTATTTGGTAACATTGCTGAAAGCTCTTCAATTTCTTTTCTTGGAAAATGAATCTAATAATATCCAGCTCAAAGGATTGTTTTGGCAAATAAATGAGATAAAAAATGCAAAGTGCTTTTGTTATTATGTGAACTTTTCAAGGAGCAATCAGACAATGTCAAATACAACCTATTGGAAAAAATTAAAAAACTTTTACTTGATTTAAAGTGAAAGTTAAAAAAAAAACCCTATTAGTATTTTTATGAACAGTTTCCTATATGCAAATGGTTCAAATATTTATGCTTTCAAGAACACCCAAACAAAAAATTATACTGCCTTACTTTATTCTTTTTTTTAATGTTTATTTATTGTTGAGACAGAGAGAGACAGAGCATGAACGGGGGAGGGTCAGAGAGAGAGGGAGACACAGAATCAGAAGCAGGCTCCAGGCGCTGAGCCATCAGCACAGAGCCTGATGTGGGGCTCGAACTCACAAACTGTGAGATCATGACCTGAGCCTAAGTTGGACGCTCAACCAACTCAGCCACCCAGGCGCCCCTATACTGCCTTACTTTAAAAGAAAATCAATTTCTGTGTATCATTTCAGAATATCTATAAGAAGATATTATAATAGCATGAAAAATATAAGGTATCTCTCAAAATAAGCAAATATTTATGCTTATAAATGTAGGAATTATCTCTTTTAAAACTATTAGGTACATTAAAATATAAATATATTTTCATTTGGAGGCTAAGTAGTTCAGGAAGTCTTAAAAACTTCAAATAAAGCTATGAAGCTATGATAATGAACTTACAATGGAAATGTGGATGGTATTTTATTTTATTATTGACTTTATTATTTTATTTCATTTTATTTTATTTTTAAACGTTTATTTCTTCATTTGAGACAGAGAGAGAAACAGCATATGCACGAGATAGGTAGAGGGAGAGGGGGAGAATCCCAAGTAGACCACACCAGCAGTGCAGAGCCCTACATGGGGGCTTGAACTTATGAACTGTGAGATCACGACCCGAGCCAAAATCAAGAGTCAGTTGCTTAACAAACTGAGCCAGCCAGGTACCTCTTGTATTTTAAATTTCAACTATACTCAGGAATAATGAAAAAAATTCAATAAGATGTGATATATCTATATATACAGATGTCATAGACTCTAGGTCTGGAGTTCTCTCTTGTCCAGCAAGAGAGTGGGACACGGGATTAAAAATGTGAGAGAGGCTAATGTCCAGAAGACAAGATCCTCAAGTAAGGGTCCTTGCTCCATTTTTATTAGGATCAGAAGGCTTACAAGTGTGATGGGCATGCACAAAGAGAAAATGAAACCCTGAACATTAACTCATGGGCGTGGGGAAAAGGGGAGTTTGGAGGTATGTGGTGTTAGGGGTTTGGGTGAATACAAAACAAGATTCTGGTGCTGGGTGGAAGGGTGTTTACAGCAAACATGAGGCCTCCCCTCCGATTACCTAAACTGGCCTAGGGGACCAGAAAGACAGAGCACGCTACCTCAGGGGCAACAAGGCATCTTTCTTTTGCTAATTAGCTCCGATGTGGGCAACTTTGCCCCTCTGCAGTCTATAGCCCTATTTACCTGTTTACCTAATTAGTCCTTCCTTCCTGTGGAAGCAGCTTTCTGCTATTGCCCTATACCTTGTCCTATACTGGTGGCCTTTGCCCCATTTACCTAATCTTATTTGCCTAATCTTGTTTACCCAAACTTGGGTGTGTTCATCCTACGGCTTTCTAATTGTTTATGCCTTGTTAACCCATCAGTGCAGGCTCAGGGAATTCCCACCCTTGTTCCCTACATATATAGAGAGAAACTACCACTTACTGCATTTTCAGTTTACACAGCACTTTTACTTTAGTAGTTTTTTCAAATTCAGCAATATTGTGAAATAGATACTACTATTCTTATGTTGAACTTTTTAGACACCCTACTATTTATTAGTGTCATTAGCTATGAATTGTCTGTCCAAATTCATTATGATATAATTATATCTCAAAATCTCTGAGGCTACTATGAATCGTATCACTTTGGAAATTATGAAATGCTAAACAATAATATATTTTCAAGATGTGAATGTGAATAAGTAGGTATATCCCAAACCACAAGGATTTGAAATATTTTCCCAGTAAATCTTCACAAAGAACGGGAAATAAAATGAATAGACACTTTATGAAGGATACCAAAAAGCTATGCTCTATACAGGTGGGTGTCCCTGATTGACCAGGAGACTGTTAAATCTTTTACAGATTGAGTTTGCATTAATGTTACATAAAGATGTACTAATATGTTTCTGAACTCTCCCTATGGTTACATTTCAAAACACAGTAACAAGTATTATTTAGGAGTGTGGAAATCACGCTGTCTGCCTTGCACCTCTCAGTGTTTCTTCCAAAAATCAGTCTTGTCCTTCTTAAGGTGACTAAGTCTATGGAAACTCCCACTGCTTACTTATTATTGTCAATCATTTCACTTTTATTGAATAGCAACGAGGAAAAACAAAATACTTAAGAAAATGTGCCAATCAAATTAAAATGCTAAGTAAGATTGCACTGAGCCTAGAATTGCAATGTAATTCAACAATAAAATATCAGAGTTCACAGAACTAAAAAATTAAAAAAAAAGTTTAAAAAATAGTACAATAGAAATGATGAGCAGTAGAAAAGAGAAAGAGAGGTAAATTCAGGAAATGAGAAGAGGATGTACTGAGGGACCTAAGGAAGATGTCAAATAGAATAATTTAGTGTGGATACATGGTTTGAGAACTGCTTTGTGGAGGTATTTTTTTATAAACAGTTTACAAGGGAAAGTTTCCCCATGATCTATTTATTTTGAAAGTGAATGTCTCTTTCTACTTTGTTTTGAAGATGGACGTGTTAGCAACTGTTATCAAATTTTATATGCTTCTCTTTTTCTATAAAGATATGAAGAAATTTTTCCAATTATCCTATTGAGTACACTAAAATGAGGCTGAGGCAGAACTTTTTATCATAATTTTCTGAGATAATTAGACAATCAGACATCAACAGAAATCATATACATTTTTATCATCTTTATACTTGGTTTCGTAAAAGATCATTGCACTCTCATCTATAGTATAATTTAACAACACTAGAAAATGCTGTCTTATATGATACTATAAGAAAATATAAAATTTTGACAAACAATAAAAATACTGAAATGTAACTCAAAAAGTACAGAATATTTTTTAATATAACATTTCAGTTAAAGAATAATTTAGCTCAGATATGTATTATCTCTCTTATAAAGTTTGTTAATGAACATAGGAAACTTACTTAAATATATGCAAACATGGAAAATGCTTAAGATATTGGACAATAAAAAACCCCAAAGTTATGTAATCTATTTTTGTTGTTGTTACTCTTGACCAAACTATTTCTTTTCCTTTCTAGGGAGGAGATAAAAAAAATTTATTTGAGAGAGCAGCTGAAGAAAAACGAAACTAAATCATGTGTGTCTGCATGTGAGTGTGTGTGTAAATGTGTGCACACATGTGTATGTATTAATCATGCTTCACTACTTAGCAGATAGTCTAGAGGAACTTTCTACTTATTTTCATTTTAAGTCAGGGCCACTCAGTCAAAGCTCATTCACCATGTTACACACCAGAAACTGAGAATCCGAGAAGTTACTTTGCTTCTCAAGATCACATAGCTAACAAGGAAGAGGAGGAGTGAGAATTTCAAACCAAATTTTTATGACACCAAAGTTACCTGTAGTTTCCCACTAAACTATGTTCCATGCTCTGTATTATTTATGACAATTTGGAGGGGGGAGCGTGGAGGTATAATTGGAATAGCCATACTTGAAAATGTTTTTGAAAGCAAAGTATTATTGCTTCTCACCATTTCTAGTTTGATTTAAAGATGTTTATCTGCACTGCATAGATGTTATATTCAGTGGAAACTAAAAGCATTAAGACATTGAATATTTATCTAAAACAGACTTAAATATCATAAAAATTATTGAGGTGAGAGTTCACTGAACATGAGTGCATGATCTTTAGCTGGAAGCTTGCATAAGCTTAATCAAAATTACTTATAATGGAAAAAATGAAATCAGCATTTAGTTTTCTCTTCTTGACAGTTAAAACAGTGGCATTTTTCTCAATTCTCTGGCTTCCAAAATATGAAAAAAAATTGAATCTAGTCAATAATATAAATCCTTCAAATGGCCCTTATCTCTGATGAGGAAATTGGCCTAATTTCCCCAATACTTTAATGCCAAACATTAATCATGAAGGGAATTCAATCAAAACCAAAATGAGATGCTACTATGTACATATTAGAATGACCAAACTAAAAGAATTGAAGGTACCAGTTGTTGGTGAGGGACTTGTTTGGCTGGGACTATAATACGGTGCTGATGAAAAGGTAAACTGTAAAAACAATCAGAAAACAGTTTGGCATTATCTTACAAATGTAAACATGCACTTACCTTAAAACCCAACAATTCTACTCCTGGATATTTACCTAAAAGAAATGCAGAAATACATACATACGCATCTTCCACAACAGCATGTATAGGTATGTTTAAGATATCATTCATAATAGCCAGAATGTGGAAGCAACCCAAATACCTATCAGCTGGTGAATGGGTAAATTACAGGGTATCAGTACATTTGCATACTATTGAAAAATCAATAGGGAAAACTAGATACTCAAACATGCAACATGCCTCAATTTGAAATACATTAAACTAAGTGTATTCAAGCCAGACACAGAAGACTGCATACTGAATGATTGCATTTACATTTATATTGCATTCATTAAACTGAAAATAATAACTAAATAAATAAATAAATAAATAGATGTATGTATGTACGTATGTATTTATGTAAGAACAGAAAAGGAGCGATGATGTTCAAGGAACTGAGAGGGGGCATATGATTGATTTATCAGCTCAGGAGATATTTTGGAGGTGATGAGACCATTCTAATCTTGGTGGTCATTGCATGATTACATGCATACATCAAAACTCATCAATTATTACACTTACAATTGGTAAATTTCATTATATGTATATACTACCTCAATAAATGAATTCTATATAGTTTCTCCTCTAGCAAACAAACATGTTTTGGAAATAATGTTAATCAAAATTTATTTACTGTTGGGATTGGGCAATTGTTTAGCCTCAGGGTACCTCTGTACCCTGGTTATGAAAATATTTATGCCAATAATTCCTTCTTCTGACTGAAAATAATTAAGTTGCTAACCCTAAGTGAATGCAAACATGCCTTAGAAGTGGATCTTAAATGTTTTCCTTCCTAAGAACCAAATGTAATGCTGGTTAAAACACAGATCCCTGCCTCTGGTTCCCAGAGAATATGATCTAGTTGTTATGGGTTAACACATGAATTTGCATTTCTAACAAGATCCCAGGTGAATCTGATGTTGCAAGTACATGAACCATACTTTAAGTTGCACTGCACTAGATCTTTGTTGGTCTTAGATAAGATTCATTTCACCTGTAGGTTCTATAGTCTATACCTTTTCTGTTAACAGCCAAGTTCTTTAGCCCTTCTTTTGTAAAGGAGTCCCAAACAGAAGGCCCCTATAGTTTTTTGGATCTTGGGGCTTGGGTGAGGGAGAAGGAAAGGGGCCAGGACTGGAAAATAGTGAGTACTGAATCAGAGTAAAGAAAAGCATCTCAACTTTCCCTCCTCTCCCCTTGATAAGGAGGTCTCAACAGTGGCAGCTGAGGACAGCCTTTGCTAAATCCTGCTCGCCCCAACACCCATAGAAAGACTTCTAAATGGAGGTATCTGGATATGCATAAGAGCAGGGTGTGGGTGCAGGGGATGAGAGAGTTGTTGAGTCCTTGATAGCGACTCTTTCATACTCTGCAAAGCACTGTTTATGAACTAAGTCTGTGTGAAGAGGGCAGCTTTCTACTCTGAGGCCCTCCAGGTAAAGCCTTTGTCACTGACTATTCTCAGGCCCGAAAAATCACACAAACCCCTCCAGAGTGCAGTCGCTAATATCTCAGGTGCATCCAGAGGGTCTGCAATGATCTCAGTAACATATCTGGAACTTTGATGCTGGCTGGCTGGTCTCTCTCCAACTGGGCTCTTATTGTAGACTATCTACTACTGGCATTTGAAAGAGTATATTGTTTGAAATTTATTAGAATTAGAGATAAGGTGGCTGTTGTCATTGCTATGGTATTAATTACCTCTCACAAGGATTGTTAAAATTGCCTCCTATGTGGCCTTTCTTTTTTCACTATTGCCATGTCACAGTCAAACCTAATCCACAAACCAGAGCGTCTTAAAAATTACAACTCAGTTCACGTAATCCTTTTCCTCAAATTTTAGAGCAATTTTCCATTTCATTTAGAAGAGTAAGTGAACTCATTACTCATTACTACTTTCAATAAAGTCATAAAAGAACCAGACCCTGCTTACCTATCTGCTTCCTCTCCTCCTCTCCTTCTTTATTATTATGCAGATAACATTGGCCCTTGTTCCTATTTTTCAAAAATGACAATGATTTTCAGTGTAATTTCCTCAGAGGGCATTAGATGACTATTGTTACCTGACTGCCCATGTAACTTGAATTACTTTGAAACACATTTTTTCTGTTGTATTTTTTTCACAAAGTTTCTCAAAAGAAATTACTTGTTAATTATACATGCCTTTATCACACCAGATTATAAGTTTTCTGGCAGAAGGACACTTGTCCATAATTCACTTGAACCTACATGGCAAGTTATATTGCTGTTATCATGGCAGGTCTGATATTTATCATTTATAAAGCTACCATATATACTGGGGTTAAAGCTTTATTTAGTTATTATTTAAATATATTAGAAAATATATTTTCTACTTATAGTCATTGCAATTGTTCATCATAAAATCTTTGACCATAATCAAATTTTGCAAAGGTTTTTGTAAACAAAATCAGAACTCAAATGGCTTTTATGAACTGTTACTTAATATTTCCTTGCAACATTGTTTTGTTTATATTTTTATAGGTGATAAAATTGTATGTATTTTTACTTTCTTTTGAGTATTTTATTAGCTTACCTTTTGAACATAAGTGAATTATTTTCCCTTTACAAGTCTTACAGTGCAATGAAGAACAAGTCTTGAACTATAATATTGATAGTTCTGATTCATGATTAAGCTATAGCCCACTTTCTAAGACAATAATAATACAGATTAACAGTTCATCTAGGAGGACTTCTGAGTGTGAAAGAAAAATAAGCTGAAATATACTTCCCAAATAAAATGAAATGGAAGCTAGACCACAATTAGGCACCAGGATATAATAATGAGAATACGTTTACATAACACTTGAAAGTGAACTAGTGGCATACAGGTAAAACAAAACAAAACAAACAAAAAACCATCAGCCTCAAAACCTTTTTTAGGACCCAATCCCAATCCAGTCTGAAAGGTTTATAACGTTAGGCTAGCAGAATCCAAAGCAAACAAGCAAGAGGCTACAGACAGATAAGAACTTGAGGCAAATACAAAATGAGAAAGAAAACAAAAGTCTATCTGACACCTGGGACTAGGGATAAGGAGACTAAGGAAAGAGAGCTAAAAGCTTTTTATCAACACAGCCAACCCTGGAAAAATCAATGGACCCCAGGGAACTATACATGTGTTTTCTTTTGTGCCTATCCTCTCTGATTCCCATACAGGATACTAAACGGGACTGGTAATTCAAGTGGGGAATCTAGGATTTAAATATCACACAGTATTTTGAAAAGATATTAATCAGCTAGTCTGCATTAATAAAATACAACACACAAAAAATCATACATAAAACATGCATGGATATATACTGTATTCATGAAATAAGACAATGTAGAAAACTCATAACAATGACTTTTTTTGAGTTGGGCAGTTTAACATAATGAATTTTTAATTGCCTAGGAGAGTAAAGAGGATAAGAAACCTTAATATAAGGCAGTAATTTACTATTGCAAATGGTTCTGGAGGTCATCTTAACTACTGAATATATTACGAGAGCAATCAAGTTGCCCCATCAAGTAATCATGTAACACAGCATCCTCAACATCTCTATTCCTTTAATATGGTAATCATCTAAACAGACAAATTCAAAATAAAAATTTAAGTCTCCATGTTTGTGGTAAACTACATAAAATGTAACTGTACACCACCAAAAGACAAATTGTTTCTCATGGTTATGAGCCGTTAGAAGACATTTAAAAAAATATATATATATAATATATATAATATATATATATATGTAATATTACATATATATATATATATATGAAGTGCACAGCATCCTTTAACAATATATTTTTGTGCTTGCTCTTTAAAACATATTCAAAAAGAATATGGTACAATCATTTTAGGGAATTCCAAGACCTAGCACCTAGTATTCGCAGATCTAAATTTAAGAAGCCTCCATATTGTAGTGATCAGGACTCCTACAAATATTTTGGAGCTCCTATTTGTAAGCACACAAGCTTCCCCACACATCTTAAAGTTAGATGTGGCCATGTTTTCCCCGGCCATTGGAGTGTGAGTGGCAGTAACCCATGGCATTGTTTAGAGGCCTCTGAGGGCCGAGATATAATTTTCTATATCTGCTTCTTCCATGATACAGTTGGTGTAAGGACTCATTAAGATAAGCATTTTCTGCCTAAATCCCCAGCTTAGGAAAACAAGCAGAACCTCCAGGTCTGAGGCGGTTATGTAGCATGGGAAAATAAAACATGTGATGCATCACTAAGGTTGGTGAGGGAACAGGCTATAACTTCAGCATGTCCAGTTTATCCTGACTCCTATAACCCACTTCTCATGCTGATCCTGTGATATTGCTATGAGCTACACTACTATTCAATTATATCCCAAAAAAGAAGTATTAAGATCAGCTATTTTTTGTACAAAATTAGGTTTAAAAAAGTCCTTTGAGGACCTGAAGCATAAAATATGAGAGCAGGAGGAAATATAATTTTGCTATATCCAAGAAGATAAGATTTGATGATTTTTTTCAATGTGATCACTCAGAACCAAATATGATTACTTATATTCTAGTACCAATAACAAAAAAGAAATTAATGCCATATTGGATATATGAGATTTAGAAGGATGGAATTCACACACACACACACACATACACACACACAGTTGTATTTATGCATATATGTTGCATGCAGCTGCATTAACATATTTATATAAACATAACATACACTGAAGAGTGGGAATTTATGAAAATAATCATCTTGCCTACTGGTATAGTCACAAATTAAACCTATTGTACAGTTTTCTTTGTTTACCTTCCTCTTAATATTGAGTAAATGGAATCACAATGCATATATGCATTGTGCATATATGCATCTCCTGTGCCTGTTTCTTTAGCACAGCATTTTTTTCAGGTTTACCTACATTTTTGTGTGTAACTAGAGTTTGGTTATAGGTTGTTTTCACATGACACATGATGTGTACTACTCTATTATATGCATATACAACAAAATTTTATGCATTCTATTGTTGATATTTTCATTGTTTGGAAGGGACTATTATTAACAATGTTGTTATGAAAAAAAACTGTACATTTCTCACACTGCACATGTGCAAGCATTTTTGAAGAACACATGCATGAAATTTGAATTGTTGGCACAATGGTTATGCCTATGTTTAGTTAATTCAAATGGTCTTCAAGAGTCTTTGTAATATACCCTCCCACAAGCAATGCTTAAAAGTCGACATTCTCCTGGGCATCTTGTAGGCACAGACAGTGAAGCATGGACTCTCAATCTTGGGGTTATAAGTTCAAGGCCCCACATTGGGTGTAGATATTACTTTAAAAAATCTTACCAAAAAAAAAGAGTCCACATTCTCTTCATTATATCAAGATGGTCTCTCTCTCTCTCTCTCTCTCTCTCTCATATCTCATCTGGAGTAGGGGGAAAGACCTGATATATTATTGTAATTTGAATTTCATTTTCTCATTCATTAAGCAGTGTTAAAATATTTTCATATGTTTATTGGCCATTTTGATATGTCCTTCTACTGTCTCTTATCCAATGTTATGTTGTGATGTCTGTTTTTTTTACTGGTTTGAAGGAGCTTATTTAAATTTTTTAAAGTTTATTTATTTATTTTGAGAGAGAGAGAGAGCGAGTGGTGAAAGGGCAGACAGAGAGAGGGAGCAAGAGAATCCCAAGCAGGCTCTATGCCTAGCCTAGCACAGAGCCCAACGTGGGGCTAGATCTCACAACTCTGAGTTCGTGACCTGAGCAGAAACCAGGAGTCAGATGCTTAACCAATGGAGCCATCCAGGTGCCCCTGAAGGGATTCTTAACATATATTCTGGACTAGACACCTTATTTGATTACGCATGTTGCAAATATATTCTTCTATTCCATGGTACCTATTTTTAAAATATTTTTTTCTTAAAAAAAGACAATTATTCTTAAAGTTACCTTATATATCCTATAAGAGAGTTTCTGTACTCTAGAGATGTATATGTTATTTTATTTTAGATTTTAGTATATTTATTGTTTTACATTTCCTATATAATTTATCATTTTAAATGATGTCAAATAGGAGTTGTATTTCATTTTCTTCCCTACGGACATAACAATGTTGCCTAGCTGATTGAAGCACTATCCTTACCCAATTGCTCCAAAGTACCATCTGTGTCCAACACAAGTGACCAAATGTGTATGCATCTGATTCTGCTCTTTCAATTGTATTTCATTCCAACCACACCCTACTCTTTTCCTCATTTTAAACATTAAATAATTCTTGATATATGATAGTCCTTCAACTCCCTTTTTCTTAAGTTTACGCTGAGTACTTTTGGCCTTTTTCTTTTACCTAATAATTTCCAAATTTATAAATTTAAACCTACTTTGCATTTTAATTTGTTTGTGATTATATGGTATTATTGGCCTGTACATTTAATTTCTTGTAATGTCCTTGTTGAGTTTTCGTGTGTTTGTATTTTTTTAAAGACTTTATTTTCTCAGAGCAGTTTTATGTTCACAGCAATATTGAGAGGAAGGTACATACCTTTGTATGTATCTCTTGCTTCTACACATGCCTAGCCTCCCCCTTTACCCATAGTGGTACATTTGTTAAAACAGATGAACCTTCACTGACACATCAAAATCATAGTTTACATTACAGGTCACTCTTGGTATTATGCATCCTATGGATTACACAAGAGTATAATGGCATGTATCATCATTATAGTATCATACAGAGTATTTTACTGCCCTAAAAATCCTTTGTGCTTCACGTATTCATCTCACCACCTACCCTCCCCCCAAATCCCCTGATCTTTCTACTGTCTCTATAGTTTTGCCTTTCCAAGAATGTTATATATTCCAAGTCATACAGATTTTCAGATTGGCTTCTTACACTTAATAATATACGTTTTAAGTTTCTTCTGTGTTTTTTCATAGCTTGACAGCTCTTTTCTTTTTAGAGTTGAATGCTATTCCATTGTCTGGACGTATCACAGTTTATTTATCCATTTACCTACTAGGGGGCATCTTGATTGCTTCCAAGTTTGGGCAATTATGAATAAAGCTGCTATAAATATCTGTGTGCAGGTTTTTATGTGGACATAATTTTTCAGCTGTTGGATAAATACAAAGGAACACAATTGCTGGATCAGATGGTAAGAGTATGCTTAGTTTTATAAGAAACTACAAATTGTCTTCCAAAGTGGCTGTACTATTCTGCATTCCCATCAGCAATGAATGAGAGTTTCCATTGCTCAACATCCTCACCACCATCATGTGTTACCTTACAAAAACTGACAATAGGCTTGTCCATGAAGCGGATCTCAAAAAAGTTCAAAACATTGATACTCTGCAGGATATTAGCTTTTGACATAGATATTTTGAAATGACTAGCAATAACTAACATTTTCTTCATTTATATCAACAAGTTGTTTTGATGTGAAAATGAATTTAATTGTTCTGGACTACTATGGGTTATATAAAATTGTTATTAACATTTTTATCGTTGACATCTCAGCATTTAGAGAAAGTGACTTCATAACAGCATCAGTGAACATAATTTGCATCACACGACTAGAAGATTGGGAAGGTAGGATTTAATTGTGAACCATCTAATTCCATCCCTTACTTTGGCAGTTTGAGTATTTTTTACCTTCTTTCTAGATCTGCCTAAGGAGAGATCAAAACGCCATCTTGTGACTCACCTACAACTTTGCTTTCAGATTCCATTGTAGCTGTGTCTTCACAAGTGAACTTACCTTTCATCAGGTAGAACTACTTAAAGGAAAATAGAAGATATTTGATTCTTCTCATATACAGGATTCTCTTGTACTCCATATAATTCTTTTCAGCCCCTGGTCTTAATCTGTCTGCTCATATGAACATTACCTTGTTAGAGAGAAATCAGCTTTCTAAACCTGCCAAGGTTCTAGGTTATTTGCTTAGCAGTCAAATTTAATATCTAACTGTAGGGACACAGGACCTTTCCTGGCAATGCCATATTGTTCTCTTTTCTCTTTTATTCTGGAAAGTTCTCTGTGTACCATGCAAGTCACATAGGCAGACTTCCTTTTACTCAAGATTTAAAGTAACCAACACACTTCAACATTGAAGGTTTCTTGCTCAGATCCCAAATCCTGATTCCAATATTAAATGACGTTACACTTTAAAAGTGTTCTGCCCATGTTTAGCAAGCATTGCCATTCTCTAAAGCCAGCATATATCAGATACCTCTCTAATCTTCTCACTATCTCTAATTAAAATGAACAGACTAGTACCTATTATCGGAAGCTTCATGGTACCAAGTCTTATAAAATCAAAGCTTTTGATAGCAAAGAATCTGCTAACATAAGACAAAAATACATTTAATATAAGGCTACTGGATATATCACAAATTTAGCAAAAACTTAAATACAGGGTGCCCAGTTAGATTGGAAATTCTGTTAATAACAGCAGCAACAACAAAAAAGAAATGTATGCTCCATGCAACATTTGGAATATACTTCTTGAAAATAGTATTTCTTGTTTACCTGAAATTCAAATTTAACCCTGTGTCCTGTGTTTTCTCTGGTAACTACATTTAGATAAGCAACACAAACGCACAGACATGCCACTGTTAAACACTACCAAAAACAATCTCTTTTTCTCATTGCTTGCAACTGGTGCTACTCGGTAAGATTGCTGCCATACTGGTCACTGTTTCTGCAGCTTTGGAAATGGCTCTGCAGCTGAATTTTAAACTGACCTTTTGTTTTTAAGTTATTTCCTTGAGACTTAAATTCTTAAACTCTTACTTAGAAGCTTCATTTGTCTGTGACCTTAACACCAGTACGAGACTAAGGGATTTTTATGTTCATTCAATCCTTTAGTGGAAAAATAAGCCTTATCTCACGCCAAATTAGATGGAGGTCAAGGTGGGGAGAGGGTTCCCCTCAAAAATAGTACATTTGTATCATAGTGAATGGCATAAAATGTTTTTACTCATTATTGTATGTTACTGAATGGAGATTACATTAGTTACAAATAATTAACCAGATTTTTTTTAACTTATGAACAACAATTTATTTGACAGGTGAAGTTGAGAACCTCCCGGCTATTCCTCAGTGTTGATGAGAAAAGAATTCTAGACAACAGGTTCAGACAGTCTGATTTAATTAGGAAGTTAAGTAAGCTGTGAGTGGAATAGGATAATCAGAAGATTGGCATGGGACCCCTGGAGGACTGGCCATCTTTGTCATGTAAGAATGGGAAGGAGAACAATTCTTCCTCTCCAAGGTAAGGCACAAGCTATTTGGCAAGGAGACATGACAAGTGGAACCCCACTGTCAAAGAACATGCCAAGAAGGCCATTTGAAGTCTATGCAGAATGGGACCGTTAAAACCACTTGAGCCATGGAGGTAAGCATCAGGGAAAGTTGAGGGATCGGGCTGTTGGTAAAAGCTTGTGGTTCATCTGGGAGATGTTGAGTGATGTTTGAGTGTCTCTGCACACTCTCAAGGAGGCAGCTCAGGATGTCTGGTGCTTTACAGAGCATTTCAGCCACCCCTGCAGCTCCACTTCCACTGGACGCCAGTTTGATCATATTGGCTAAGGTCAAGGGACCACTGTGCCACTGGGGTCAGCTCCTCTAGCGGCATGCCTAGCTGAGTGGTCTCCTGGTACAGCTGTAATGAATGCTTTTGCCTTCTTAGCTGTCTGTTCAGCTTCCACCTAGCTCTCCTTCTTCTATAGCAAAGGCTTTGGACTCCTTACACATATACACACTCATCTTCTGCCTCTGGCGGCATAATTAGCTGGGACTTCTCTCCTTTGGCTAGGCCTCCAGCGTGTAGCATTATGCTTCTTTCAGGTGGCTTCCTCCAGCTCTTTTCTGGGGTAATTTCCTGCTCCTGCACTGCCACCTGCTGGGCCTGCTCCACCATCCACACCTGTACTTGCTACTCCTTGGTCTCCTTAGTCTTGGCCACCTGAAGCTAATTGGCCAGGTCAGCCTGTGCTAGGCTGGTGTTGACCTTGATGTCCAACGTGGCCTTCTTCAACTCTTAGTCCCTCTGCACCTTGGCCACCTCCATGCTACTCAGGTATTGAGCCTTTTCCTGCTTGGCTGTGGTCTCTCAGATCTCAAAATTTCTCTTGGCCTCTGCTTCCCCAGCCCCAGCATTTTTTGGACTTGAGCCATTGGAGCTTCCCCAAAGAGGTGCAAATACTGTTGACCATGGTGAATGTCCTTCAGGGTATAACTAACCATGCTAGATGTTCTTAAAGAATTCACCAGAAGTGGTCGTTGTTACTGTAATAAAAGTAAATGTCTCTTTCTTCTCATTGTCTTGTTTCAGGCAATAAATCCCCCTTTCACATTACTTTTTTCAGTTTTTCTGTTACTTGCAACTAGAAGCAATTTAAGTTAACTAATCTCAATTTTTTCTGTTTATTTCTTTCTTTTAAATTCAGTCAAGGAGGTTTTCTTGTGACAGTTCAGTAAATTACTACTTAATCTAGTGAAATAAATACTCTTTATACCTCAGTTGGGGTGTTAAGTTATGTTATATTTTGGACATTCCATGTGTTAGATAAATGGCCATATTTGGCTTTTTTTTTCAGTTTAGTGCATGAAAAAAACAAAACCTTCTACAATAACATAATAAACCTTCCACAATAATAATGATCTGTTTTTCATTCTCTCTCTGCACCTTTATATAAAATAACCACTTGTTTCAAAATGAAAAAGCCCACACCCCTCCTCTCTCTACACTCATCTTGTGTAGAGAAAGCTGTCATTTCTGACAATGTGTAACAATAGTGCTCTTGAATGGGCCAGGACAGATCATTAATTGATGATAATTATGATGAACTTTTGTATAATATTACCACAGCTTCATAAAAATCAGAGTAACTTATCCACTCTAAAAAATAGAAGTCAAATAGTAGATGAAGGTAGTCAGTGAGAGAGGAAGATTATTCTTTTAAGTTTATTGATTTCGTATGCATAATCTATGCTATATATCTTAGAAATAGTACTTGAGAGGTAATTAATATAAAGCATCGCTCTCTTTTTCATACCCAGTTATGATCTTTGGGGTCTAGAAATTTTTTTCTTTGGAACAATAAATTAAATGAGAAGACATTAAACAGATACTTTTATTCAAAATTTCTATCCACTTTCTGTAATATATATATATATATATTATATATATATAATGACTCATATATATATGTATATATATATGGAGATAGAGGGAGACCACAGTATCTGCTAAAATGGCCTGGGTTACCAAAACTAAACAAATGAACAAAAAAAAACATGAGTAAGTATGAAAATTCTAGAATGGGATACTAAGGTGTAATATGTAATTGAGTTTCCTGCACATACATATACTAATGGAACAGGTAGACATCTTTAGTAATTAAAATTATGCAAGTCATTAAAGGCATTTATTTAAACCAGAAAAATCAAAGTGTGTTATAATATTTTTATTTCTCTGATCCATACAATCTGAATGCCTATTGATGGAATAACTTGATGATTTAAAAATAATTGTTTTGCCTTTTTACTGACACATGAAACATCTACATGTGCTATTTAATAGTAGAAACGACACTAATTTGAATATCCACAAAGATAGCCAGAAAGAGAATTCAGGCAAACAAAATTTATCTCCCTGTGATAATAATTATGCTACCATACCAAGGCCACTTTTGGATAACATGCAGAAATAATCCATTCTAACAATTTCCAAATTAGCCTACAAATCAACTTTTAACAAAAAGCCTGCCATCGTAATGGATCAGATAATAGCCCACATTGGGACTTTTGTACACCCCACTTTAAGTCAGAACATATGACTAAACTTTTCCTGTTGCAAGGAAGGTGCTGTGAATTTAATCAAGGGCCACAACACCACAGTACAGAATTGTGGCTCAAGTCTAACTCAATATGGTTTGCTTCATAAAAAACCTGGACATTTGGTCCCGGGGTTGATTGGACTGGATCAAGCTGGGAAGGCATTTTAATTAGTCACTGATTAAGCTTCCTCTCCTGGTGGTCAAAAATAACTACCAATAACATTAATGATAATAAGGGTAAGAAAAATGCAATACTATCTTAGAAAAAATAATTTAAATATTTTTTCAATACCATGATTATGATTTGCACAATAAAATACTAAAGATAAAATGCATTAGAGACAATGAATACTATTATATAAGGAAAAAAACTTAAGATGTCACATTGTTTTTTATTAGGAACCAAATGCTGGAACTAAGAAGTAACTCAGGCTTATTCATTAAGACTTTTAGGTAAAATATGACTGTGAATAATGTTTCTTAATTGAAATAATGTATATAATACATGTTATTATTAAGGGACAGTTATTTTACAACCAAATGAGATAAAACTGTGGGTTTTTTCCATTCTCTAAACAGCAACAACTGTGTTCTAATATGAACACTTTGCTTGACATATTTCATCAGAAAAAAAAAAAAAAAACTAAAGACAAAACACAAACACACACAACACACACTCATGGTGACTACATCCATTTTAGTGACCACTGAGTAATATATTGAATGTTGACTCATTAATGTTGTATATCTGAGGTTAATATAGCATAATGTGTTAATTATACATACATAAAAAAGAAGAAAAAACACACACACACACTCAAAAACTCACCACAGTTATATACTTCCATCATGTATCATGGAGAGCATCATTAATAATTATTTAATACTGGGCAAAGTAGCCTGGTTGCTCAAAAATTTGAGTATGTACCATCAATATATAGGAGTTTGTAAGCTCAATAAAATGCACATTTTTTTTACAAAAATGCATGGATGGGAAAATAAGATCTCCGTGTCCAATTTCTTTCCTATAATTTTTTGAATTTAAGATGTGTATCAGTTGGATATGTTTTATATATTTATTTTATACATAAATATGCTATTGAGCTCTAACAAGTCTGTCTAATAAATTATGAAAAAGTCTAATAAATTATGCTTTGATATATTTCCTCTTTTTGTGGAATAGAAAATTCTGACAATCTGTGCTTCTACCTAAAATAACTAGAAAATCCATCAAAACATAGATATGATCTGTTTGAAGGCAACAGAGTTAATTGTGCCAATCAGAACTAGAGAGGCATGAGCATAGAGCCGGAGAAATATTGGAGTGGTTAACTATGTCCTGTAGCCACTTCTACTCCAAAAGAATTCTTTAAATTTGATTAAAGCAGGAGGTTGAAGATCCAGATGATAGCCCAGGGAGGTAGCACTGTGACTAGACAAAAATGTCAGAAGAATTTCTGGTGGAGATATGGAACTCCAAAGGCATGACTTGTTTCCATCTTAATACATTTGCTGAATAATGGAGTTACCTGAGATCTATGACCAAAATCATCAGCAAAAGTTCTCTGACATGCAAACAGGACATTTTTGGAAGATTTATTAGGCAAATATTGGAGTTCAAAAGCACTAGAGCAATAGGTCCACAAAATACAAGACAATTGCAGTTGAAAACTCTGGAAACTCAAGGGCAAATCAAAAGTAAATCCAGATTTATCAGGGCACCTGGGTGGCTCAGTCAGTTAAGCATCTTAATCTTGGTTTTGACTTAGGTCATAATCTCAGGGTTCATGGGCTCGAGCCCCACATCAGGCTCTACACTGAGGACACGCAGCCTGCTTGGGATTCTCCCTTTCTCACTCTGTCTACCCCTTCTCTTCTCTCTCTATCTCTCAAAATAAATAAATAAAAATTAAAAAAAGTAAACCTAGATTTATAGGAATCTCAATACAGACTCAACTCAAAACAGTCTATAATTAATGAGAATAGCCATGACTCTATTTGTCTAAAAGAAGGAAAAGTTAATTATTTCTAAAGGAAGATAACATTATCTGAAGATTATAAAGTTTTTCTTTATTGAAAATGTCTAACATTGTCAAGCTTTACTAGGCTCACCAATATACACACATGTAAACACAAACACAAAATGTACCTCCTGACTAGAAATCAAAGAAAAAAAATAGAATTACACCCATGGGTGATCCACATATTGAGGTTGTGTAACAAAGAAGACACAAATATCATTTAATAGGTTCCAGAACACACAGAAAATTATTAGAATATAGAAAAAAATGCATAGAAGATGTAACAGTGGATTGGAATCTACAGAGTGAATTTTAAAAATCTAGATGTTCTAGGACATATAGAATTAAGAACTCTAAAAGTAATTTAACAGATTATATACAGGCAAAAACACAACAACAACAACAAAAGGAACTGGGAGATAGGTCACTTGAAAGTATACAAATGGAAACATAGGCAAAGAAAAGAGAGAGATCATTTTTGCAAAATATAATCTGCTACTGTACAGCTGCCTTTCTGCTAACAAGTGTTTTATTTCCTCATTTCAACTCTCAATTTAGCTGACACTTGGTGGTAATAAGGGATCTGATAGGTCTGTACAAAATTTTGCTTCTTGTGCATTTTTTCTATATTGCCTCCAATGAAACATTTATATTGATATTGAGACATGTAACCCAATTGAGGGGCACATTGAAACACAGCACAATGAAACACATTGAGGCAAAAAAAAATCCTTTGTTCCAAACGTTTACTTCTTTTTTGGTTGTTATTTTGGTCAGAGGATACACAGCACCTGAAGTAGAGCTGTGTCTTCTCAGCCAGGACCCATCTGAAGCCACTTGGGGTTACTGACTGCCATTTCCTGAAACTTTTCCTCCAAGAATTTTTTCCAAAATCAGTTTTAGATTTCTTTATTGTTCTTAAGCAGCATTTTACTGCATTAGCAGGTTTAGTTTGTGACAGGAATATATTGTTCTGTCGATATTATATAGCCCAAGCACTTCTATGCCTTATCGTTTCATGTATCCAAATAGCAGCCTCCAAGGAACAGAAAGCAATCCACTTTTGAATTCTAAACTCCATCTGAAAGAACTGCTTCCTTTCTTTTCCTTTCTGGAGTTGGAGAAGCTACATAGCCAAATATATTTCTCCCTCATGTTCTCCACAGAAATGTGTATGATTGTATTCCCCTTGGATAACTGTTTTAATTTATCCAATTAAGGAGGGTCCATTTGTTTGGCCATAAGAAAAGATATTTAGTAATGTCATATGATTTTAAATAGCCAAATATCACAGGCTAGGGACAAGATTCTAGGTTTTCCTGTACAACCATATTTGCTTTCCTCAATTCTGCCTATTTTGAAGTGTTACTTTTTAACTTCTGCAGGCAAAATGGTAATAGAGTTCCAACTAAAATGTGGAAATGAGATTTGGAAGATTCCATCAGTAAACTGGCTTGCTGTTTTTGACCACCTGATAAGATTTAGTCCATTCAGCAAATAAAATAGTGAAATTCTTCTGGGGTTCTACTGGTTCTAAGAGGGAGGGCTACAAACAGCCCACAGGTAAGATAACGGCCACCAAAAATCATCATTGATGATATGTTCCCACATTAGCATCAGATCTCCCTAATAGCACTGCTGGTATTATAAGTCTTTCAGACAACTCTTTTTGTTCTGAACTCCAGGAAAATTCAGATTCATTTCTGGTAACTTTTTGTATAGATGTTAATAAGGTACGTGATGTGTATGTGTCCACCAAGACCTAACAATTTTCACGTAGGGTTGAAACACTTTATTTTTAGAAGAATGCAGTGATACATCTTTATAATCATATTGGAATGTCTTTTGTGGGCTGTGCTTAAGCTATTCTAAAAACTTAACAGAATCATTTGGGTCCTATATTTTATCTGATTTAATTTACCATTAGTCTGTATATAATGGATCCCATTAATATATTATATAAGCTATAATAATCAGTCATATATGCCATTCCATTTCCAAAATTCCTTGGCTTTCTTTTCTGCAAAAGACAATGCTATAATATAATTAATATAATGAATCAAATCTATACTTCTCATATCATCAGGTTGTAACAGTATGCTGGGAAATTCAGACACTCTAAGGAAAAAATAGTCAATGAACTAAAAAAAAAAAAGAAGTAAAGGAAAGAAAAGAAAAAAGAAGAAAAATATGTGCCTGGCTTTCTTCAAAATTGAGATAGAACATAAAAGGAAACCTTAGCCAACTCTATGACAGCCTAACAGTCAATTTTATACTTTAGCCTGTCATCATACCTGGCAGCAGATGCTATTAGAGAAACTACGTAATTCAAGCCATAAGAGTGAGCATTTACTTTTTAGGAACCATTTAGTTTTCTCAGAGGCCAGTGGGGACTCTTGCAAGTAGAGATATTTTGGGTGTAGTATGCCTACTTCTGCCATCCTTTCATTGAATACAAATTTTCTGCTTTCAAAAACTCCTAAAGTTTCTATTTAGCATAACGATAAAACAAAGTTCAGACTTACCCAACATCCAACTATAAGCCATCAATGATAGTTGCTCCCATTTACAGTCTCATTCATTTCAACTATGCATCCCGGTTCAAGTGATGCTGCCATTCAATGGTGCAGGTTAATCTACAGTTGCACCCTAACATTGCTGCCATAGTGTGAATTTACCATCCAGATTTCAATGGTAGTGTATTTTTCCAGTATATTATGCATCAATACTATTCTTTCCCAAATTGGTGTTTTCTACTCTACGTTATTTAACTTTAACTATAGCATTCAGCCTTGGAACCCCAGCCGGAAATTTGGTGAAATGATATTGATCCTCAACTCATTCATTCTACACTAGCACATTGAAGGATTGAGTTTATTCAGTAACCTGCTCTAATATCTTGTTTTTTGTTTGTTTGTTTGTTTGCTTGCTTCTTTTTAATCTCCTTTATCATTACTGGATGTAAGTGTATCCCAAAAGATGAAGGGAACATATTTGACAGGTTCTTTTAGCTCCTGTGTTGCCTGATCAGGGGTTCGTTTTCCTCCATCCCGATGATAACAACGTGTCACTAGTTTTTTGTAGCAACCACATCAATCTTCTCTTTCTAAATTATCCCCGTGTTGATTTAATCTTACATTGCCACTTAGTTTAACTCCTTCTTATTTCCATTATTATCATCACCATTTTTATGTCAACCATTCTCCTTATTTTGAATGATTCAAGTATTGTTAATACCATTAAAGACTATATTTGCCTAGTGTCAGTCTTGCCCAGGTTCCAGTATGGTCTCTTGCCCTCTTAAAAGGAGAGTTGAATAAAGGTTTGTGCATGGGGTGACGGCAACCCATATCACAACTTCTATAATTGGCTACCTCAGGGGCATATCATTTGATTTGCCTTATTACTCATCATTGTATATTCCATTGGTGGTACCTATAACTATTGTTAATGTTGTAGCAAGATGCCACAAATTTAGTGGCTTAAAACAATATAACCTAATTATCTTATATTCTTGGAAGTCAGAATGCAAAAATGGGTCTTATGGGGCTAAAATCAAGATGTCAGCAGAGCTCTATTCCTTCAGTGAGCTCTAGAGGAGAATCCACGTACTGCCCCTTCACGATTTCTGGAGACTGCCTGTATCGCTTGGCTCCTGGCCTCTTCACTCCAACCAGCTTCTGCTTCTACCATACTTAATTCTCTGACCTTGAGCCTCCTATTTCCCTCTTGTAAACACTCTCATGGTTATACTGTGTCCTCCAAGGTAATTCAGGAAAATCTCAAGGTCCTTAACTTAATCATATCTGTGGATTCTTTTGCCATATAAAGTAACCTATACAGAGATTAGGGGATTAAGGCATAACATGTTGTGTGTGTGGGGGGGGGCATTATTCTTCTTGCCACAGCTTCAAATATGTCTTAACTACTTCTTTGTTTGATTTTGTTTACTTTGCCTTCTTATATCAGTGGACGTACTACACTTAGGGATTGGCAGCAACGAGAAAATGACACTTCATAGTCATTTTCTACCTTTTGTGCTTCTCCCCTACCCTTTGTAATCTACTCTGCAACGTCCATTCTGCCTTTTAAGCAGCAGTAGTCATGGATTGGGATGAACAGATTCATGAGAAAAAACCGGCTTCTTTCCATATCAAGTTTATTTACGTAAAAGCCAAGAAAGGATATTCTCTTTTTCTGAGAGTAAGAGAACCAAATCAGCAGAGCTAAAGTCTATTACTACTAGTCTCTATTTCCAGAAACCCAGATATTCTGCAGTCTAGATGTGTGTAATTGTAAGAGATGAACATAATTGTTTGAGGAAGAGGTCAGCTCAAATAAGCCATGGTTTCCCTTCAGTGATTACCTTTGGCTGGTCACATTATTCCCTTAAGGCTATGTGATGAGCTAGCTTCAAACCTGTCAAGGGATACATAATAATGTCCATTTTCTAGTGCAGCTGTATCTCATCATATCCAGTTAGTCATTACTTGATAAACAATGTTGACAATGAGATACAGATGCTTAATTCAGTACATAGCCCTAGGCTGGAGTCTCTGTTATCATTGATCCAATGTAATCAAATCCTTAATAGTTCCTTGAGTTAATACTGTAAGGTGAATTTAATCAAAAATCAAATTTTCAGGTACCCCTGATGTTAGAGGAAAGACTGCCAAGCTAGACATCCACCTTTTCTTTCTAGACTCATCAGATTTTGGAAATGTATGTCCATTACCATTTAAAATATTGGCTTTCTGTATCCTCTCTCCTCCTATTCTTGGATTCCAATTACCAATTTTTAGGCTTTCACTGATTACCCAGTGTTTTAGTCTCCTCTCTCCCTTTCCTCCATCTCACAAGTTGTACTTCTGTTATTACTGACATCTCTTTCACTGAGAGATAGGGTCTTTATTCCCTCCCACTGAATCTGACATTGACCTTGTGGACTACTTAGACCTTTAGATACAGCAAAAGGGATACTATATGGCTTTTGAGGATACGTCACAAAAGGATATAGCATCTACCTTTCTCTGAGTAGTTGCCCTTGGAACCCAATCACCATCCTGTGAGGAAGTCAACAAGGAACATCTGCATGGATTTGCTCAGATAGTAAATAAGGTCCTTTTCACTGTCAGTCAGCATCTTCCTTCAGACATGTGAATTAGCAAACCTTCATATGATTTCAGCCTTTATGCTTGTAGCCTTCCTTCTCAGACCTCAGATATCATGGAACAGTGATAAGTTCCCACTGTAGCCTTTCTGAATTCTTAACCATTGTTATCTAATAACATAATAGATGAGTGTTTTATTTTTGCTGACGTAGTTTGCTCACAGTTTTGAGGGAAGCTTTGAAGTAATTTGTTACATTGCCACAGTAACTGTAAAAGGGGACTATAAAGGAATGAAGGACTGGCTGCCTAGACTGGCTGAATGTGTGCTTCATGTAAATATGAAGAGTAGTAAATGGGGAATTCTTTGGAAAGGTTTCATGTGTATTAGTGTGAATGGGAGCATATGTTGGGAAAATCAGAGGAAGATAAAATTCTCTATCTCTTCTACATCACAAAAATTTGCCATTACCTTTCCAGATGCAATTACACCAGGCCTTGGACTGTACTTACTGTTCTGGTGGAGGGAGACTTCTCAGGACAGTATTTTAATTCCTCAGAATAATACAACAGTAGATTGAAGAGTGACTTCCCTTTAGAGCCCAAACTAGATCTAATGATGTGTGCACCCAATTTACCAGTGGTAAAGACAATCCCATGATTATTTTATTTTTCAAACACAAATTTTTCTAGGGACCAAACCAAAAAGGAAACTCTGGTAAGTCTATTCCTGAAACTTAACTTATGGGTAGCCAATACGGATGGCTCAGTCAGAGACTCCCATTCAGAATGTCAAGTCTATATAATAATAGGTAATAAATATAAAAGGAGGGGAAATTGTCACAGAAAGTAATGAAGCCCATAAATATATAATGATGCTGAGAAAGGATACCATCACTCTCTTCAAAGAACTTCTATCAGAATAAAAGAATATTCACACTTGTTTGTCTCAGTTGTGGTGCCAATCCATGGCCAATTCCCAAAGACATCCCTGATTTGTTATCCTCTGAGAAGAATTGAATAAATCCAAGCTATGAAATTTACCTGACAAGTATACTTTGATGATCTGAAGGAAAGACATCAATCTGTGTCCTGTGATATTTCACTTGCATACAGCAGTGTGGAAATTTTCATTTGGGTTATATTTTTTTATTATTTTTATAATACTGGTTCCTATTCAGCCTGGAGATAAATCTTCCCTCTGAGCTTGACTAGATTTACTCTGACTGGCATACGACATCTGATGCATGTGTTGCTGTGAATCAGAATGACATTCTGTTCAGGCAATTTCCTAGGTATGAAGGACAACACATTTCCTGGGGGACACAATTCTAATAGGCAAATACATTATACTTAAATTGCTTCAATGCCACAGTATTCAATAGACATAGCACTTGTAGTAGCTTAATCAACACTGGCCCCAATTCACAGGGCCTTGGGGATCTTGGGAACTAGACTGACTGTGTGGACCCAAAGGGAAATTTATTATCTGGAGGTTTGGGAGCCATGATGATGACAAAATAAGTGCTAGATGGAAACCCTAATGTCATTCACTCTAGGAAATTGGATATGTTTGGTAATCAACCTAAAAAGCTGACAGAGCTAAACATAACTACTAAAACTAACATTGCATGAATCTCACTGAAAACCCTGGAGAGGGTGTATACCTTCACTAAAGAAAATATTTTTAATGTGTTAATTCCAACGTGCTCTGAAATATTTAAGGGATGTGGCTGGGAATGCTGGAAGCTCAGCATGGTGAGGTCAATTGATGGAATCCCATGGTCTGACTACATAATGCAAAATCACCACTACCAGTTGTGCTATTTACTGTGGCACCATCTTTAACACTGTGCCCCAAATTTAAAAGGAACTTATATTGCCTCTGGTACAAGTGATTAAAGCAGTCAGATTAATGATCAACACTGTATTAACTTCATGTAAGGTAGATGAGTAGCCTCCTTCAGGGATATTTGGAAGTGTGTCAAAGAAAATGTTTTTTGTAGGTTGGTTGTAGTTATGCCCCCAGATAAGATGGAACTTAGAGTTTACAGAAGAGTGGACTCTGAGGACTCTAAGGAGATACAGAGTATATGAGAAAGAGCAGTTTTGCTTGTTTGTTTGTTTTCTAAGAAGAAATAAAACAATAATATTATTACTAACTAATGTGTGGTATGTTAGTCATTACATTAACTCTTCAACAACTCTATAGGGTAAAAAAAGTATTTTTGGTTGAAATGTATAGTTAAATAAGAATAAAAGTCTATAGAAAATGATCTCCAAGAAAAATGCACACTTTGAATAGCTGACTTAAAATTCAAGCTGATATAATATCCATGGAAACTAATAACAGAAAAAGGAAGAAATAAACAGCTTTGGTAAAAACACACATAGAGTTAAATACTTATATCAATATGTGTAGAAATTTGCAAGAAATAGTAGGTAAAGTTATATGAAAAATAGTCCAGTTGGTAAAGGATTATCAGAAAGCTTATTAGGGATATGGTCATGTTTAATGTGTTTCACAAGAGAGTTCTAATTTTGTAATTTTTCCCCTTCAGGGTTTTTAGTTTTGCATTGCTTTTGTTTTGTTTCTGTTTTAATTTCTGGCTAAGCTGTAGCAAGGATGTCAAGGATTAGGATGTGAGTAAAATGGAAGACATAGATTAGAATAAGGTTCTATGATTTTTATTGTAGCCCCAGGATGCATGAAACTTTTGACCATGTTTGCATACTTTGTATGACATTTACTCGTGGAACTACTCAGGGTTGACCTGTATCTATTTTATCCAAGCTGAATGAGGATTTGAACAAAGACTATGTTGCATACCAAGCACCTGTAATTCCTTGTTGAGATGGTTCATTTAGTGTTGAGCAACTGAGAATAGTAAGTTGCAGCTTGCCTGGGGAATGGAGGTGAGTCACATTTCCCTGAGTGGGTTATGTGATTAAGCCAAAGAAATCCCATGGTGCATGGCTTTCTGGAGCCGAGATTGTCTATAAACAGCCTCTAGACTTGTGAGCACCCATAGCCAATATGAAATGACTAGGACATCAGATGCTATGCACGGGAGTCAGGAGATCATTGTTATGCAGTTACTTTGGCTTTTTTCCTCTCCTGTATCTTTTCTTAAAGCTCAGGAAATGTGGTGTCAGGTGAAGCTATTGTTTTTATAAACTGTATAGTGAAGCTGAATCTAATACCACTACCGCTAATAAGGGAGAATGGGTGGCACGATCATCAATCCATGGAATGAAGACCATCTTTCAGTCATAAACCAAATAATTATAAAAATATCAAGACATATCATAGTAAGACAACCAGACATCAAAAAAACCATCTTCAAACTACCCAGACAAAAATTTAAATATATTATTGTCAAAGGAGCCGTGACATGACTGGCAGCAGAATTTTCAAGAATATTTATTTCAACTGAACATAGACCATTTGCTAAACGTGATTATATTTGCTGGGACATAAAGGAAGTTTCAACATATTGTACAATGTTAAAATTATTCACAGTATGTATTCTGATCAAATTGACCACAAACAAGTCTCAACAAGTTTCAAAGCATCGAAATCATCCAGGACATTATCTTTTGACATATAATTTCAAAAAGAAAAGTAAGAGCTAATACTTTAGTCATTTAGTCAAACTGATATGGGGGAATATTTTGTCATGATGGCAATATTCTTTTTTTTTTAATGTTTATTTATTTCTTGAGAGAGAGACAAGAGTGTGAGTGGGGGAGAGGCAGAGACAGAGGGAGACACAGAATCCAAAGCAGGCTCCAGGCTCCAAGCTGTCAGCACAGAGCCTGACGTGGGGCCTGAACTCACGAACCGTGAGATCATGACCCCAGCTGGAGTCGGACACTTAACCGACTGAGCCACCCAGGTGCCCCAATGATGTCAATATTCTTAAGCTAGATTGCAGTGATGATTGCATACTGTGTAAATTAACTGAATTTTTTTGAAATGTACATTATAATGGGTGACCTGTATGGTATGTGAATACGAACTTACCATTTTTATTCCTTTTTAATATTTATAACAAATAAAATAGTTATAAAGACATTTTTAAGGTTAATCAAACCCTCAATTTCCCAAACATGGTTTTACCCTGAGCTCATTAAATGCTGAAACAAGTTTTCCTACTAATGTGATGTTTTAAGAATATATGTGTCTAGTTTGGAGAGACTATTGATAAATAAAATGTAACATGAAGTTTAGAAATATTGGTGACTCATAGACAAGTATATTTTTTGAGGGTTGCCAATATACCTCATAGCTTTATACATCTTAATGTAATGAAAGATATGAATTACTTAAAAATATCACCATCATTTGAATAGATATCAAATCCATTTGATTAAATTTAAAGATAGTTTTTGTCTTTTTAGCTTTTTTATCACAGATTTTATTCTGTCGAACATCAATAGAATAAGTGAGAAAAATCATTAAGATCACTTTTAAGTATTAGCTTTTATTCAGAATGATGTAAGACGAGAATGATTCCGTAGGAGAGTTCTACTTTGGGGAAGAAATGTATAGTGATAGCAAGATGGGTCATCTAAATTTCAACTAGTTTTGAGAAAAGGCCATCAGACAAGAGTATTAGAAAAAAAAGGAATTATTCTCGTAGTTTAGCAGTCTTTGGTTGTTTGGATAGTAATGTGGATTTAACAAAAAGACAAAAAACATAGGGAAGAACACACAGGAACGTGTGACATTTTGTTTTCAATTCTATTGGGAGTCTTGCTAGAGAGAAAAATTTAGTAAATCCTAGCTACACATCAACCGCTTTAGCAATTATCAGCATTTTGACTTTTTTAAAGTATCTGTTCATCCACACATTCAGTTAAATATTTAGTTAGATAGCATATCATTCATTCATTTACCTATGTCATTTAATTGGTTAGCTTCACTATTTTATTGAAGTATCTTAAAGAAAATATCAACATGTTAATATTCAATTGGCTAAGGTTAGGTCTCTGAAAAGCAAGAACTTTAACATTCACACAGTGCTACTCTCATTTATACAAATATTAAACTAATTTGTTAATATCGTCTATATACAGTTCACAATCACAGCTCCTATTGTATTAAAAAAATACATATCTCTTGGAATTAAAATACAAGAAAAGGTCTGCATATTATAATTAGATGATATATACCTTAAATCTTTTTCTAATAATCCCTCTTCTTTTATTTTCTGAAGCTATTAATTTGTTGAAGAATCAGGTCATTGAAGTTGTAAAAGTCCCCCACTTTATTAATAGTAGGCTAATTAAAAAGTAAAACATTTTACTGAATGACATAAACATCCATTATGCGACATATCTTTAATGGTGTGTCACAGACCTTTAAAATACTAAAATTATAACAAAGGAGTCTTGAATTTTAGAACCGAATGTTTTGTGAAATACCAATTATGCACTAATGGCCTGTGGGGCATATCAAGGGGCAGGAAGAAGCTCTCATGTAAAAGCTACTGACATTCAACTAACTATTTGCAATTATTGTCATTACCCAACCAAATAAATAATTATCAACACGGCCACAGTTAAAATCCATATGAATTAGTAAGGAAAACATACTGCTACCATACCCAAATAACAGATTATTAGTTACTTTTATGATAAAATCTTTTTACTATTCAGTGTAAAAATCAGATTAAGAAAAGGAGGAAAATTGGAAGATTGCACTTGCATATAACACCGGAGACAATATTTAGATCCATAGAATTTTAATTTTGATGATATCAGCTTCATGTAAATATTTATATCGTTTAGGAGTCCTACAAATTCTGAAAACACTGAACTTTTCTTAGTATGAAAAAGTAGAAGTATTACAATAGATAGCATAGCATCCAACTATTTTATTGACTCTAAATAGGATAACCATATAATGTATTGTGCCAACCAAGACGTAGGTAAACTACTGGTTTATAAGGTAGGTAAGATGACCATGTGATTTGTTACCCAGTGATTGTGGAAGGAGGCATTCCCTTAGATTTATGATATATTTATCAATTATATTTTTAATTTCTTTTCACAGTTTTAAAAATTGAAGGTAAAGCTACAAATTCACAAATCAACCATCTTAACATGAGGAATTGATTGGCACTTAATACATTCAAAATGGGGTGTAGTTACCATCTCTCCCTAGTTCCAAGACATTTTTATCACCCCAGAAGAAACCTTGTACCCAGTAAGAACTTGTTTCCCATCACTTCTGTCCTCCAGCCCCCAGTAATCACCATTTGAACATGTAGAATGGTATGCGTTCTTATAGAAATCATTTCTTTGCATTGGAAACACTTGAAAGTATGTTATGAGTTTAAAATAAATATATGTTAAGAAGGAAAATATGAATTTAGCAAATTATGTAAAAGCTATCACATGGTAGTATTCATTGTGATGCTTATCTTGGTGAGAAAACTCAAAGAATTTTACTTCAACTTTATAATAATGCACATTAGGTGATAAATGATCTATGTAAGCAACCACATTAACATATTTGTTCTTAAATTATTAATGGGAACTATTTATATGTATATATATAATATATATATATAATGATGTATTAATATGCTATAATCTACCAGTTGCTTTCATTAGTCTTTATTGATGTCCAAAATAATCAGGTTTAGTAGTCGTGACACTTTACTTTCTTTTTTGATACAGAAAGTTTATTCTGGGACATATCCAAGGACACACATTTAGAGGGTGGTGAAACCAGCACTAAACTCCAGATACTCTGCCTTAAATTTAGTGATGTTTGCACTACAGTACATTACGTGTTTGTATGTGCATATATTACATATACCTGGGTGTGTTTTTTAAGCAGTTTAAACTGGAAGATTGAGCTGCGTATGAGGTTGATACAATAAGCAAATAACTACAACCAATGCACCAGCATATGCAAGCTCCTGAGTTGTCACCTCACTACTTGTTAGATAATTGAAAAATAATGAAAATCTGAATTACAACTTTGTGTCACAGTATTACATTCAAGTGTTTCCTTGAAAACTCATATGGAATTTCTCATAAACTTTGAAAAGAGTTAACCCTCAGCAGCTATGGCATTGTTAGAATTCCATTGTTGAACATATAATCCAGCAGAAACCAAGTCCTTAGAGACATGACCACAGGCTGGCCAAAGTCCAAAGCCAGAACAATAATACAGCGGGATGGGCACTGGAGTGGAATCACCTGGAGAACTGAAAACAACTTTAGGAATCAATATCTCACTGTATATTAACAAAGTAACATATAAATTAAAAAATGATTAGGAATCAATAAAGCTGTTTATACTTGTTGTGACCAACTTCTCTTGTTAATTTCATATATAAACCCTCTCTCTTTCAGATTTCACACGAACACCATTGAAATTGCAATGTCAGGGGCGCCTGGGTGGCGCAGTCGGTTAAGCGTCCGACTTCAGCCAGGTCACGATCTCGCGGTCCGTGAGTTCGAGCCCCACGTCAGGCTCTGGGCTGATGGCTCAGAGCCTGGAGCCTGTTTCCGATTCTGTGTCTCCCTCTCTCTCTGCCGCTCCCCCGTTCATGCTCTGTCTCTCTCTGTCCCAAAAATAAATAAACGTTGAAAAAAAAAATTAAAAAAAAAAAAAAGAAATTTCAATGTCAGTAGAAAATTATTAACCTCACTAATGAAAAAATGTAAAACTATTTTGGATGATTCACCTTTTTTTTAAAGTCGCACAATTTCATAGATACATATCCTGCAGCTGGATGTCAAATAAAGAGTAATAACACTCTACTATATCAAAATTAAGGCAATAATAATCATAAATATAAAATTAAGGAAGTTAGCACCAATATATGATTATACCATTGTCTTCCCTACAGTTATCTCCTCACACAAAGCTTTAAGAATATAATAAGCCATGAACCATGGGAATCTACCCCAAAAACCAAGAGCACACTTTACACACTGTATGTTAGCAAATTTGACAATAAATTACATTAAAAAAGGAATATATAAAGCCCAAGAGTACAATTTCTTAGAGAACTATCACCACTTATACTATTCCTATGGAGTCATTTTTGATATTTGGCTTATATAACCAGATTTTTAATAAGTGTATTTAAAATACATAATTTTTATTTATACTGGAGGAGTAGATTTTCTGGACGATCATTTTTGTAGTAGGATAACCTTTCATTTATTTAAATATGGAATACCTGTGTATTCTAGGCACTCTTCTTGGTACTATGTAAACAGTGGTATGAGAAAAAGTTATGACTTCTTTTGCCAATCCCAAGTTTACAAAGTACTGGAGGAAATAAATTAATAAAAATAAATATGCAATTATTAGTTGAGAAAAATACACAGGTAGTTATCAAAAAGAAACACAGAATGATCAAATTATGATTGACTAATCAAGAAGGACTCTCTATGGAACTCACATATAAGCCAAGACTTAATTAGTAAGACAAGATTTGAAGTATGTGTACTACAGTCATAGAATGCAGAATTTTTGAAAATACATTAACGAAATGATCTTGGTGTTTTGGAGAAAATGGAAATAGGCCAGTATGGATAAATTGAATAATATATATGAGCAAATGCATATAGAAGTAGGGTTTGGAGAGGTGGATACATTCTAGATCATGTAAAATATTAATAGGGAGACCCTAAAACTTATCACTCAAACTCAGAGCAATCTTGAGAAAATAATGAATCACCCTGGATAAATATGTTAGAATCATAAATGCAGACTAAGACTGACCAAGCCAAATCAGAAGCCCACATATTATTATTTAAATTTCAATGGTTTTAAAGCAGAATATTTTCTTTTAGGTTTTATATTTAAGGTGTTGAGTTGAAGGTATGGATACAAAGTAACATGAATAAAAATGAGGCAGCAGACCAGAAACAAAAGGACAGGAGGCAGAAAAATTAAGTGGTAGCAGGAAGAAAAAAAACAAAAACAAAAAGACAGTGACATTCATGTCAAGTGAGTAGGGCATGCCTGTGACACAAAAACAGAAGTAATCAAGCTCAAATGAGAAGCATAGAAATTATGTTCATTTAAATTCCCGTATTCACTGAACTTCCTTTCTCATTATGCCAAGCTCCCATTCCCCAAGGCGTTGTCATTTCCTCTTCAGATTTTAACAAACAAATCCATGAGTTTGATTAAGGATGAGGAAACTTGAGCAAACTTAAGATCTTTTAACCTATGAATGCAGATATCACCAAAAGAATATAATGGCAGGGGTGCCTGAGTAGCTCAGTAGGTTAAGCTTTGTACTCTTGATATTGGTTCAAGTGGTTGTTTCAAGGTCTTGAAATGGAGGCCCGCCTCTGGCTCAGTGCTCAGCATGGAGCCCGCTTGGGATTCTCCCTCCCAGTCTCTCTCTCTTTCTCTCTCTCTCTCTCTCTGTCCCTTCTCCACTTGTGCTCTCTCTTTAAAAATAAATAAATAAACTTAAAAAAAGAATATGATAGCAGTAATGTTGAATGTCTAGTAAATTTTTAATCTATATACTGAAATGAAAAGTATTAATGTTTTACAAAAATAATCTAACATTCCTAGAAATTCCCACAAAATGTTTTATGTTCTCATTGAATATATGCATTATAACATGGCAGATATGCAAAATGTAATTATGAAATCATTTAAATGATTAATAATCTCAACAAAAACTGCCAAGGTTTGTATTAAATTATTTGTGTTGCTTTAAAAAAAATTTAACATTTATTTATTTTTGAGAGAGGGAGACAGAGAGTGCAAGTGAGAGAGGGGCAGAGAGAAAGGGAGAGACAGAATTCGAAGCAGGCTTCAGGCTCTGACTGTCAGCACAGAGCCCGACACAAGACTGAAACTCACAACCCAGGAGATCATGACCTGAGCTGAAATCAGATGCTTAACCAACTGAACCATCCAGGAGCCCCTTTATTGCTTTTACACAAGTTTGAAGCATCTGGCTTTCACATATCAATACCAATATAAGTCTATCAGACAGTTTGATTGAGAAAACAGTAATCACTCTATGTAGTTGAAACCAAGAAGGAAATTGGTACAGATAATTTAATGGCTACAAAACTTTTGGAAGGGCTGTGGAGTGGGGTCCTGCTCAGCTTCCAGGAGTAATGTAAGAACAATGCCGAACTGAACAAGCAGGGAAGTGATTAAGCTCTGAAGACACAAATGGAATTATGAGTTCAAGAATAGTCATCCTCAGGGGCGCCTGGGTGGCGCAGTCGGTTAAGCGTCCGACTTCAGCCAGGTCACGATCTCACGGTCCGTGAGTTCGGGCCCCGCGTCGGGCTCTGGGCTGATGGCTCAGAGCCTGGAGCCTGCTTCCGATTCTGTGTCTCCCTCTCTCTCTGCCCCTCCCCCGTTCATGCTCTGTCTCTCTCTGTCCCAAAAATAAATAAACGTTGAAAAAAAAATTAAAAAAAAAAAAAAAAAAGAATAGTCATCCTCAGTCTCCTCCTCCTGACCCGAAGTTGTGAGGTCGTCTCACAAAGCTGGATGACAATGAAGCTTGCAGTGCTGCTAACAGCTTGTGGGCCGAAGAATGAATAGCAGAGGTATGTTCCTGAAAGATCTGGGCCTGGCTTTCCTGGCGGCAAGATGATGATGTGCTTATTACATTTGTTTACTTGTTATAAGGCCATTCAGATAAATTGAAGTTGATCATGGACATATCATCTTTTTTATATACTGCTGGATTTTATTTAATCAACAATTTATTATGATTTTGGGGGCCTGTGTTCATGAAGCATGTGTGTGTGTGTGTGGATTGTGTGTGTGATGTCAGTATCAGAGTCTTATATCTGGCTAACTCTGCTTTCCTGTAATAAGTTGTTAAAAAAAAAAAACACCTTCCTATTTTCTGAAGGTATGTGTGCATGTTATAGTGGTTTATTTGTTATTTAAAAGTTTGATTTTTGATTAAGGATGAGGAAACTTGAGCAAACTTAAGATCTTTTAACCTATGAATGCAGATATCACCAAAAGAATATAATGGCAGGGGTGCCTGAGTAGCTCAGGCTACTTTTGTTTCTAGTGAAATCATGTATCTCAATATTTATTTGTGGAAAAGTTTTGTAACACAATTTATTTATTTATTTTTTTAATTTTTAAAAATTTACATCCAAATTAGCATATAGTGCAACAATGATTTCAGGGGGTAGATTCCTTAGTGCCCCTGACCCATTTAGCCCATCTCCCCTCCCACAACCCCTCCAACAACCCTCAGTTTGTTCTCCATATTTATGAGTCTCTTCTGTTTTGTCCCCCTCCCTGTTTTTATATTATTTTTGTTTCCCTTCCCTTATGTTCATCTCTTTTGTCTCTTAAAGCCCTCATATGAGTGAAGTCATATGATTTTTGTACAAACTTATTATTTTTAAGCAAAGAATGCTGTTTAGATTTTCATTTCTTCCCTTTAATGTTTTGGTAAGGCAAATTATTTTGGAAAAGTTTCCATTTAATCTGTCATTTTTTTCGTATACAGTTCATGTTGTTAGGAGCTTAAGTATTAGCTTCTCCTTTTCCTGTGTTTCCTGAATTAGTATTACTTGAGGTTAGTTTATCAACTTTATTAATATTTTTGAAGAACAAACACTTGGCTTTGTTAACTTTATGAAATAGTTGTCCTTTCGCTATATGATTGCTTTTTTCTCTTATCATTCCCTTCTTTTAACTTTATGTGGCATTGATATGCTCCTTTTCTTCCTAATGTATTCATTTTGAGGCTTACACAAATGATGTCATACTGTTCTTTTTTCTAAGACAGGCATTTTAAGCTATAAATTTCCATCTGAGCACTGCATTATCTTCATCCCACACATGTTGATATGTTGTGGTTTTATTAATATTCAATGTGAAATATCTTATAACTTTTTCTTTTAAGTCTTTTTTGACTTATGGGTTATTTAGAAGCATTATGTTTAATTTAAAAAAAATTTTTTTCAACGTTTATTTATTTTTGGGACAGAGAGAGACAGAGCATGAATGGGGGAGGGGCAGAGAGAGAGGGAGACACAGAATCGGAAACAGGCTCCAGGCTCTGAGCCATCAGCCCAGAGCCTGACGCGGGGCTCGAACTCCCGGACCGCGAGATCGTGACCTGGCTGAAGTCGGACGCCCAACCGACTGCGCCACCCAGGCGCCCCGAGCATTATGTTTAATTTTAAAATATTTGGTAATTTTCTACGTATAGGCTTTTTCTTCATTGATAATTTAATGTAATTGTAATAAAAGAATGTATTAAGTATATTTTTAACCTTCTGAAATTTACCATGGGTGTTTTATGGCCCAGAGTTTGTGTTTAATTTGGTAAATGTTCTTCGTCCGCTTGAAATAATTGCAATTGAATAATGTGTATTCTTGAGTTGTTGGATGTGTTTACTAGATAACAATTATTGGATTTGATCGATAGTATTATCCAAATGGTTAACATCTTTAATTATTTCCTGTTTATGGTTTTCTCAATTACTGAGAATGGAGAGTTCAAACATTGGCAGGATTTATATGGGCTTCCACTGTGCTATTCTTTCAATGCCTCTATATATTTAAAATATATTATAATAAAATATTTGAGCAAAAAGGAAGACTTTTCCTCTTAAAAATGTTTATTTTTGTTTATTTCCAAGGTCACTGAGCACCACACTTTTTTTCTACTAGCAAAATTAGTTTTAAAATAAGCAAATGAAGGGCGCCTGGGTGGCTCGGTCGGTTGGGCGTCCGACTTCAGCTCAGGTCATGATCTCGCAGTCCGTGAGTTCGAGCCCCGCGTTGGGCTCTGGGCTGACAGCTCAGAGCCTGGAGCCTGTTTCCGATTCTGTGTCTCCCTCTCTCTCTGACCCTCCCCCGTTCATGCTCTGTCTCTCCCTGTCTCAAAAATAAATAAACATTAAAAAAAAAATTAAAATAAGCAAATGAAAACCATGAGCATATAGCAAATAAAGACAAAGCTTTAAAAACAAAGCAATGTGGTTGTAGTGTCTGGGAGACCTTGAAATCATTAGTGGAAGACTCCAACAGGTGATTTAGGGATGATTTTTGAGGCAATTTTGAAGAGCCTCTGTGATAGCACTGCATGATATAAATTCTGTAGTGATGAAAATGTTCTATATGCTACCAAACATGGTAGCCATCAGCTACATGTGGCTACGTAATATGGCTGGGGCAACTCAAGAACTGAATTTTTTATTTAATTTGATTTTTATTAATTGGCATTTAAATTTAGTCTCACGTGGCTAATGGCTATCTTATTTGACAGTAGAGCTCTATAGATTCTATTAACATTCTATTTAAAACCACTGCACTAAACAATACAGCTAATTTGGATATTTTATTGGCTCTCTATTCCTTTGTCTTTAAGTAGTGAACACGTGCTCATAGAAGTAGAATTGAAATCATTATTATTTCTAAATATTAGTTATTACACATGGAAATAGCCAAAGCAACATTTTATACATTCTTTTTATTTAAAAATACATTATCATTTATATAACTATATACAACAATGAGAAACATCTCAAGTCCTCAAATAGGCTTAAGTATTATTTGATAATGATTTTAAAACTTTTTTTTAACGTTTATTTATTTTTGAGACAGAGAGAGACAGAGCATGAACGGGGGAGGGCCAGAGAGAGGGAGACACAGAATCTGAAACAGGCTCCAGGCTCTGAGCTGTCAGCACAGAGCCCGACGCGACGCGGGGCTAGAACTCACGGACCCGGAGATCATGACCTGAGCCAAAGTTGGCCGCTTAACCGGCTGAGCCGCCCAGGCGCCCCTGATAATGATTTTAAAGGTAAAATTTATGTGCTTGATTTACACAAGGTAATTTGTGATTCTCAAAAGGAAGTATGAATATGAGTGTATCTTTTATTTCTCATTACTAATATGCTAACTTGAACATTCAATAGATTTTAATCTTAAAAAGTAAATATTTTTGTCTCATATATAATATACTAAAATGCAAATAGAGATAAAAAGCTGATATCATATTAACATGAATCTATTTCCCCTAACCTTCTTAGTGACACAAATAATTATACTTAAAACATTATTAAGACTAAAATTTGGTGGAATATAATAGTATTTTAAACTAATGAATCAACATAACCCTTTTGAAGTTTTTTATATTTAACTTTTGTTTTATAAGTCTCACTAAGCACATTAATACTTCAAAACGCTATGTTTTCTTTGAAGAAAGAAGGTTTAATAACTGGACAGAAACTTTGTCAGTTATTATTTATATACAAGAATGGGTTTCTAGAAATTAATGAAATGTAAACTCCAGGGCCTTTTATTGAATGAGCCACTTCTAGGCTCTGTACAGAATCTTGTATTTTAACTTTTATATTCCTTTTCTTAAATAGAATACAGAGGTATTATAATCATTAGGTCCAGAAAACCTTATTATAGAAACTGAGGAATAATTAACTAAGAGCTCGCCATTTTTTTTAAGCATTGAGAAGAGATGCCTGAAATATCCACTATCAGTTCTCATCATCAGTCTCAAAGATATGCAATAAATGTGTTAATGTAAAGCAACAATCACTTTTATATTTATAATTACTTTTATTTAATTACAGATCTTGATCACTAGAGATAAATGTCTAACTATAAAGGGGAGTTTGTTGCCTCCTTCCTGAAACCTCCCCTTTGCTTCATCTTGTTTGTTTGTTTCTCTTTGGGTGAAAATTTCAGGCTGGCGCAAAAACAGTATGACACTTTCAGAACACTGTCAAGGTGAAAATGATTTTGTCATTTCTTCTTAGAAGGTAATCAATAGCTTATGAGAATTCTACATTTGTAGTTCCATACAAAAAGTCAATTGCATATATAAACCACTAAACACTATAAATAAAGATCTCACCCTTTATTATATTATAGTAATATAATTAATTATATTATCATATTATTAACTATATTATCATGACTAAATTTAGGTTTAAAAAATTTGAAATATGTTAAGTGATCCAGTGATTTTGCAAATAATGCATTCTTTTAGTGTTGAAAATTGTAGAGCTGCATGTTTCTTTGCACGTCTGTTTATGTGTCTTCATTTTCAGATTTACAAATATATGTGTACATGTGCATTTACTTTATATACCGAGTTAAATCCATAGTCTCTTTAAATAGCAAATAATGGCTTTTAAAAAAGTGTATTAGCTGGATGAGTAGATTAGGAAGGAGGAAAATGAAAGAGGAACACAGATCCTGCTGAATATTTTTTTGTATCGAGTCAGAAATAAAATTTTATAATTTGAAAATGTATCTTCAGTTTACCTGCCAAGTTCAAAGAATTCAACAAAATGAGAGAAGCTCTTATTTTGGAGATGCACTGTGGCAACAAGGGTTCACTGTGACGTATTTTCAGTTGAAGGAGGAAGATGCGCACTGGTCACGATGACTTTCATCTCAGAATCATTTTAGTCTAATGTTTCTGAAACCAAGGAAATATTGCACACTTTGAGCCTTTCAAGTACTGTAGTGAGGAAATCAGGTCACTCACAACAGCATTTCTAATTTGACAGGGGATTACAAAAACATTTGGTGCTCTTTAACTGTTGTCACAGCCATCTATTACATTAAGAACAAGTTGATTTTAATATTAGTCAAATTAAAAAGCATTGTATCATGCTAACCTTGGGCATTCATTTACATAATTGGCTCTCTGCTTCCTGTGTATTATGTGACACCCTCATTTGATTACTGTTCATTTTTCTAAAACTCTGAAGCGGCATCTAACATAACCTGCATATTAATATTTCATTTTCATCAGGCTTTATTTTATGTAGTCAAGCTGCAGCAAATGCTACCTTTTCATTATTGAGCTTGTTATAAGTCACTTATTCCAGAGCTTTTAAGGAGACAAAGTTCAATTGACTGTTCCGTAATAAAACAGTGAAAATGCACTCTAAAGGTTTAGTTTAAGTAAGTAAAGGCTCCTCTTGCTCTTGCTGGGGTTGGTCTTCAGGAAATCTCTGAAACTTGGATAAGAAAAATGTAACATTTTGGGGGCCCTTATACCAGTCAACTTTGTATAACAATAAATAAATAAATAAGATAAGATAAGATAAGATAAGATAAGATAAAATAAAATAAAATTTTAGCAACTTATAGCAAACATGTAACTCTATTTCTTCGATCTGCAGGTTTTCTGTGGCTCTGCGGGGCTCAGCTGGGCTAAGTGCCAAGTTACAGGTCTGGGTCAGGTCTGTTCCACCAGTCTCTCATTCCAGAACCCAGTTTGACAAAGCAACAAGTGAGTACTTGGGCATGTTGCTCTCATGGTATAAGGCAGGCATGTAAGAGTGTAATCTAAACTTCTCACAGTTAAAGCCTCTATTCAAAAATTAATTGTCATTGCCATCTCATCCATTGGTTAAAATACTCATGGTCAAAAGCAGACATTAGTGGTCCAACAAAATATAGACTTTTTATTAATGATAGATTGTATTGGGGTGCCTGGGTGGCTCAGTCAGTTAAACATCTCACTTCAGCTCAGATCATGATCTCATGGTTTTTGAGTTTGAGCTCCCCATTGGGCTCTATGCTGTCAGCACGGGGACTGTTTCAGATTCTCTGTCTCTCTCTCTTTCTCTCTGCCCCTTCCCTGTTTAAGTTCGCTCTGTCTCAAAAATAAATAAATAAATACTCAAAAAAAAAAAAAAAGATATAGTGAATAATACAACCTGTCCCAATCCTTCAAGGGAAGGTCCAATATACTAGGCAATTCATACGAGTTGACTTGCTTGGTTCTCATGCACCCCTGACAGATTATTTTGTTTCTCCTTTGCAGGTTATAAAGTAAAGCACACCAACTTTAAGAGAAGACATTTGCAAGGTTGAGCTGTTTACTGAGTTGGGATTGGAATAGTTCCTGCAATCTAACACACAACCCTCACTGCCATAGACATTTACCTGCTGAATGAAGTATTTTTTTTAATTTTTTATGTTTATTTATTTTGTATAGAGAGAGAGACAGAGACAGAGACAGAGACAGAGACAGAGACGGAGACAGAGTGTGAGTGGGGGAAGAGCACGGAGGGACGGAGACACAAAATCTGAAGCAGGCTCCAGTCTCTGAACTGTCAGCACAGAACCCAAGGTGGGGCTCTAATTCACGAACTGCGAGATCATGACCTGAGCCAAAGTGGGACGTTCAACCGAGACACCCAGGCGCCCACATGAATAAGGTATTTTTTTTTAAGAAAACACCTAGTTAATTTAGGTCCAGGAGAACTCATAGAAGTAGTCCACATTGTTGATCTCCCATACGGTCCCTACATAGCTAATTTGGGATACAAACCGGTAAGCAGAAAAGGAGATAACATTATAGCCAGTTCATGTACAGAGATGTGGGATAAAATGAGGACTTCTTGCAACATTTAAATGTCAAGATTGCCTATAAATGTTTATGTCTTGTCAAATATCAGGTCCCAAGATCAGCACCAAAGCACTGTAATGCTTTAGAAGTGTGTGAGATTTACACGTACCGGGAGAAAATCTTTCCTCTGGGATGATGGCTGAGGAAATTTGGTAGACAAGAAGCTAAAGGCAGGGGAACAGCTAATTCTACAAAGTTGCCAGAGAATAAAAGCTGCAGTTTTGCACATGTCTTGAGTTCACACTCTCCAACCTAAATCCCATTTTTAATCCTGTTTACTGGCAAATTATATTCTGAAGAAATTTGAAGAATGGAAACCTGGGCCCCCTGTCTATATGTAACACCATCTCTTAATGTGTCTTTTCATATGTGATTTTCAAAACATTCTTCTCATTTCATTCTCATAGTAGGTCTCCTCAGTAATCCATGAATGGAAGGATCCATCGATCCCCAGTAATCCAGGGATGGCAAATACTGATAAATAAGTCTAAATAAATTTAGTTTGGAAGAGCTGCAAATTTATATGTGACTCATCTGGATTAAAGGACTGTTTTTAATGGATTGCTACTTGTATGAATATAAACACCTTGTAATTCTATTCATTATCTTTTTTTGTGTTTTGGATGATGTTCTGTGACTTACCAAAAATGCAAGTGTTTTAAATAAAGTAAGTTCTGTGGTGTGTTTATCAGAAGCCGATTCTGGGAAATAAAGCAGAAAAGGCTTACAAGGGTAGTTTCAGAAGTACTGGGAGCCCCAGAGGACTAGGTTTGGGCCCAAGCCTCCACAACTGCTCTAAACAACAACACAAATCTGGTCTGAGAAGAAAGCTGCCACCACCAAGGAGCCTTAGACGATGTTTCCTGCTCCTTGTAAGTCTGCAGTCAAAGCCAACCTGTGGGTCAACACCACTGCCTCTGAAACGGTCTCTCTTTTTACTAATTCTGAATTCAATAAGAAAACCAGTGCATGTGTTCCTGGTATTGAAGAGGCAGAAGTAGAGGACCCCACCATATTTGTCTAGCTCCTCTGAGTACTGAAGGCTGAGCAGGACTCATAAAGATGGGCATGGTCACAACATGATGGTCAAACAAATGGAAAAAAATAAAAGTGCTCTTAGTAAAATAGGTAAAGTCAGTCATCATTGATCTGTAATATTTAAAGAAATTTATCACCTAGATGAATTAGAAGACTAAAACCAGCTTTTTTCAGTTTGTTTTAGCCCAAATATCTTGTTTGTGGGGTATATGGATATTACTTATTAATGTAGTTTCTTGGCATACAAGCTATTTAACGTTTTATTTTTATTTTTGGGACAGAGAGAGACAGAGCATGAACAGGGGAGGGGCAGAGAGAGAGGGAGACACAGAATCGGAAACAGGCTCCAGGCTCTGAGCCATCAGCCCAGAGCCCGACGCGGGGCTCGAACTCACGGACCGCGAGATCGTGACCTGGCTGAAGTCGGACGCTTAACCGACTGCGCCACCCAGGCGCCCCGGCATACAAGCTATTTAAATATGGGTGGGGGGTGGGTGGCTCAGTCAGTTAAGCGTCAGACTTCAGCTGAGAATAGGATCTCATGGTTTGTGAGCTCAAGCCCTGTATCAGGCTCTGTGCTGACAGCTCAGAGCCTGGAGCCTGTTTTGGGTTCTGTGTCTCCTTCTCTCTGTCTGCCTCTCCCCTGCTCACATTGTGTCTCTCTCCCTGTCTCTCAAAAATGAATAAACATTAAAAAATTAAAAAAAAACAAGCTACTTCAATATGTCAATATGAATAACACATGGAATAGCATTTCACTGGCTACAATGAAATTAAATCTGTTGCATATTAATAACCTTAGGGAAGTTTGCTAAATGTGTGCAGAAAAGCCTTCCATAATTTTACAACTGAGATGGCGTGCATGTGGCTACACTGATATTTTAATGCATTTTTTAAAAGTGCTGAATCCATGTAAAGAAAGCCAACACATCTATGTGTAAACATCAAGTATGATACTATATTATTTAAAACAAAAATCATGCTATTGATAAAATAACGTAAGAGTAGAATCTGGAATTTAGTGTGACATCAACTATATTATAACCCAAAATTGTCAGTATTTTCAGAGCTAGAATGGTAAACCTGACTCTACATTTTTCCTTAAAAGAATGCATGATCATTTCCTTCATCTAATTTTCCTTATTAAGCAAAACTAATCAAATATCAAGTACATGTCTGCTGGATTTACGTATTGTGGCTTATTTATTTATTTATTTATTTTTTAATATATGAAATTTGTCAAATTGGTTTCCATACAACACCCAGTGCTCATCCCAAAAGATGCCCTCCTCAATGCCCATCACCCACCCTCCTGACCCTCCCACCCCCCATCAACCTTCAGTTTGTTCTCAGTTTTTAAGAGTCTCTTATGCTTTGGCTCTCTCCCACTCTAACCTCTTTTTTTTTTTCTTTCTTTCCTTCCCCTCCCCCATGGATTTCTGTCAAGTTTCCCAAGATCCACATAAGAGTGAAAACATATGGTACCTGTCTTTCTCTGTATGGCTTATGTCACTTAGCATCACACTCTCCAGTTCCATCCACGTTGCTACAAAGGGCCATATTTCATTCTTTCTCATTGCCACGTAGTACTCCATTGTGTATATAAACCACAATTTCTTTATCCATTCATCAGTTGATGGACTTTTAGGCTTTTTCCACAATTTGGCTATTGTTGAGAGTGCTGCTATAAACATTGGGGTACAAGTGCCCCTATGCATCAGTACTCCTGTATCCCTTCAGTAAATTCCTAGCAGTGCTATTGCTGGGTCATAGGGTAAGTCTATTGTTAATTTTTTGAGGAACCTCCACACTGTTTTCCAGAGCGGTTGCACCAGTTTGCATTCCCACCAACAATGCAAGAGGGTTCCCGTTTCTCCACATCCTCTCCAGCATCTATAGTCTCCTGATTTGTTCATTTTAGCCATTTTGACTGGCATGAGGTGATATCTGAGTGTGGTTTTGATTTGTATTTCCCTGATGAGGAGCGATGCTGAGCATCTTTTCATGTGTCTGTTGGCCATCTGGATGTCTTCTTTAGAGAAGTGTCTATTCATGTTGTCTGCCCATTTCTTCACTGGATTATTTGTTTTTCGGGTGTGGTGTTTGGTGAGCTCTTTATAGATTTTGGATACTAGCGCTTTGTCCCATATGTCATTTGCAAATATCTTTTCCCATTCCTTTGGTTGCCTTTTAGTTTTGTTGGTTGTTTCCTTTGCTGTGCAGAAGCTTTTTATCTTCATGAGGTCGCAAGAGTTCATTTTTGCTTTTAATTCTCTTGCCTTTGGGGATGTGTCAAGTAAGAAATTGCTACGGCTGAGGTCAGAGAGGTCTTTTCCTGCTTTCTCCGCTAGGGTTTTGATGGTTTCCTGTGTCACATTCAGGTCCTTTATCCATTTTGAGTTTATTTTTGTGAATGGTGTGAGAAAGTGGTCTAGTTTCAATCTTCTGCATGTTGCTGTCCAGTTCTCCCAGCACCATTTGTTAAAGAGACTGTGTTTTTTCCATTGGATGTTCTTTCCTGCTTTGTCAAAGATTAGTTGGCCATACGTTTGTGGGTCTAGTTCAGGGGTTTCTCTTCTATTCCATTGGTCTATGTGTCTGTTTTTGTGCCAATACCGTGCTGTCTTCATGATTACAGCTTTGTAGTAGAGGCTAAAGTCTGGGATTGTGACGTGTGGCCAATAAATTTAAAAATTTTATGTTTCCTAAAGAATAAAGAATTGATTTTCCACAAGCTGCAATAAGAAGTTCACCGGTGATAATATAGGCTTTTATGGCAAATGTTCTGGGCATTATTTTTCATAAGTTCATGGCATCAGTGAAATTCTTCTTATAATTATCAGTATTATTGGCATCAATGAAATTATAAGTCAACATATCTTATTTATTTTTAAGTCAATGTATTTAAACTTCAGGTAAAATAAAAAGGCTTTTTTTTTAATTTTACAATTTTGAAATTTAGTTGTATGTCTGAATTTAGCATAATATTACAGAAATGCATCAGTGATATTGAATAAAAAATTCAATTTACTAATTTCATCTAAAACAATACAGTTTCCTGTATTCTAGAAGAAAAATTCAGAGAGAAAATAAAGGATTTGCATGGTAAAAATTTGTAATCTTGTTTCATAAATGTATTCCATATATGATTAGAATGTAAGTTGCCCTTCAGTATCAAAATTCAGGAATATTTAAATTGTGTAACACCTTCATTTTGTATTTGAGCATTCCTGTCAGGGGTGATTATTTGCCTACCAAATATCAATTTTCCTCCCTTCTTTTAGGAGAAACTTTGATTTTATGCAAGGCAACAATCAGCCAAAATACAATATGCTTGTCTTATTCTCCCTTGAAGACAGGTGTCACTATGACATTAAATTCTACCCAAGAAACAGAGTTTGATTGTTGAATTTTTAGGAAAATTTTCTTTAAATAGGACTGACCATTTTAAATCATGAGGTGACACTGAAGATTAAAGTCACTTTTAAGGGTGGTGATATCAAACAGGAGATTGGGTGGCTATGATATGCGTACCTCAAATCTCTTTCAAAGAGAGAAAGAAACCACTACTTTGTTTAATTTTTTATTTCCAGACAGCATTTCTAGCAGCCAAAAAATTTTCAAGTCATGACATACACAGACTGCATCATTCTTTACATAGATTTACTAGTCTTCATTGCTAAAATTTTTAACTATCCTACAATAGATTTAACACTCTAAAATACTGCCCATACCAACTTTATAAAAATCAGGAATTTAAAAAAATGCTAATTAAAAGAGAACAGAGACCCCAGAAATAAATCCACACATGTCTGGTCAATTCATTTATGACAAGGGAGCCAAGAATATACAATGGAGAAAGGACAGTCTCTTCAATAAATGGTAATAGGAAAATTTATTCCTTGATGAATTACAGTTTTTACTAATATGTCTAGATATCTTTTTTCTACACTTTTAGATTCCCTTTTATACACTGCTGCCTTTCTTTTTTCCCAGAAAGTAACATCATACAGACTAAAATAGTAGACTCTTGCCATTCCAGCTTTCTGCTGCATTTCTCTCTAAGCAAAGCTCTCCGTCCAGTTCAAGTTCCTCCTCCTACTCCTCATGCCTTGTAGAGTAGAACTCAAAATGTTATTTGCTTTTTATTTCCCTACATGCTACTTATACATTTAAACCCAACTTGCATTGCCCTAACTTGAGTGTGCAATCAACCTGTTTGCCGTTGGAAACCCAAACAAATACTCAAGGTTTAAAGCAATGGCTGCATATTAAAAATTCTGCTGGAGACAAGCAATTTAATATGCAATAATTTTGATAAAAGATTGCTGATATTTTTGCCTAGACTAACAACTACCTCATCAGGGTGCCTGCAATGTCCTCAGGCAGTATACTTCCCATTTGTGACTCATGGTTTCTTTTATATTTCCAATTGTTACAGACACTGCTGTGTTTCCTCCACTGTGTTCCTATAAGACTTTGTATTTTACATCTTACTTTATTTTACAGAAACCAGCTACTATATTTCTATATCTCCTCAGAGACTATAAGCACCCGGAGGGTACAATGGTCTTATCCATCCCTGAATTCAAAGCACAATAATTATGGAAACTAATCATAGTTAAAAACTCTCACTGATCATTATTTTGTATACTTAATTCAATACGTATAAGCATTTGTCTTATGAGAGACTGAATATAAATCTGAGGACAAAGGATCCAGGACAAGTTTTTTGGAGGCAGAAATCCTAGATATTTCTATTGTGTTAAGATTGCGTGCTCAGCATTCAACATAGGCCATGCTGTGTGAAGCTTTATTTTCTCATAAAAGTGAGATGTGTATGGATATGTTCCATGTATACTGAAAAATGTGGGTTTATTTATTGGATATTTGGGTTGTGTTTTTAAATATTATTTTTAATATTAGTTCTGATAGTTTGTAATCATCTCAACTGAACAATTATGAACAAGTTTCTATTACCCACCTGAGTCTCATTCTTCAGAATACACTTGTGCTATGTTGTAAAAACTTAAGCTAAAACAAGAAAAAAAAAACCTTTAATCTATCTTACACATAGACATTTCCATGGATGGATATTACGGAAGATATTTTGAAATCCCTGGTGACTTTCAAAGGCGTTTAATATTAAAATATTTATTAAAATCACTAGTGAATGATGCTAACAATCATTTAGAAATGGAAAACTAAAGGCAAAATTAGTAAGTGTCCCATCTTAAAGGGTTTTCTGAGGTGCCTGGGTGTCTCAGTCAGTTAAGCATCCAACTTCAGCTCTGGTCATGATCTCACATTTCATGGGTTTGAGCCCCACATCGGGCCCTGAACTGACAGCATCTGCTTCGGATTCTGTGTCTGGCTCTCTCTGTCCCTCCCCTGTTTGCGCTCCGTATCTATCTCTCTGTCTCAAAACTAAATAAACATTTAAGAAAAGTAAAGGAGTTTCAAGGGCCTTGTGACTTACATCTATTGGTAGAAATCCATGATAATGATTAAATGTAAGATGAGTATGTAACTTTATAAACACAATAATTTTCCCTGGCAAATTACTTGGTTCTGCGTTCTTATAAATATTCTTGCATCAAGATGCCAACAAATGGTCATCAAAAACTAAATGGACATACAAAAAGAAAGAAAGAAATAGAAAGTAAGTCTATTAAAGGCAGATGGCACAAAAATAATGCAAGCAAAAAGACATCTTATCAGCAACTGGCATATGTGTGGCACCAGTGAAGCTTTTTTCTTTCACTTGATACAATCTCATCAGTCATAAACATAAAACCCAATTCTTGCAGTAGACAATCTTTGCTTCTCTGTGAGAGTTAGATTATGCAGTTAAACTAATGCTTTGTTAACTACATTCCCACTGCATGAGTCATAACACCTGTATATTCAGGCTTAAGGAAATTCTTGCTTTTTAAAAAATCTTTCACCCAGCTAATATAGCACAGATGGTCTTATCCCTAAGCTATGAGTATTAAAAATAAAATGCATTAAAGCATTAAATAAAATTATTTTTACCTCTACTGTTTTCTTGAGCAGTTGAATATTAAATCTTAAAAATGTCAAGGATATTAGAAAGGAAAATACTATAATTCATTACATACTAACTCTCTTTTAGGTTTATAAGACTGCTTGAAATTTAAAGGAATTTTCTGATCCTATGATCAAAACACTCCTAAGTACATGTAATATTTTGTTAGACAAATGAACATTCTAGCATTTAGTTGAATCATTAACATGTTTAACATATTGTGAAGGAAAATGTGATTTATATGTTAAATAAAAGGAGCTATGGTCATTAAAGTATAAAATTTAATTTATTAATTCATGGCATAAAATATGAAGGAAACAATTCTAGAATGGCAATATGGAACTGGAGATCTGGTTTCTCCTTTCATCTTTGAGTCTCCTTTGATTTTCTATGAACATGTTGACAATTCATTTTAATTATTTCTACAACTTTGAGCACCTACTATGCACTGGAAGCTGTACTAGAGCTCTGTTGCAAAATAGTATAAACCACAGCATTTGCAATCAGTAGTGCTTACAATACACCCATATTTCAATACACACAGAGAATTATATAGTAAGTGTAAATGAATGGTTCGGCTTGTTAAATTATGTATGTACCAAGAGTTGGAAGAAATCAGGAAGGGCTAGTGGAGATTGGAAGATGTTCTATAGTAAATGGTTTTAAAACAGGGTCTTAAAAGGACAAGTATATTAGAGAGAACTTGAGCAGTTAGTAAGAATAGGCAAATAACTACCAATGCTGTGATCCATAGAGTAAAATAATCAAGCCTATTCAATTTAGGTAGATCTTGCATGTAGGGAAAAAAAAGGTAAATTGGGGTAGAAGAATAAATAAGAACCTAATGTAAATATCCTTGAATTTACATTATATAATTTATATTTAATTTTTTAGGGATAAAGGCAATAAAAGCTTATTAGGTTTAATACAGAAACATACTTAACGGTGTATTTTAGAAATCTGTAACTATAACATCTATATCTATCTATCTCTGTCTATATCTATATCTATATCCATATAGAGAGAGTACTTGATATAGGATATAACTTCCAGAATGTTTAGCAAATATTAAAAAAACAAGCATAATTACTATTAGCTAGAAGGGAGATGAAGAATTCCCATTCAGTACAATGAGATTGAAACTGCAAAGAAACAGTTTTGGCAGAAATTTCCAGTTGCATCTTACTCCTCCCTGGTAACAGAACCCAGATTTTATTTTATTTTATTTTTTTTTTAGAAGTTTTTTTTTTTTTAATTTTTTTTTTTTTTCAACATTTATTTATTTTTGGGACAGAGAGAGACAGAGCATGAACGGGGGAGGGGCAGAGAGAGAGGGAGACACAGAATCGGAAACAGGCTCCAGGCTCTGAGCCATCAGCCCAGAGCCCGACGCGGGGCTCGAACTCACAGACCGCGAGATCGTGACCTGGCTGAAGTCGGCCGCTTAACCGACTGCGCCACCCAGGCGCCCCCAGAACCCAGATTTTAGATGAGGCAGCAATGTGACTGGATAAAAGAATACACTGCCCAGCCTCCCTTGAAGGTGGGATGAGGTGTTACAAATGAAATGTAAGCAGATGTTGTGAGACAGGACTTCACATAGAATTCTTTAGAAAGGAGGAGATACATGGCATGGTCCCTTTTGCTCTTCATAGTTCCTCCTTCCTGCTGTCTGTAGTGTGCAAGTGATTCTGAAAACTCAAGTAGTTATTGTTCCCTGAAGCAACTTTAATGATTGATGCCAAACGTCAAGATAGAATTTGGAGTGATTAGTAGGTACATATGAGCTCTTGATTGCCTACGTTTAGAATACAAAATAAATCATTATGTGTTTGTGCCAAAATTATTTTGAATTTTCTCTTATCTGATGCTCAAACTGATACTGATAAAGGATATAAGGTGAATTTTCAAATAAAGCGCTAACACTCTAATGCCAGATCCTTAGAATAAAGTCAAATAACTTAAATAAAATTTTTAAGAAATTCCCCATTAGAAGAAAATTGGTTGTAACGAACTCTTTGTGCCTCAATTAATTGTGCAAATTACATATTTGCTGAGTCAGAAGACAAATAATAAGATGAACTTCCAACAACAAAAATAGAGGCAGAACATTCTGAAGACAGAGGAATTTCTCAGAAGGGCACACAGATCTATGGCTGACTTTCCCCTGTTTATTGGGTATTGTCTGATGCAGGATACAGACTGCCAACCTATTCATATGATCACATAGAAATTTTCCTTAATAATTTATAATGGTGAATTATATTATCAGATTTTCTTAAAATGAACTAATCTTGAATTCCTGGAATAAAACAAACGTATAATATATTCATTAGTTGTGTTTTGTAAAGGGCCACCTAATACTTGTTTCTAACTTTTGCTTTTCTATTCAATGATATTAAAGTAATCAGGTCCAGGAACCTAAAACTCAGGAGAGCAGTTGTCAGTGAGAAACCTAAATGACTATACGGCTGCATGACCTAAATATTGGCCTTGATTTCTGGTTATAATCTCTGGCCATCCCATAACTGCTTTCTGAACCACATGTGTATGATCCATATTTCATATAGGCAAACTAAATTTAAGGAACTGAACTGAAATTTGGGCTGCACCTGTTGCTGGAGAGAATTTATAGTACAGACTCAGCCAGATTAATTGCCCCCTTAAAATAATATTCTTCAGAGGAATGTGGCAGAGTTCATAATTTCTACAATATCTCACACTATTCACCATTTCAAAGAAAGACAACATGACCCATTTGCAAGGGAAAAAAGCACCAGAGAATAAACATGAAATAACCCTGAATTTGTAAATATCAGGAAAGAGTTTTAAAGCTGTGAATACATCTGTGTTCAAGGATGTAGACTATATTACGGTATTAACAAAAAGATAAGAATTCTCAGCACAAAAATAGATACCTTAAAACAAACCAAACTGAAAATGAAAAATGTAGTATATAACAAAATATTCACTAAATAGGCTTATGAGCAAAGTGGAAATGGCAGAGGAAACAGATGGTAAGCTTGAAGATTGATAAGTAGAAATTATCTAATTTGAAAAATATAAAATGGTCGTTGAGAGAAACAGTGTCTCAGGGACCTGTGGGACGGTATCAAAGGTCACACATGTGTGTAATTATAGTCCCAATAGAAAGCAGAGTGTGGTTCTGAAAACAAAAAGCGGAAATGTGGATATAATGGCTGTTTGGAAAAAAGGATCCATTTATATAAGTTCAAAAATTTAACAATTCAGAGAATATCAGACTGGAATAATAATAAAAAAAATAGGAGCGCCTCGGTGGCTCAGTTGGTTAAGCGTCCAACTCTCAGTATCGGCTCAGGTCATGATCTCACGGTTTGGTTTGTGAGTTTGAGCCCCGTGTCAGGCTCTGAGCTGGCAGCACTGAGCTTGCTTGGGATTGTTTCTCCCTCTCTCTCTGCCCCACCTTTCTCTCTCCCTCTCTCTCTCAAAATAAATAAACATTAAAACAAATAAACCACTTAAGTACATCACAGCCAAACAGCTAAAGAACAAAAATAAAGTGAACAATTAGAAAGAAGCCAGAGAAAAACGATGCATTGCATATAACGGAACTTGGTTGAATATTCAGAAAATAGTAGGCCAGAGGAAGTGAGAAAATAGTTTTTTTTTTTAATTTTTTTTTTCAACGTTTATTTATTTTTGGGACAGAGAGAGACAGAGCATGAATGGGAGAGGGGCAGAGAGAGAGGGAGACACAGAATCGGAAGCAGGCTCCAGGCTCCGAGCCATCAGCCCAGAGCCTGACGCGGGGCTCGAACTCACGGAGCGCGAGATCGTGACCTGGCTGAAGTCGGACGCTTAACCGACTGCGCCACCCAGGCGCCCCAAATAGTTTTAATTTCATAATGAAAAAGTATATTGTCAATTTTAGTTACTTTCCCAAGCCTATTTAATCCATTATCCAGCTGAAATTTCAGACATATTAAGTAAAATGCAAAAAAAAATGTTATATGGCCTTTTAAGTAACATAAAGTGTATCTAAATATAAAATATATTAAAAGAATTGAGAAAACAAAAAAATAAAATAAAAAAATGAAAACATAAATTGCTCGGAAATAAAAGTTAACCTAGCATTCTATAACTGATAGGAAGACATGAGTCTACAACTAAAGAAAGACATGAATTGAAAGTAAAGTAAACTTTTTTTTTCCACCAAAGGACACGCAATACAACAAATGCTAAAGTACAGTTCTGACCCGACATGAAATGCAAAAAAGAGAAACTTGAAGCACATTGGAAATATTAATAGGAGTGAAATAAGCAAAATTGTAACAGTGTATTCTGAGATTTAAAATACACATAGATGTTGAAAGTTTTCCTCATTTTAGGAGGAGCGGTGAAACATGAACTCTATGCTCTGATGTTTTTTTTTTTGTTTTTTTGTTTTTTTTTTAATAATGTTAATATTAGCCATATTTTTTTTTAATTTTTTTTTTCAACGTTTATTTATTTTTGGGACAGAGAGAGACAGAGCATGAACGGGGGAGGGGCAGAGAGAGAGGGAGACACAGAATCGGAAACAGGCTCCAGGCTCTGAGCCATCAGCCCAGAGCCTGACGCGGGGCTCGAACTCCCGGACGGTGAGATCGTGACCTGGCTGAAGTCGGACGCTTAACCGACTGCCCACCCAGGCGCCCCAATATGCTCTGATGTTTAATGTATATGCTGGAACCTTTAAAAAATAGACAAATGAGGTAAAAGAAAAAACAAACATTTTTTCTGGAAGTTCCCCACATTCACCTAGAACTTTTTATAAAATCCATAAATCAAGTTAAAATACATTATAACTATTAAAATTACAGGAAAACCTAAGGGAAAACAATATGTGCTAGCATTTTGGAGATGATACTAGTGATGGCTTTCTTTTGGCATTTCAATTGATACTTCAATATGTATAAAGTATTAATCAAAGTAAAACATCTTAATAAGAAGGAATAAAAATAATTTGAAAAAGAGGAATAAAAGTGTTTTAAATAAAAGACCAAACATGGTGTTTAACTTAACGAATTACATCATGCTCCATGTTATAGCAAAACCCAAGAACAACTCATGTGAGTTCAAATAATTCTACCACCTGCTATAGGACAAGTTCATTCTCCTAATGGCTTTGCTATTGTGGGTATTTGTTGTTTACCATGGTTCATCTGTATGTTTATTAATGATAAAATTAATTCTATATTTTTTTCTGTGGCCTTGTTGATAGCCTTTATCTGTTGTCAGTAGATTTAAGATCTTTATTTTCTCTTTATATTCTCCAAAATACACTGGAAATTGGTTTATTCTGAAAAAGGTCTGTGATTAAGTATTTCACTTTTTACTACACCTAGTCTAGTTATTCTCGACAGAATTTGTCAAGCATCTGCCTAAGGGTGAATGGTGTACTAACAGGGTCTCATTCCAGATGGTTATACTACACATTTTAATACAGAATCTTCATTTTCTGTGCCAGTGCAACCAAATTATGTTCCTAATATTGGACTATTAACTATGAGAGATCTTCAATTTGATGTCTGGATCACAGATCATAATATCAGTGTAATTTTCCACAACAAATTGTTCCCTCATTTTTTTTCCCCATAAGCATCTGCTGCCTTGAAAGGATTACATTAAGCTTTAGCTTGGATTTCAAGTTCAGGTTTGCTGTGTACAATTTGCACTGCTTTGAACAGCTGGCTATCACTTTTGCTTTCCCATTTCCCTCACAGTTGAAATGATTTACCACCTGTAGATGCATCCTGTTTCTTCTGTGTTCATTTGTTAGGTTAATTAACTTTTACTCTTTTTGCTTTTTTTTCTTTATACAAGTCTTAATAGTTAATGCAACCACAAACAGCTAAAGGGTGTGCATTGCTGTACAAAAAAAAAAAAGGCATAGAGAAGTCCATAAATTGTGTGAATTTTTCAGAAAAGCCAACTAGCTTCCTCAACTAACAAATATTATATTAAAGCTCAGTCATTTCATACACTATTCAATTTTGATATTAGAACATATAGACTATCAGTAAACCAAACTTTTGGTCAGAAAACAATCTGTGTCTTAATTTTTCCCACAGAAATATCTGCTTCCTTACCACAAATACAATCAGGGAGCCCAATTTTAATTTCCGACATACCCCTAGGTTGTGATATTTTCCTGGTAGTTGTATGTTCGATCTGCAGCCAAAAATGCTTTCTTCCCAATTTCCCTTGCCCCCCCCCTTTTTTCTTTTTGCCTATCTCAGTGACCATGGTTCCTCTTTCCTTTAAAACAAATTATAAACTCTAAAATGGTTGAGTCGTGATGTTAACAAATAAAAATGTTATTTCTGAGAGACAGAGCACAAGTGGGGCAGGGGCAGACAGAGAGGGAGACACAGAATGCAAAGCGGGCTCCAGGCTCTCAGCTGTTAGTACAAAGCCTGACGCAGGGCTTGGAACTCACAAACCCTGAGATCATGACCTGAGCCCAAGTGGGACGCTTAACTGACTAAGCCACCCAGGCACCCCCTCACTGGTGAACTTCTTATTGCAGCCTGCGGAAAATCAATTCTTCATTTTTCAGGAAACATAAAATTTTAAAATGTATTGACATCCCTCCTGGCATTCACTGTAATCTTGGTAGACCTGACTTCCATTTTGTGGTGTCTGTGCAGGTTTGTATCGGTGGCAGGTAAATATTACCTAATGGAAACACACTGGTATGACCCCCTCATCCCCCTCCAAACCTGCTGATTTGTTCCTCCAAGGGTGCTTTGTAATTCTACCTTTTTTTCTTTTTTTATGTCTCTGAGAGGAGTTTAATTCCCAAGAATTTGGGATATGACTTTCAGGAATGCAGACTATGGTGACACAAAGTCAAGTATCTTTTCTGTCTTGGGAGAATGGTTAGAAGAGAGCATTATGGGAAATATTTTCATTTCCTGCCATTGTTGCCCTATTTCATTCCCTGAGGTTTGCCTTAAAGCAAATAGCAAAACTTTAATATTCTACTTCTTGATGAAAAGAGTAAGAATGTATTTAATTTTGAGGTTTAAAAACCTTTACAAATTTAGGGGTGCCTGGGTGGCTCAGTTGGTTAAGCATCTGACTCTTGATTTTGGCTCAGGTCATGATCCCATGGTTCCTGAGTTTGAGCCTGTGTCCAACTCCACTGACAGCATAGACTCTGCTTAGGATTCTCTCTCTCTCTCTCTCTCTCCCTCCCCTGCTTGCACTCTTTCTCTCTCAAAATAAATAAATAAACTTAAAAAAAAAAACAGCTTTCACAAATTTAAAGGGAGGTTTAAGAACTGCCTTTAAGCTAAGACTTCCAAAAATATAAGCAATTTTCTTAAATCTTTTATGCACAGAGCCATAAAATGAACTCTCCAGCTCATCAAAAGGAGTCAGCCAGCTTGTTGACCAGTCATCCTTAGCAGTGGCCACCTTGGAGATGCTTTGTGGATTGTTTTTCCCTTTTTCCTTAGTCTACTCCTCTGGCTTTTCAATCCTGCCCTCAGGAATTATTTTCTAAATTAATCATTGGCACCGAGTTTTTGATCCAGATTAAGAAAAAGTTAATATCATTAATATGTTTCTTTTATAGTTTTCTCTTCTGATACTTGATGAATCCATTTTTCTCTCCAAGAAAAAAATCTATAATTATATATTCCATAACGAAGTTGAAATAATGAACAACTCGATATTTTCTAAAATAGGACATGTAGAGGCATACACTTGGCCATCCAGTTCTAAGATAGCTCTACAACTATAAGTGAAAGTGTTTCTGGGACATAAAAATAAGCATAACCTCAAGTATTGTAAAACTAGTAATAGTGCAAACTGGAGGTATTATTATCTAGCAAAAAATATACAAGTAGCCACTTTAAAAATACCAGAAATTCATCTTTTTTTCTACTATCTATGTATCCTAAATCCCACATGTAACATACTCTTTTATTACATTATAAAAAAAAAAAAAAGTAACAGTGAAGAGGCTGACAGGATTGTATGATCACGTATTCCTGCTGACCAGGGGGAATTGTGGGTAGATGTGCAATTGCTAATGTTTTCCGCACAATTTAAAGCAGTACCATTACTTATCTCAGTGCTCTAGGAGAAAATGGTAAAACAGAACAAAAGTTTGAAATGCACAAATCTCTAGCAAACACACACAAGCACACACACTCACAATGCTTAACATATTTTCACCTCCATTCTTTTGCCATATCTTCAACTTTATAAACATTTCTGTTATTAAATCACTCTGAATGAATGAGCACTGATGGTAAGAGTTATGCGGTCTCTCCCCCTGAAGCATACATTGCAATTCAAGGCAAGGTAGTGTGTTTCTTAGCATTCCTTTGCTCTGCGGCTCTTTTCAGATTTCCATTGATGTGCAAAATAGAAGAAGAAATAGAGAATCTTATACTTGTCTTTCACAAACATGCTGCTCTTATTGTTTTGAATATGGAATTTTAGCTTTGAAAAATGGGCAAAGAAAGAAGTATAAAGATTGAAGTGGAATTTTAAAATAGCTAATGGTTTTACAGTACCATTGTGAAAACTCTAGGTGCAAAAGATCATTTCAGCTAAAATGTGAATATACAAGTGAAAGAGCTAGAAGAATATAGAGGGGGCAGGAATGAGAGCAATTTAGATGCGATAATAAGGATGCCAATGAGTAATTTACTGAAAATTTCATTTTAGGGATTCATTAGCATGATGTATGAAAGCATTGATCTGATATCTGTTTGTAGTAAGCAATGTTAAAGCCCAACACATCTATAGTGAATAACTGTACCTAGCATAAGCACCAGATTTTATAAAAAGAGGTTATCCAAAAGGTTAAATGACTTGGTTAATTTCATATAGTTATTGACAGAAATGAGAATAGAGTATATATTTTCTGACATATTTAAGATGATCCGTATTAGGACACTATGGAAAAGTGGCATGGTATATAGCAAAAATAGCAATTTCATAGTTAATTTCTATGTAACAGCAATCATCATCATCATCATCATCTAACTAGGAATTCCAATTGCAATAATAATAAATTGTATGTAAGTTTACAATTACTAGACAACTAAAAATATGTATGTGTAAATCCAGATGTTTTAGGTTTGAGAGATTAAGCACAGTTCTCATTATGGTTACTGTATATACTGTAAACTAGAGTGAATTTTCCTAAGGACTAAATTTCCAGAAGGTTTTACTTACACCAAATTCCACTATCCAATACTATAATTAAAATAATAATAATAATATAATAATAATAATATTACCTTAAGAACTTTACCTACTTATTATTACATAAAATGCACTCATGGTAAATAAATTAATGTTAGAAAATACTTATTTCCCTCATATATGTCTTCCTCTGTATCTTAGTGATATGTTATACTGATTTAAGCAAGAAATTGAAATGGATTGGACAGAGATAGAGAAAAAATAAGAATTATATACAAAGTTCTGTGTTTGGAAACTAGGGGAATAAGAGTTTTGTCAAAACTAGGAGACAGCATATAGGAAGAAAAAATATCACTTTATTCTATATTTCCACAAGGTCCTGCTCAAAAATTAGGTAAGTGCCTTTTGATACCTTCTCCAACAACCACTCATTCATCCATCCACCCAATCATCCAAATTCACTGAGAATTGAGCATTTGTATGTTGTTTCTGCCAATCAATTTAATAGTGTGTAAATATTTGATGTTTAAGTTTATCATATCAAGATTGTTTATCAATCTTTATATGGTTTAAAATGTGGCATTTTGAAGAACAAATATTGTTAAAATGTCTATATGACCCAAAGTCTAACATTTAATGCAATCCCTACCAAATACCACCAGCATTTTTCACAGAGCTACAGAAAACAATCTTAAAATTTGCATGGAACCACGAAAGACCCCAAAAAGCCAAAGCTATCTGAAAAACAGAAGCAAAGCTGGAGGCATCACAATTCCAGGCTTTGAGTTATTTCACAAAGTTGTAGTGATCAAGACAGTATGGTACTGGCACAAAAAACTGACACATAGATCAATGGAACAGAATGGAAGATACAGAAATGGACCCACAGCTATATGGTCAACTAAGCTTCGACAAAGCAGAAAAGAATATCCATTGGAAAAAAGGAAGTTTCTTAGACAAACAGTGTTGGGAAAACTGGGAAGCAACATGCAGAAGATGAAACTGGAACACATTCTTACATCATACACAAAAGTAAATTCAAAATAGTTGAAAAACCTAAATGTGAGAAAGGAAACCATAAAAATCCAAGAGAAGAACATAGGCAGCAACCTCTTTGACATTGGTTATAGCAACTTCTTACTAGATATGTCTCTGGAGACAAGAGAAACAAAAGGAAAAATGAACTATTTGGACTTCATCAAGATAACAAGCTTCTGCACAGTGAAGGAAACAATGAAATTTAAAGGCAACCGACAGAATGGGAGAAGATATTTGCAAATGACATGTCTGATAAAGGGTTAATATCCAAAATCTGCCAAGAACTTACCAAACTCAACATCCTCAAAACAAAGAATCCAGTTTAAGAAATGGGCAAAAGACATAAATAGACATTTTTCCAAAGAAGACATCCAGATGACTAACAGACACATGAAAAGATGCTCAACGTCACTCATCATCGGGGAAATGCAAGTCAAAAGTACAATGAGATTCCACCTCATGCCTGTGAGAACATCTAAAATTAACAACACAGGAAACAACAGATGTTGGTGAGGATTCAGAGAAAGAGAAACCTTCCACTGTTGGTGGGAATGCAAATTGGTGCAGCTACTGTGGAAAACAGTATGGAGATTCCTCAAAAAGTTAAAAACAACTACCCAATGACCCAGCAATGGCACTAATAGGTATTTACTCAAGGGATACAAAAATACTGATTTGAAGAAACACATCCACCCTGATGCTTATAGCAGCACTATCAACAATAGCCAAATTATGGAAAGATCCCAAATGTCCATGGACTGATGAATGGATAAAGAAGAGCTGGTATATACATACAATGAAATATTACTCAGCCATCAAAAAGAATGAAATCTTGCCATTTGAAACAAAGTGGAGGGAGCTTTGCTTATCATGCTAATCAAAGTAAGTCAGTCAGAAAAAAACAAACATAAGATTTCATTCATATGTGCAACTTAAGAAACAAAACAGATGAACATAGAGGGGTAAAGAGAGAGGCAAACCATAAAACAGACTCTTAACTATAGAGAACAAACTGAGAGTTGCTGGAGGGAAGGTGGGTGGGGGAAGGATTAAATGTGTGATAGGTATTAAGGAGGGCACTTGTGATGAGCACTAAATTCCACTCCTGAAACTAATATTATAGTGTATTAACAAAATGGAATTTAAATAAAAACAAAAAATTGGTATTTTGATATTGCAAACACTCCTTTTACATTTCCATGTGGCTTCACTTATATAGAAATATACTAACATAAGGGATCCAGAGGTTCCATTTAGGATCCTTCCAGATCTTGCCTCATCTCTCTCTTCATCTGGCTGTTCATCAGTATCCTTTCTCCTATCCTTTAATAAACTGGTATATGTCAGTGTTTCCCTGAGTTCTGTGAGCCACTGTGGAAAATTAATTGAACCTGTGAAGGGATGACTTTAAGTGTGTTTGAAAAATAATGGCAAAAAACACAAAAGTGTATCTTTTATTTACACAAAAATAAAAATATAATTTATACTTTTTTTGTTTTTTTAGAGTTTTAATTTGAATTCTAATTAGTTTACATATGACTATCAACTTAAGATTTTAAAAGTATGGTATTTTTTTTTAATTTTTTTAACGTTTATTTTTGATACAGAGAGAGACAGAGCATGAACAGGGGAGGGGCAGAGAGAGAGGGAGACACAGAATCGGAAGCAGGCTCCAGGCTCTGAGCCATCAGCCCAGAGCCCGACGCGGGGCTCGAACTCACGGACAGCGAGATCGTGACCTGAGCTGAAGTCGGACGCTTAACCGACTGAGCCACCCAGGCGCCCCAAAAGTATGGTATTTTTAAGTTGAATCACTATGGTGTACATTTGAAAGATACCATTTATTTTTTTTTAAATCTGAAATCAACAGTCATCAAGGTCATTTTATTGTAGTTAAAGAAAGTGTTGCATGATTATCTAGATTTCTTAAGCCAAACACAATATGGAGTATATGCTCATATACACTCATTGGTACCACTTCAAGGTATTACGAATAATTTAAAAAATACAACTTTTATAAAACTATAATTTCCATGCTCTCTTTTCATAGTTTTGATATTTTTTCCCTAATAAATCATTAAATGAATAGAATTTAGCACACTGAAACAAGATCAATTATCATTTATTTTGCATTGTTCATTATATCCCTCATGTTAAAATAGGAGGCTAAGAAGACAGAATTCTGCAGAGACCATAGCTAATACAAACTGCATGAAAATTGCATTCCAACAAATTAATAAACTTTGTCACATAATTACATTTTTAAAAATCAAAATTAAAATTAAAAAAAAAAATGAAAACATAGACCAAGCCTGAAAATCCCTCTTGAAAAGCCATGTAAGCAAAACTAAATCTAGTTTATTTCATGAACAAAAGCAAAACTTAAGTTATTTCTTATAAATGCCTCTGATAATCATAAAAGATATTTAAGTCATCTTCCTAAAATGGTATGAAGTAATCACTTCTAAGCAATTATCTGCTGTCTGGAAATCCCCACTGTAATAACCAATCATTGTAAAGGTTAAACAACTCCTGCATTTACTTTATGAGCGATCCTGTAACATCATACCTCTGAGCTTCATAAAGTATTGGGAGAGAAAGCTCCCAGCATGCACATTATTTCTTACATGCACAGTAAACTTATTAAGTACTATTTTACTAATCTGGTTTTAATTTTTACTGTTTTGGGATTTTCAGCAGTTTTCATTCTGTCCTATTCAGGTTGCAATTATTAATGGTGATAGACCGTGGTGGTGTCTGTGTCAAAGTTATGAACTGTTTACAATACAATGTTTCTAATGAATCAATCCAAAATAAGATGCATTCTTATTTCTTGACATATCCTTCCTCCCTTCTAAACATGAATATCTGTAGAATTCATAGAAGTAGAAAAAGAAACTAATGTTGTCTAAATATACGTATATATATGTATTTACATGTGTATAGATTTACATACATATATATAATTTAAATATAACTTCTATTCAAACTTCTTAGAACAGTTTATTTCCTCTTTAAGGATTTTCTCATTTTCTTCAAAGAAATGGTTTTATTTTTTTCTAAGTAACTATTGTTTCAAACTCAAATGTAGGTGTGAAAATTTTAATGGTTCTATGCAGTTACCATAGACTTTTACAGCATTTGTGAGAACTATTTACTAATAAACTTGTAAACCACAACTATGCTCTTAATATAGATTAATTCATCACATATGAAATAAACAAATGAGATGAAGAACATTAGTTTTGTCTACTCATTTGTTACTTAATTTTAAAAGATAAAATCTAATGAGAGTAAATGAGTGGTAACTACTTGCTTAAATTATTAAGCGTAATGAAGAAAAAGTAGGCCTATATATTTAATAATGCTTAGAAAAAAGTATCTAGCTATAATTTAATAAAAAATAAGTTTTATATTTGTAAAGCAAGCAAATTGAGGTGTTACATTTAATAAAAGAGATATATTTTAAACGTAGTATTTGTGAAAAATTTGTTTATAATGAGATAATGTATAAATGAATGAAAACTAAGAAATTATAATCATATCAAGCAAATTACTGTAAAACATTCAAACCTGGAACTTTATTTAAAGTCAATAAAATAGCTATGGAAGACCTCTGAATAACATCCTCAATAGTTTTATCATTGATTTTTTTTAATGAAAATTCCTTAAAAGTTAAAAGTTAGGATTAGCTTATCACCATATATACCTGGTTGTTTTAAAAGATTATGCCTACACTTTGTTTTTTTGCCTCATTATTGGGCTATTTTGTTTAAAACATAAATTGACAATACAAATGTTTTGAAACAAATACAGCTAGGTGATGAGGTCGGTCATAGACAATGATTTCTTCAACAACTGTTAAAAGAAAAAGTTTAAAAACACTACGTTCAAATTGAATGATATCTTTGTTCTGTCAGTTAAATAGTACTATCTTCCTTTTTGAAAAATTTATTTTTAATCACAAATTATAGTTAAAAACAATGTTTTGAGGGAACATAAACTGATTGAGCCTTATTTGTTATTGAAATGACAGTATGTAATAGGCTAAATTGTATCCCCCCAAAGACTAATTTCGTGCCCCTTAGGATCTGTGAACATTACTTGATATGGTAAAATGTGTGATAAAATTAAGGGCTTTTTTCTTTTTTTTAATAGGCTTCAAGCCCAATGCAGAGCCCAACCAGGGCCTTGAATTCATGACCTTGAGATCAAGAGTCGGTCGCTTAACTGCCTGGGTCACCCAGATGCCCCTAAATTAAGGATTTTAAGAGAAGGAACCTTATCCTGGATTATCAGGCGGGCCCTAGATCCAATTTCTAGACAAGTGTCATTAAACAAGTGAAACAGGGAGATGAGACTGATACAAAAGAGAAGGCAACGTGAAGATAGTGGCAGAGATGGCATAAATGTAGACACAAAATAAGGAACGCTCATACAGGAAGCTGAGAGAGACAGGAAATACTCCCCTTCCAAAGTTTCAGGAGGAGAATTGCACTGTCCAAACTTTGGTTTTGGACTTTTGGCCTCCACATTGTGAGAAAATAAATTTCTATTATTTTAAGTAGCAAATTTTTGATAACTCCTTACACCAGCCTGAGAAACTAACACAGAAAGAAAACTTGCATTTTAGCTAGCTGATAGTTTGAAATTAAATAGTATTGTGGTTTTTAAAATTTATGAAAGGGTTTGAAAGGATCGTAAGATGGAAGACCAGTGGTGGTATAATTAGGGTATAAAGTTAGCCAGTCTACTGACAAAATGAGAAAGAAAATTATTAATTAGCACAAATTAAATCATTTTGTCTCTAGGTTTTACACTTGATCTAGAAGTTTTCAAAGTATGCATATTTGACAATAGAACTAACCTGCTTCCAAGCAGTAACATGAAAACTAAGGCTTTAAAGTTTAAGCATTCAAGAAGTGATTAAAAAAATTGAATTGATATCAGGAATGAGACATTTTTCTTAATAGCGTCTTATGAATTTCATGTTGCAGATGTGGCCTCAAGTGTTTACAATATGTTTCTTACTTGTTTGTGTCAGTAACTCCAAATATTTGCCAGTTTTTCATGAATTCCAGGGCAAGGATTACTTTTAATGCCTCTCTTCGTTAAAATTTCTTTCTACTTCTTTGGCAAACTTAAATATGGTGGTTTAAAATCAGGTGGTTAATAGGATGCTCTTGCATTTTCACCATGTTTGTAATTGCATCAGTATACACATGGGTTTTTGAAGCTGGTCAAGGTCCGAATATTAAGAATGAAGAAAGATCCACTCACTTTTATACAAGGCTGTTGAACAGTCTGAACATGACTCAGTGAGACAGGTCAATCTTCCCTGGTATTTATTTCTCCTTGAGTCCCGTTCACTTCATTTGTCAGGCTTGTCTCAATGGAATTAAGTCCCATTCATTTTCAATAGGTTGATATTGCTTTTCACTGATGGTCATCCAGAACTTTTTCTATCTGCGGTGTACTATAGGCTCACCTGTACTCATTTTATAATTTTTAAAAAATCTTTCAAAGCATGAGCAAGGAAAAAGTACTAGAATTTTCCATGGTCTGGCTCCTTCTTTATTTTTATTCAACGATGTGAGATAGGGTAAGTGAATTCAGGATTTCAAAACATACATACAATATATGATGTCTAGACACTGCTGTGTGAGTAAAGGAAATTTCAGAGCACAAACACTGGCTTGTCTTGTGACAGGTAACCTACCTACAGACTGACAGCACATAGAACTCCCATCCTGTAACTTAATACGCTGAGCAATAAGGCAGAGAACAATAGTGTCTGTTGTTTTTATATCTCCTCCAAGAAAGGTTTGTAGTGTCACTCTGGCTTCATAATATTATTATTAACAATTTTTCAAATGTACCACTTTAATAGAAATCATGGGGCATTTTATTTTTGGACTTTATCCCAATATTTTTTTTTCCATTTTGTTCTCCACAGCATTTATTTATGTACTGATTGACTTACTCATTTCTCAATAGGTGCATCATAAAAATTATCACTTGTAGATAAAATATTAAACATTTTAATGTAAATGTATCTTTAATTTTCCCAAGAAATAACTTTTCTTCATTCTCATGCTGTTGTCTTGGCTTGATTGCTTATAATTTCTTGCCTGGAATAATGTTATTAGTGTAATTAGAAAATATTCTACATACCTCTGCTCTTGCACTTAATCTGAAATTGCCTACAGAATTAACTCAGATTATCTAAAAACAAAGGCAACACTATAATCAATTTTTAAAAAATCCTTGTGATTTCACCAACGTCACCAAAATAAAACCTCAAACTATTTGAAGGAAAGTCCAGCCCATTTTACATGTGGTACATACTTAACTTAATGGGAGAGGAAGAAGCAAAATTACCTCTGTTCACAAGTGATGTGATCTTATATGTAGAAAACTCTAACTTCCACAAAATAATTGTTAGAATGAATAAACAAATTCAGCAAAGTAGGAGGATACAGAGGGAACACACAAAAATCGCTTTAATTTTTTTATACTCTCATCATGAACAATGTAAGAAGAAAATGAAGAACACATTTTTATTTACAATAGTGTTAAAAAGAATAAAATACTTAGGAATTAACTGAGGTGGTGAAAGCTGTATATAATTGTGGTGGTATTTTTTTCTTACCCATGCTGTCAATCTCTGTCTTTCGATTGGCATACATAGATCAGGTACATTTAAGGTAATTAATTATTTATTGGTGACACTTAGGTCTGCTATTTTATTATTTAATTTTTTTTTCTTGGGTTTCTTGTTTCTGTTTCTCTTTTCTTGCCTTACTGAAGGTTACCTGAATATTTTTTTAGGATTCAGTCTTGTTTTATTTATAGTGTTTTGAACATATCAGTTTTTATACTTTTGTAGTGGTTGGTCTGCTTTATATACTATTCGTACACAACTTATATCAGTCTACGGGTGCAAACATTTTACCCAAATTTGAAAACCAAAGTTGTCTCTAAATGAGACAAGTGATGTTTCACAGGCCATGAGAACCTCCATTTTTGCCTTGATGCTAATGTTCTAATCTGGGAAATAACTCATGTGTTACAGTACAAATGTTCATATAGTCCTCATAAAACATTAATTATTTATTCCACAGGTTTTTATTCTTTGATTTTTAGTATAAGGAATCCCCTACATGCTACTTACATACCAAATTTTGTCATACTTTTACACAAAATATGAACATAGAAATATGCCTATATTTGCTTTATGGTAATCCTTTTGGAACAAATATTATAATCCTTAAATATATTCTCTCATGTTTTCAAAAACATTGCTGGGATATTTCAAGATATTAGTTGAAAATGTGGTTACTTTAAGTCATCTTTTTTTTAAAAATTTTTTTTTTCAACGTTTATTTATTTTTGGGACAGAGAGAGACAGAGCATGAACGGGGGAGGGGCAGAGAGAGAGGGAGACACAGAATCAGAAACAGGCTCCAGGCTCTGAGCCATCAGCCCAGAGCCTGACGCGGGGCTCGAACTCACGGACTGCGAGATCGTGACCTGGCTGAAGTCGGACGCTTAACCGACTGCGCCACCCAGGCGCCTAAGTCATCTTCTTAAAAACAACAGAATTTCCATTGAAATAAATATTCTTTACTTTTGTTGCTTTCTATATAGTGCAGACTTCAAAATCACAAATGACATAAAGGTTTGCTGATATGTGTTTTAAAGACATGAAGATTTTACAGTTATGGAAAATTTCTTTAATATATTTTTACTGTATTAAATTAAATTAAATGCAATGGTGAATATATAAATTAAAAAAAAAACAGTTTACAAATTGTAAAAAGTTGACAAACAGTATAAAATCCAGAGACACAATCAAGGAATGTTTAGATAACTTACCGACCCTATTAATAATTCTTTCTTTTCTACATAAGATTCATTAGCTTCTAATTCTGATAGTAAAAAATTCTCCAGCAAAACCACACTCAGATATCACCTCACGCCAGTCAGAGTGGCCAAAATGAACAAATCAGGAGACTATAGATGCTGGAGAGGATGTGGAGAAATGGGAACCCTCTTGCACTGTTGGTGGGAATGCAAATTGGTGCAGCCACTCTGGAAAGCAGTGTGGAAGTTCCTCAGAAAATTAAAAATAGAACTACCCTATGACCCAGCAATAGCACTGCTAGGAATTTACCCAAGGGATACAGGAGTGCTGATGCATAGGGGCACTTGTACCCCAATGTTTATAGCAGCACTCTCAACAATAGTCAAATTATGGAAAGAGCCTAAATGTCCATCAACTGATGAATGGATAAAGAAATTGTGGTTTATATACACAATGGAGTACTACGTGGCAATGAGAAAGAATAAAATATGGCCTTTTGTAGCAACGTGGATGGAATTGGAGAGTGTGATGCTAAGTGAAATAAGCCATACAGAGAAAGACAGATACCATATGGTTTCACTCTTATGTGGATCCTGAGAAACTTAACAGAAACCCATGGGGGAGGGGAAGGAAAAAAAAGAGGTTAGAGTGGAAGAGAGCCAAAGCATAAGAGACTCTTAAAAACTGAGAACAAACTGAGGGTTGATGGGGGGTGGTAGGGAGGGGAGGGTGGGTGATGGGTATTGAGGAGGGCACCTTTTGGGATGAGCACTGGGTGTTGTATGGAAACCAATTTGACAATAAATTTCAATAAATAAATAAATAAATAAATAAAATTAAAAAAAGATTCTCCGGCAATAATCACCACTGTGTGTATAGAAATTACATTGATTAGTTTTTCAATGGTTTTAGACATCTGTTATTTGGGGAAAAAGTTTACAAACATACAAACAACTACAACAATAGATTGTAAACAATTATTAAATATTTTCATTCTGACATTCAGTGTATGATGAGTTATCACAATGAAATAAATGCTCTGTGCCATTCGCTTCCTGCCTTCATCAATGGGATATTTCTGGATAAGGACGTATGGGGACTCCTGGAGGGACACAGCCTCCTCAGTACAGCCCTCTCCTGTGCCAACAACATCAGCGTTCATCTATATAGGCATTTAAATGTACTTCGAAAGTTGAGTAGTATGAGGAATAGGGCATAGCAGGAGGCCGGAAGAGGAAGAAAACTGATCCCTAGCAAAACCTGACTGGGGAGAAGGTATTTAAGCCCAAAGCCTTGTTTTGGAGATAAAAGGGCACAGATCCATCAGAAGAGAAGAAAGTCAAAAAGAACTTTTATCCATTCAGTTCTTAGGGGTCACCTGGGCCCAACCCCCACCTTCTCTCTTTCCAACTTGCTGTAAACTTATAGAGACTCCATGGAGTCTTGAAATTTAGGACCAAATACTAGGGTACAGCAGAACTTCCCGGTGGTGTGGTGGCATCAGTAAGCTGTCAATCAGTCACAGGACAGGCAGGACACAGACCCCCTCCTCTGGCCATAAGCAGCTTCTGCTGTTTATTCCAGCATGCCATTGAAGCATTACCCTTCTCCCTGAAGGAACGTATTGGGAACAGCCTCGCACTCTACAGTTGCCCTTTTGAAATTCTTAATTTTTAAACATAGGGCTCTGCAAATTGTGCAGCTGGTCTTGAGTACTGACCAAGAAAATGGGGGCCAAGGGAGAAAAACAGACATTCAAAGATCAATCAGAACCTTGGAACAATACAGCAGGAGACAGTGCTCAACTGGGCCGCAGGGCGGAGGGGGAAATAAAATTAAGTAAACAGAAGGTTGAAAAAAACAAAACAAAAATGAATACCTGCTACCAGTTACTCCAAAGTGCCCTTTGCCACCATGTAATGTTTCAAGTAAAACAGCTCAGAGAAAGGTGAGCTGGATGCAGAGGCAGCAAACATGACTCCAAACAGGGAGGCGTCAGGTGTGACTATGGGGACCTGCAGAGGAACAGGGTTTGGCCACTGAGCCTCATGAGCTGCTGACCCAGCCACATATCTGACTGAAGTCAACCAGACCACCTGTTCAACCACCGGAACTCAAGTTTTTGTTTAGTGTCATAGGGGCAAATTTTCAAAGATCTGCATTTTTGCTTTACTGGCAAAACCGGAAAATTCACAGTTTCAGGTTATGTATAGAGACAGCACAGCGTCCACGATGCCCTCTGTTAAGGAAAAGGGTTTCTCCAGCACAGTGATCCATTCTCAGCTGCCTGGGTATGTCCCCGTGGGCACCTCCTCTCTCAGATATGACTATTCAAAAATCGGTCCTCACCAACTGCCTGGGAGCGACCCCTCGGGCTTGAAAATTTAGCAGATCTGTGACAGTAGTCTACACATTTTCCTTCTTGAATCTCTAATGGTCAGTGTGGGGAAGAAAGGGGGAAGCCAGTCAGAGATGAAAAGTCTCAGCATTGCTTTCCTGACAAGAATGTCCCAAGGGAACATTTAACAAGACTGGTGTAGAAGGTGGAATGTGGCCGCTTACACAAATCCTCCCATGTAACATTCACCTCACCAGAAAGCCAAGCACCTCAACTTGGAGGCTTTATTAATTTAGGGCTGCGGGACAGGCACCAGGTTCAATGGGGGCAGAGCTTTGCTTTGCCCATATGTTTTGGTGTAGCTTTCCAAGTTTGGGAAGGATCAATCACAGGAAGGAATGGGGATGAAAGGCCAGGAATTCAAACTTATAAAAAACTTTCTAGAACTTACATCCATTACCCAAAGGGTTCTCTGCATTTATCCTGCAAGAGACTGTCTGGAGACAAAGTAAAGAATTTTTTTATTTAAACACTTGACACTAATTCTAGCCCCTGCTTTCCAAATCTCTGGTCAGAACTGTCCCCTGGAATATGGCTCCTTGCTGGGAGAAACACATTTTCCTGAAGTCACTTATCCAAAAGAGATGCTGGGTGATACGTATACAAAAGCCAAACTAAATATTAATGTACAAAAAGGCTTTGTGAATTCATTAAAACCACTTGCTTGTGAAACAGCCCCAAGATCCTGCTGAGTCCCACCAAGGGCAGTGTTAAGCCCAAGGCCAGGGGACTCCCAGAGCTCAGCTAAACGGGGTGAGGTAGTGTGTTACTGAGGTGCCATCCTGTGAATATGTGGGATCTGAGGGCCCTCTCCCTCAAATCTTCTTTGGGAGAGACCCCCTCAAAAGTCAAATAAGAACGTAGCCAACCAGCCCCAAGGACTGGGTTCAAGCATTCCCCTGCCACCCAGGGAGGGCCTGAACCCGCTGCTGTCCAATAGTGCCTCCTGGTGGGGGTCGAATGACAGATCAGGATAAATTCCAGCAGGTCAAAGGTGAACTGCCAAAACTCATGCCCAATTAGCACAAAATAAGTAACAGGTTATCTGACTGGGACAGACAAAACGCACATCCCTCTACGTGCTACCAGTTACTTGGGTCTCTTTAATTCTGAAGGGCTCACAGTCCACCACTCTCCCACCTCATAGGGTCTTCTCATCTACACTATGGACCAAACACACTCCCAGGTGGGAGACTAGATGTAAATGAGGGCAAGGCTGCTGCTTTCAGAGACATCCCCACCTCTCCGGCAGGACACTCAAGGTCAATGGAGATAGCTAGATGCCAGGTGACTGACTATATCAAAGTGGTTCCCTGTCCTTTTTACCACACAGGGAAGGCCTGACCTGCTGAGCCATCACTCCATAGAATCAAGTTTCTGTGGAACTAAGGAGATAAGAACCACCTCCCTTCCTGTCCATCGAGGTGCTGTAGGATGCCTCTTCTGGCTGGCAAGGTTCATCCCAAAGCTTTTTACCTAAACAGTAAGTTTGTTCTGAGTTTGGATCTAGCTGTAAAAACATTTTACTGTCCAATCAGCAGATTAGAGCTTTGGAACAAGCAGGCACCTCCAGCCCAACTGCCTTTTCCCAGGTGAGCACTGGGCCTGCAGTCTGAGGTGAGCTGCCCTGCTGACTAGTCTTTTCGGAATGACTGCATTCCCAAAATTCTCATAGCTGGTGTCCCAGTTGGAAATCTGGTAACAATACCCACAGTGAAAAACTCTCTACCTCCTTTATTCAGGGAGGCTGTTGGTTGGATTCATAGCAGCATAAAACCTATCAGTTAACTTAAACTTGAGAGGTTGGGGGAGGTGATCTAGTTAAAGCCAATTGCCTGACAAGATCCCCAAACCAGCCTCGAAAGAACAAAAAAACACAGCCCTTGATGGGCAAGAACAGGTAAGGAGGTAAACATGATAGGGCCTCTGCTTCTAAAAACAGTAACAGACCATGGCGCTACTTCTTCTTTTTTCTTCCTTACACATAAGACAGAACAGAATTCCTAAGAAGACAAAATTAAAACTTCAGTTGAAGAGGGAACACCAGCCATTAGAAAATCAGAGCTCCCGTGGCTGTGCTGGGATCCAGTCAGCTGTCCAGGTTCTTTTCTGCCTCTTGGCAATGGATAAGGTACAAGAAGATCTGCCCAACGGTGAAGTCAAGCAAGAGGCTGCCTTTGTTCCTGCCAACATGCTTGCTCATGAGGTTAAGGGTGGAGCTTTCAGGGCCACACAAGCAGCAGTACATGGGGGCCCCTGTGTGTGTCTCCAGGTGGTCCTTGATGGTTGCATGGCCTTGGAAGGACTTGTGGCACTCTGTATACCGGTACGACCTCTTGTCTGTGTGGATCCACCGGAGGTCGTTGAACTCACTTGTGTGTGTAAACCTTTTGCCACAAAAGGTGGCAGCTGTACTTGCTGTTCTCAGGCTAGCCCTGCAAAGCCAGCTCCTCACTCAGGAAGTCCTCCACTGGCAGCTTCCACTTCTGGACTGCTGGGTGCCATAGCCCCAAACCAGGCCATTCATCAAGGCCGGTGTTGTATTTGTGCTGCTGACATGGTAGCCATACGCAGCCTCCCACTTGAATCCCTGGTTGCACAAGTGGCAGTGGAAAAGGGTGTCTTCCAGGCTTTGGTGCACAGCTATGTGCTTCTTTAAGAGATGCCAATCCACAAAGCTTTTCACACAGACAGAGCAGGAGAGAACTAAAATGCCGAGATGGAAGAGCGTGTGCCATATAAAGCTGCACAGGTTAAGGTAGTGCTGGTCACAGGTACTGCAGGCCTGACCCTTTCAAATTTAGAGGGTGGAGGATGTGGCCCCGGACCACGTGGAAATCTTTGGCCGGTGCCTTCCCTTCCCACAGGCAGCACATTTCAACTCTTAGAAGCTACCCCTGAAGGCAAACCCAGATTCCCAGTCGGGGGATCATTGGGGTAGACAGCAATGTTGTCCTCAAATGTTTCATCCCATCAGTGAAGGATCAGCTGCCACTTGGTAATGAACTTAGTTTCACACATGTTGCAAGAGAAGAAGAAAATACCAATGTGGGACAGAACATAGGTCACTTGGGAGTTTTGGTCCTAGCAGTTGGTCTCACAGAACTTGCGCTTGCCTGTCAGCCGGTCCATGTGGTCTTGAGCATGCTATCACATCAACTGAATGTTGTGCTCTAGAACTTTCTTGCACACCTGGCAGGGCATGGCCTTATTCTCTCATAATCATTCTCTCCAAAAGTCAGCTCGTTGTCACTATCATCACTCAACTCAATCATCTCCTAAGCTATGCCTGTCTCTCCAGTGGGATCTTCAAACTGCACATCATCATCCCCTGGGTCCTCTGGCTGGACCTCATCCATCTTCCCAAAGCTTGGCTCTTTGGAGTGGTTGTTATGGCTCACATAGGAGTTGGTTCCAGTGGTGACTATTTGCATTGTCAGGAGTGACTAAACTATTTTTACTGAAGTCTCCATTGCTCAGAACTTAGTATGGATGGCAGGAGCTGGTGCTGATTTGGGTGGCCATGCTGAGGGTACCTCTGACTGGCTGTGTCATACTAGGAGCAGACATGAGAGGAGAAAAGCATCATGGTCATCTGTGTTTGGTAGCGGTGGCTGCTGCAGCAGACACAGGATATAGTTAGGGTCACTGGCAATATTTCTGTCTTCTTTATAACTTCCTCCACTATCACGAGGTAACACATAGTTCCTATTAGGAGCAGAGTGCTCCCCACCATCCAGAGTTCTTCAAGGGGACAGATGGGTTCTGCTGAGCTACAACTCTGGGTACCACTGGTGCTGGTCCAGGGCTTGGCTGCAGCAGTGTTCTCTAGTCAGGAAAGGTGGAGTGACAGGCCCAGAAGAGGCCCTCCATACCCAGATACTCAGTTACCTCACAGATGACCCCAGTGTTGATCATGTCTGTCAAGAGCTCTGATGTGTGGACAAAGCCCAGACTCTTCTCAAAGTTGACAGGGGTGATGAAGTCCACCACCTAGGTCCTGGCAGCATCAAGCCCCAAATTCAGAGAAAGGTTCTGGAAGTATCCAGCCAGCACAGCTTAGTGGGTCAGGAAGAAGCCGACCACAACCACAATGGTGACGTCGCACATGATCTACCAGATCTGACACTTACTGAGTTCCTTCAACAGTCTGTTGGTGTGGTTGCTGCTTTGCAGTTTGATCCTCATGCCCATCTTGGCTCCTCTGAAGTTGCCCCCTTATCAGCGTGGTTTGTAGGGTTCCCTTGGGCCTGAGCACCGTCGCTGCCGCCTCACACAAAAGCTGGCCCGCCCTGACCGGCCCGATCCGGCCAGAAGAGGGCGCCATTATATTCATTATTTCTTAAGTGATAAGTGTGACCGAAAGGCGCGCTGCAAATACGATCTCTCATATTTTCTCCCTAGCACACTCATCTCTGGCCTGGATACTTGTAGGAGCTTCCTAACACATTTTCCAGCTTTGTCTCTCATTCTACTCCAAGCATATTTCTCTGTGGCTGCCACAGTAAGCTTCCTTAAAAAAATAAAATAATATGACTTGTTCAGTTAAGCCTATTGTTATCTTCTCCTAGCACTTAGAATCAAAATTCTTTTTACATGTTCTACAGGATCGTATATGACCCGAGTCTTTATTTATCCTCACAGTGGCCCCTTTGACCATTCTTTCCTTTTGTTTAACATACTGTCATCACACTGGTCATTTTCCATTCTTTCTCAGCTTAGAGAATTTGGAGTTTCCCAAGCCTTGGAGTTGTTCTCTCCCCAGCCTTTCACAAAGCGTAAAAAAAAAAAATAAAAAATAAAACAAACCACTTCATCTTTTACCATAAATGTCATCTCTTCAGAGATTATTTCTATGACCACCCCCTATAAGACACAGCTCTTCCCAAAGCTTCCTGTTACTCTCTATCATAATGACATAGTTGTTGCTTAAAGTATTATTAAATATTAACTACATATTAGGTATTCTTAATACTTGATAACTATCTTATATTAAATAGTAACTTTTTGTCTCCATGATTTTGTTCTCTGTTTTGAACCAGACCAACAAGACACTTGCGCCACCTCTCTCAGATCTTTTTCTTGTGAATGATGTTATGTGTGAATTGGAAGGAAGAAAATAAAAAGATCCTTACTGAAAATGGGATCTCAGATTTTGTTCTCTGGAAACTTAAGTTCCTTTAGAACTTTGTGAATAGAGAGCAGAGACAAATGAGTGCCTCTGAGGAGAGAAAAGATTGAATAGGAGGATCGGTGGTGATTTATTTGAGGTCTGATGGAGAATGGTGCTCCCATGACAGTAATACCCATATGCCAGTACCTTGCAAAGACCTGGGGCAGTGGTTTCAACTCCAGATAGATAGTTTCATGTTTTGGTTTGAAATGTTCTAGAAAAGACTGGTGAATGTTAGGATGCACATTAGCAGCAGCATATCAGAAAACCTCAAGGTATTACTGAGCATGGACGAGGAGCACATCAAAGGAATCCATGATAGGATAAAGATGTGGCAATTATCCAGTCTTTTTATCACCACAGTTGTATTGTTGTAAAACCCTAGAGAAAGGAGCATGATCCGAATAATACATTAGTTTCAATTCCCTGCCCTCATTAGAAGATAGGACCTCAAAGTCAGTTTGAATATGATTTCAAAAAAAAATGTCCTTTTGTTCTCATATCTGAATTTTGTTGGGTAGGATTTACATGGAAACCTAAGTATTTGCTCTTCTCGCTGTTGTTTATTATCCATGTGGTCAAGATTTACAGCTGCTTGAATGAATGTTATGTACCCAACATCTAATAGACTTACTGATAGGAACACAACATGTATTTTTGTTAATCAGTTAATGAAATGTGATCCAATTTGCACAGGAGAGAAAAGGAAAGCTCAATGAGATAAAATAACTTGGCCGAAATGGAACAGCTATTTAATACTCGAGCCTGATATTTGCTTATGAATCTTGAGCTGTTAGCCACTATGCGGAAACTTCCTCTGTATAAGGAAGGAAACAACCAAAAACCGGTAGTCCTGGCATTTCTAAAAACAATGCATCATGCAAATAGATAGAAAATGAGTTCAGATGAGTGTTCTGAGAGGACCGAGGAACTTAGAATATCATAAAACACATTTGGAGAGGTTAATCAGAGGTCAAGTTGTTTTTCTTTTTTCCCTGAAAAATGAAACTCTTAAGAAAATACTGGGGAATTTAGGTAGCATAAATCATGCAGCAAGTCGTACAGGGAGCAAATTTGTGGTTGTGGATTAGCGACTATTGTTTACACGGTTTGAGTTCAGCAGGAAAGCTAAGGAAGAATATTTGGGGGCTATAGTCATTTAAGAGTCACAGTGAAAATTAATTACCTTTCAGGCTCTCTATATTATTTTCTGTTTTTTCCTGTACCTTCTGTATTTGTTTCTTTCATAATTAATATCAAGATTTATCAAACATATTTTATTTTTCAATCAATAAATTGCAGAATTACACTGCAACTATACCTATCAGTTGATGCCTATAAAATAAATTTTACTGTATACAGTACAAAACCTTCCAGAAACTTCTGTTAGATTATTTCTTGATACATATTTTATTAGGTATTAATTTTGCCATTGACAAATGAATCCAAATTAACATTTTTCACCTTTAAACCTAAGTGCCTATAAGGATAAGCTAGAGCATCGTTTTCTTCTGAGATCGCTTTATCACCTATTTGAATAAACATTATATTATAGTAAAAATAGTTTTCCCGAGAAAAAAGGAATTTTTCTTCCCAATGTTGAATAAGTCAATAGTGATTAAAATAAAGTAGAAGGGCAAAACAAAAAATCCAGCTTTTATAAAGCAACGAAGTAATGACTGATAGTTTCAATAGGCAATAAGATGATCAAAAAGATTCAAAAACTGATGAATATATAGTATTTGACAGAATCGAAAATGTAACCTTTGCCATAGAACCAGATATCTGATATTGTTTCAGGAGGCAGGAACTAGCTCCTGCATCACGAGTCTATGCCACACAGGTAGGAGAGCTGTTCAAGTGATAAATGTGAAAAAAGACAGAAGTAGCACTTTCTTACAGATCCTAACAGGTGTAACCAAAAATTCTGAAAGAAGTTCAGTTTAAGAAGCAGTTTCAAATGTCTCCTACTGAGTGAGGAAACCTCTGTGGTTAGTAGATAATTGGTGACTGAAGTCCTGGGAGTAAAAAAAAAGACTCAATAAACTTTGAGCTTCATGTGGACCCTTAAGTCCCGTTTGAGCCTCACCCAATTCCACAGAAAGGGTGCCAACTAAGTGCATGTCCTCTTAAAAAGCACATTCCAATTAATGCAGGTTTCCATATTTAGTGAGAACATGTAGAAGTTGAAAAAAACGAATCAAAATCATGCCATATTTGTGGTAAATGGACAAATTCTGTGAAATAAATTGTAATTTTTTTAAACAAAACATCTCATTTAAAGAAAATCAGAACGGTGTTTAGTTAACTTTATCTGTTCTGGTTATATATGTAAAGTATAAAATGTTAAATAATGAACCTAAATTCTAAATAATCTACTAGGATGTTAATATGGAATCCAACACAAGAAAACCACAAATATCATATATAGTCTTCCCATTGTATTATTTTCTTCACACACACACACACACATACACACACACCACATGAGCTCACACACACTTAAACAGATTGTCTGGACAATTAAATTAGCTGTTTATAATATCATTCAATTTTCAGTACCAAACTTTTTATTTACATATTGTCACTTTTCAACATATTTTTTCAGTTTAAGTACTGGCGACAAATCACAAGTATACTTTTGTAAACCAGAGATTTCAATTAGGAGATCTAAATCTTCCTCACAATACAAATGCATTTTGCCATTCTTATATATAACGGAAATATTTACTTAAATTTACTAAGAAAAAGTCATTTTAATGGTATTGGTTAAATAATTATTTCATTAGTGAATTATTTAATTTTTAGCCAATTTCCAACATTCAAATTTTAAAGGAACACTTGAAGGAATAATTAAGATTTCCTTGTTGAGGAACCTTGTTAAGGTTTCCTTGTGGTTTCCTAATCAGCATGGCATTAGCTCATCAGATACTGATATCAATAAACTTAGTTTCTTTTCTGAATTGTTTTTTTAACTGTTTCATTAAATAAAATACTAATAAAGGTTAAATAACAATGGAACAGATCTTCACAGATTTATAATCAATGAAAGGCTGACATCACAATATATAAAGATCTTTAAAAATCAAAGGACATAATGAGGCATTACCAAAAGGAGGATATTCAAATGGTTAATAAACACATTAAAAGGTAGGTGCCTAGGGGCTCCTGGGTGGCTCATTTGGTTAAGTGTGCAACTTCAGCTCAGATCTCATGGTTTGTGAATTTGAGCCCCACATCGGACTCTGTGCTGACAACTCAGAACCTGGAGCCTGCTTCAGATTCTGAATTTTTAAAAAGGTGGTGGGTACCTAAACAGTAACCAGATAAATGCAAAATAAAATCACCATGAAATATTGATGACTACCCATAGAGATTATGTATCTAAAAACCTAGAGATAGTTATAACTAAGTGTTGTGTGATGAAGTGTGTTCTCGTGTGTATATAAGAACCTGTATACATTTCTGGTAGAAGTCTAAATTGTTACAACTAACTTGAAAAACATCCTGGCATTATCTACCAAGTAATGAAATTTGCGTATATATCAAAGCAATTCCAAACTCAGATGTGTGTGTGTGTATGTGTGTGTGTGTGTGTGTGTGTGTAGATTTAATTATGCATTTCTGCAGAAATCCTTATTTTTTGATTGCCAAGACTTGAAAAAATCCAAATGTCCATCAATAGTATGATAGAAAAATAAATGCTTATATTTTTTTAATGAAAGATAATAAATGTACTTTAACTTTATGCAACAAAATGGTTGAAAAAATAGTGTAGTCACATGTAAAATTCAAATGTTAGGATTCAACTTAAGCAAGTTTAAAATGAACCATAGTGCTTGTGGTCAAAAAGATAGCAGAAAGATGAGGAAAAATCAGTGAATAAAGACAATATCATTAAGCTGGGGGTGGTTCTAGGATTCTGGCAATTTTCTCTTTCTTGATGTGTGCTGACTATATGAAAAATATTTTGAGAGATCATTGACCTTACATTACAGTTTTGTGAATTTTTAGAAATGGTGTGTAGTACAATCATTTAAACAGGCACAAGGATAATAAGCTAGGGCAGAGGGATGAGAGAGAAGAGAAATAATTTGGCATTTGGGAGGAATGCATTTGAATTAATCCTGAATTCGGCAGGCAGATGTGAGTCTAGAGAAATATGTGGGCTATATGGTGGTGAGATTTGCATTATGTTACGAGATTTGGATTTTATCTGGAAAAAATCAGAAAAGCATTGAAGAGGAGCAGGATCTATTTTAGATTCCAATTAGCCATCCTGGGGTATAGATTATAGACTGAAGTTGGGTAGACAAAGAGCTGATAGAATTTATATTAAATAAAGGGCATTTAAGAGTACTGAATTCTAAACTATTTTCTGGAAAGAAAATAAATGAGAAAGGGGAGATGACAAATACAGTTATTCTCCTGAAAAACAAAAGGGTAAGTGTCGAGAAGTTTGGTGAAAAAAAGTTGAATCATTTTAAGAGAAGTATGTAAGGAAAAACCACAGAAGTATATAAGATTTTACTTACAAAGTGGTAAGTCTGCAAAATCTGAGATAGCAAAATTCTAGGTGATGCCAAAATTGAAGATGTAAATGAAACCTCTATTGTTGGATCAGAGTAGAAGATAATGGTATGAGTATGTGTGTGTGTGTGTGTGTGTGTGTGTGTGTGCATGTGAGATAGACAGGTATAGAAATAATTGTTAAATATGTGTATATACACAGATATGGAAACATAACAGAAATTTTCTACTTCTGTGTGCTCAGATGGTCTATACAGTGTGATACCTCAAGAGAAATAAGCAATCTTTGCACTCAGATCTTGGTTTCTAAGTAAAAGGATCAAGAACTATTTGAATGAATGTTTGATTCTAGGGCTGAGGAAGGGGACACATATCATAAACCATAAAATAAGGAAGGTTAAAAAAAACAACACACCAAGCGCCAACCTGAAAGAGTATCCCAGACTAGAAAAATTAAAGCCACAAAATTCAATAGAACTGTATGAATTGTGACAAAATAAATATCTTTAAGTCCATCCTGGTATAAAAATATTAAATAAATGTTAGATAAGGGAAATTTATTCTTTCTGAAGAATTCCAAATAATAAATGTGTAAGAAATGAAAGAGAAACTCACCAGCAGAATAGCACAACAATAATTGCTGTAGCCAAGATCCAGTTATTTTGTGAAATAGTAGGTGAAAACTTAAGAAACAGAATACATGCATAGCCTCAAAATATCTCAACAGAAATCATTTTAATTACTATGGCGATTTTATCACATGCCTACAAATTATAGGGTAACCCTCTCTTCAGGAGGTGGAGGTTAATTCCCCCACCCCCTCAGCCTTCAGCATGAGTTGGACATAGTGACTCGCTTCCAACAAATTGAGTATGGCAATGGAAAAGACAAATAAAATTGTTATGGCAGACACTTAATCAAGAGATCAAGGTTAATGTCACCAGGGTTAAGACATGTGGATAGCGGGTAATTCCTGATACAATTCTTTGAGGTCACCTGTGGTATTCTTCCTCAAACCCAGAATCCCAATCTACTCATGAGAAAATACTATCTAAGCCAAAATTAAAGGCAATCTACAAATACTGAGCATTAATTTTCAAGAGAGTCAAAACCATGGAAACAAGAAAAGAATGAATGGTCACAGATTGAAGGAGAATATGGGGTCATGAGAAATAAATGCAATGCAGTAACCTAGATTGAGTCCTTTAATGGAAACAGTAGTAGAAAATGGAAAATGTGAGGAAATAGCTATCATGTTTTTGTTTAATAAATGTACTTTAGGGTGCTCAGTCGGTTGAGTGTCTGACTCCTGCTTTCGACTCACATCATGATCCCAGGGTAGTAGGATTGAACTCTGCACTGGACACCACGCTGACTTAAAAAAAGAAAAAACAGGGGCGCTTGGGTGGCTCCGTCGGTTGAGCAGCCGACTTCGGCTCAGGTCACCATCTCGCGGTCCATGAGTTCGAGCCCCGCATCGGGCTCTGTGCTGACAGCTCGGAGCCTGGAGCCTGTCTCGGATTCTGTGTCTCCCTCTCTCTGACCCTCCCCCATTCATGCTCTGTCTCTCTCTGTCTCAAAAATAAATAAACGTTAAAAAAAAATTAAAAAAAAAAAAAAAGAAAAAACAGGGGCGCCTGGGTGGCTCAGTCGGTTAAGTGGCCGACTTCGGCTCATGATCTCGCGGTCTGTCGGTTCGAGCCCCGCCTTGGGCTCTGTGCTGACAGCTCAGAGCCTGGAGCCTGTTTCAGATTCTGTGTCTCCCTCTTTCTCTGACCCTCCCCTGTTCATGCTCTCTCTCTCTCTGTCTCAAAAATAAATAAATGTTAAAAAAAAATTAAAAAAAAAAGAAAAAACAAAAAAGTAATTTTAGTTGTATAAGATGTTAACATTGTAGGAAGCTGGGTGAAGAGTACAAAACTCTGTACTATATTTCATCTTCTATAAATCAGAAATTATTTCAAAATGTTTCAAGGGGCTCCTTGGTGGTTCAGTCGACTAGGTCTTTGACTTTGCCTCAAGTCATGATCTCATGGTTTGTGAGTTAAAGCCCTGCATCAGGCTCTGTGCTGACAGTGCAGAGCCTGCTTGCAATTCTCTCTCTCTTCCTCTCTCTCTCTCCCCTTCCCCCACTTATGCTCTCACTCCCTCTCTCTCAAAATAAATAAATAAACTCTAGAAGAATAAAAAATAAACAAAAAGTCAAAAAGTGGACTTTAAGAAAAAGTTTTCCAAAATAATTTTTAAAAAATATTAAAAAAAAAAAATATGTACCTATGCTTTTCATCGAGGTGACCTACACCTAGTTTACACTTTCACGTACTTAAGATCCAAAAATTCACTGAAGTTGGCAAAAGATTACTTTTTATAATAAACTTTTACATATACTTTGATTTCCTTTATTGAAATAAATTCTATCCACAATTTTTCTTCTTCAGTATAGACAGACATGGAGTGTTTTAATTTTCAGGCTAAGATATTCTTAGTGAAAATCTTCGCTGTTTGGTTAGAGGATGATTTCTAATCCTACTACCTGGAGCATCAGAATTTGCACCAATATCTATTTTTTTTTTAAGGAAACTCTAACCCCAACATGGGGCTTAAACTCATGACCCCAGGATCGAGAGTCGTATACTGTGCCTACTGAGCCAGCCAGATGCCAGGCACCAAAGTTTAACGGGTGAGAAGTAATGCAGATTACTACAAAGGGAAAAACCTATTTCTTATTTTTCATATCCAATCTTATTTTAAAGGAGAGAGTCTTAACCTTTAAGGTGATGGAAAATGAGACGGCGCTGATGATTGATGGAGTCCCTTCTATTGTAATACCACACACTGTACCTTCTAAAAGGAGACATTTCTGAGTGAAAGGGGATACTATCAATTATTTTGTCAGAGCATCAGGCATCAAACTGGAACTTTCTCAGGCAGATCAAGAGGTTCATCTTGAAAAAAATTAACAAATAAATAAATGTGAGATAAAGGGAAAATGTCCCTTTGCACTTTGTTGGCCTGAACTTAACTTTTAATTGAGTTGTTTCTTTGGAGTAGATCCAGCAGACAGTGTAACTCAAGGTAACCTTCTGAGTTATTACATACATCCCATTTCATTCTCGCATAAACCTAGTTTACAGAAACATTAACTCATCATATATAATTATGTGATATACTAAATATTCCATATATATATATATATATATATATATATATAAAATTGTATTCATAGGCAAGTTGTCTCTTTTCTCCTGTATCTTCACAATTAGAAAATATTTTTTATTCTTGATTTCTGAGATTAACATTTCTGGACATCACAGAAGTGATTATGTAAAGAAAATTATAAAATAAAGAAGACAGAATATTTAGTATGAAAATATTTGGAACAGAAAATAAAAGATTAAGTAAAGTTCTGGATTATAGAATAAAGTTGAACTGGAAAGAGCAAATTCAATGTAAGTACTTTAGAAGTTGACCAGAAAGGCAAGGTAGGCCAAAACTACACTTGCCGTCTTTGTTACAACTGACATTCTCACTAGTTTGATACTTACAGATGCATAATAAAGCTACAAAATAACTGCTACAGCTAGCTTTAATGGTGACACTAATCAACTTGGGTTCTACCAAGGAAAGCTAGTGGAAATCAGAACACTGAGTGCCTGAATTTATCCCACAAAAATTTATGGGCTGTTTCATTTCTAAGAATAAATATTACATAGCATAGATTTTATTTGAGAAAAAAAAAAGAGGAAAAAAGAGAAAAAAAGATCACTAGCATCTTTCAATCCCAGAAAAGATTTATATCCATCACATGCTGACACAAGCTAAAGTATATTAATTATTCTCGGATGAAAAAATACTGTCAATTTCTGAATAATAACAAGACTGTATATAGTGTTTCCTTTCCATTTTCCAACCCATCTTCTGACAATGAATGGAGAGGAATAAGATGGATTTAGAAGTATCAAACAGGGATTTTCTACTGAAGAAAGAACAGCAAGTTTCTACTTAAGGACTGTCGTTTTTGGCTCTGGGGCAGAAAATGTAGAAGCAAAGAAAACAGCCCGATATATAAACACACGAAGTTCAACCCGAAGGCAACTCTTTGACCAGTCCTTATTGAAGTTTATTCATTTATATATCTCGGCAAAAGAATTTCAGCAGCATCTGGCATTTACTAACATAGTGTATGAGCTTTCTATTGACATCTCCAAGTGCCATATTTCTTTTTATTTTATGCCTTTATAAGTTTAGAAATGTCTATAACTTGGTGATTCCAAATGAAATAATGTATGTGAGAACACAATTACCAGAGGATGAGGACAATAAAGAATAAGCCAACATTTTGTTATAGATACAGTGTTGAAAACTAAAAAAATTGCTACATTTCTTTAAATAAATCTTCAGTTTTAACAACAATTTATTCACAACTTCATAAGCTTACATGTATTTATTTATTAGATATGTAAACACTTGACCAATGCTTTCTGAAAGCATTTCATGAAGATATTAAATGTATTTTCTAATAAACTTTTTTTAAAAATTTTTTTACATTTTCAATTTATAAAACAAAACTGAAAAGTAGTGCAGGGTTCCTATATATCTCGCGCCCAGTTTTTTCCTGTTATTAGTATCATTTGTTAGAATGGCACATTTTGTCACGAATGGAGCAACAATGTTGATACCTTATTAATTAACGTCCAAAGTTTATTCCAGTTGTTTTAATTTTTAACTAATGTTCTTTTTCTCTTACAAGATCATATTTAGGATAAAACATTACACTTAGTTATCATGTTTCTTTAGGCTCTTCTTAGCTGTTACTGTTTCTTAGACTTTCTGTGTTTTTGATAACCTTGAAAGTTATAAGGAGTTGTATGTTGTATGTCCCTCTATTGGAATTTATCTATTGCTTTTCTCAGATTAGACTGGGGTTATGGGCCTATGGGTTTGGGGGAGAAAGAACATGGAGTAAAGTGCCATATCCATCCATCCTATTGATGTTGAACTTGATTGCAAGTTTGAGGTAGTGTTTGTCAGTTTTCTTCACTATAAAGTTACTTTTTCCCCCCTCTTTCTATACTATACTCTTTGGAACCACTATGCACAGCATACACTGAAGGGCTACAGACTTATGCACCCCTTCAACCAGGGCAAGAGTGTCATCAAGCCTGTCGGGCTAAGATTTAAGAAAAAAAAATGTTTGCAGCCTGGGAAATGGCTGGTTGAGAAGCAACAAGATAGACCAGGAAAACCTGATATCCTTTGAAATGTCAAAGCTGAAGACAACCTGACCTTGCCTGTGGATCAACATGTTTTCCCACTCTGTAAATGTTTAATCTAAAGTAGTAAAGCAACCCCCTTCCTATGGATGTATACACTGCCCCTGTGACATATGCCTGTACATCACTGCCCTGATTGTATTGTTTCCCCGAAAATCTATGAGCATGCTTTGTTCCTGCCTTTGAAACCACACTTTCCTGCATTCCTGCACCCCTTGAAATGCACTGATAAGATTCTCTATAAGAACTGGAGAAGAGCTTTGCTCTGGATCATCACCACTAGAGGGCTTGGCCCCCTGTCCCTCTCCTTTCTCTGATTCAAGAGTCTGGAGTAATCTGTCATCAACTGCTCCAGGGTTTGCTGGTCAAACCTGGCACAAAAGTATCTACATTATTTGGAATTATTTTACGCAGGAAATACCTGTCTTCTCCCCCATTAACTGTTTTATTTAATCATTTCTTTATGACAGCATGGTTTCATATTTGTTTTATATCACTGACATTTTTACTGACTTTTTAATTTAGCCTTTTTGCAGAATGCCATATAATTGGAATCACAGATTGTCTTTTCTTAGATTGACGCATTTTTAGCTTATCCATGTCTTTTTTAATTCGATTGCCCCCCCTTTTATCGCTGAATAATGTTATCTTATCTAGATGTAATACAGTTTGTTTATCAATTCACTTATTAAAGCACAATTTGGATTCTTTCAGTTCAGGAGGATTACTAATGAAGCTGTGATAGACATCCACCTGCAAGTTTTGTATGTGGAACATGATTGCTGGGTCTTCTGGTAACACTAGATAAAGCTTTGTAAGAGACCTCTAAACTGTCTTCCAAAGTGGTTGTGCCGTCTTGCATCCCCAACAGCAATGAATTAAAGTTTCTGGTATTCCACATCTTCACCAGCATCTAGTATTGTCAGTTTTTGGGTTTTGACTTTTCTAATCAGAATGTAGTGCTCTCTCATCCTTGCTTTAATTTGCAATTCTCGAATGACAAATGATGTCGTCTTTTCCCATGATTATTTTCCATCTGTATATCTTTTTTGGTGAAGTGTCTGTATCACTTGCCCATTTTTAAATTGTGTTACTTGTTTTTTCCACTGTTGAGTTTTAGAGTTCTTTGTTTAATCTAGAGACAAGTATTTTATCAGATGTGTGCTTTGCAAAGTTTTCTCTCAGTTGGTACCTTGTCTTTTTTTTTGGGGGGGGGCTTCAGTTTCATTATTTTTTTTTAATTTTATTTTTTTTTCAATTTTTATTTTTATTTATTTATTTTTAATATTAAATTTATTGTCAAATTGGTTTCCATACAACATCCAGTGCTCATCCCAACAGGTGCCCTCCTCAATGCCCATCACACACTTTTCCCTCTCCCCCAGCCCCCATCAACCCTCAGTTTGTTCTCAGTATTTAAGAGTCTCTTATGGTTTGCCTTCTTCCCCCTCTGTAACTCCCCCTCCCCGCCCCCCGTCTTCTGTTAAGTTTCTCAGGATAATGATAAAGACTAACAACCATTTCTTCTTCTATATATTTTGTTTTTGTTGTTACATATAAAATTTATTATCAAGCCTATGATCAACATGGTTTTCTCCTTTATTTTCTTCTAGAAATTTTATAGTTCTGCATTTTACATTTAGGTTTATGATTCACTTTCTGTCCATTTTTTGTGAAAGGTCTGCATCTAAATTTCTTTATTTGCTTGCATATGGAAAACATTCCAGTTTTTCTAGCATCCTTGTTGACAAGTCTATTGCTATCATTGAATACCTTCATCAAAGATCAGTTCACTATATCAGCATGTCTATTTCTGTTATCTGTTCTCTTCCATCAATCTATATGTCTATTCTTTCAACAAAACCAAAACTATCTCACTTACTCTAGCTTTATAATATGTGTTATTCTCCAGGTAAATTGATCTCAGATGTGATTCTTGGTCTTACTACATCTCTCCAAATTTGGAGGGGAGGGGAGGTCATATATGACCTAATTTATCTGATAGGTCCAATAAAATGATTTGACTTTGACTTTTCCAGTTTTTATGTTCAGAAAATTGTAACCACCTTCAAACTCTTATATATGAAAGTTTAACTTAAAAAAGAAATATATATATATACACACACACACGTACACCACACACACACACAGACACACACACATATGTTTAGCACCAAAATTACACAGTTCAATACTTTTCACTGAATTACCCTAATGGTAAATTTAATAAAGATAACATGATAACAATGGGAAAAATACTGTTTACCGAGTCCTTACTGAGTCAACAGTGAAAGCTGGAAGGAACACTTTTTCCCATTAGAAATTTGAAATTAATTAGGATGACGAGATAATATATAATCTTGCATTTTAATCTGTTGTTTTCTATAAGTACATAAATTACCTATTTTAAAACTTGTATTGATATATTAAAGAATCTGCTGTTGATTAATGTACTGATAAAAACAAAATATTGTTTAATTTTAAATATATTAAAAAGAGAGGGGAAGTTAACAAGTACCTCCCATTTTAAGTCAACAATTTAGAACTTCTTTGATTTGTGCCTTATTTAGTATACCCATTATGTTACTCAGCGATCAAAAAGAACGAAATCTTGCCATTTGCAGCAACGAAGATGGAAGTACAGTGTATTAAGTTAAGCAAAATAAGTCAGTCAAAGAAAGATAAATATATGATTTTATTCATATGTGGAATTTAAGAAACACAACAGAGGAACATAGGGGAAGGGAAGGAAAAATAAGATAAAAACAGAGAGAGAAGCAAACCGTAAAGGACTCTTAACTACAGAGAACAAACTGAGGGTTGCTGGAGAAAGGTGGGTGTGGAGGTGCTATGGGTGATAGGAGGTAAGGAGGGCACTTGTTGGGATGAGCACTGGGTGTTATATGTAAGGGATGAATAACTGGGTCTTACTACTGAAACCAATACTACACTGTATGTAAACTAACTTATATTTAAATAAATAAATATTTTAAAAAGGTATTAATTCCAAAGGAGTCGACTAGATAAACTGAATTTACATTCTGTTCCTCATAGCAAATATATTTTCAGAGTTCTTTTATTAATAGATTAAACATTTCTTTGATTAATTTATTAGCAGCAGTAACAACTGGCATATTATGGTAGACATTTGAAGGTTAGTGTGTGAATACATCCTTTATAGAATGTATTTCATACATATATAGGGTTATATACACTATTATAGATAAAAATGCTTTTGAGTTTAGCTAATTTTTAACTGAAATTTCTTATTTCTTTCCCCAGCAGCAGCAAAAACAGCAGAATATTTGCTTTTTATTTTTCTCTAAGAGTTTGGCTTCTAGGATTTTAATTTAGTTTAACTTCTTGGTATCTTCTCATCCAACTTCTTTTGGTCTTTGAAATATCACTGAATCTCTTAAAAATAATTGTACTCTCTATATTGAATTTATTCACTCTATTTATTTTGACTTCTCTGGAAGTCTATTTACAAGTTATTTTAAAAATTGACTAGTTTATTCCTTTTTAAAAAAATATTTTTTAATGTTAATTTATTTTTGAGAGAGGGAGAGACAGAATGCGAGTAGGGGAGGGGCAGAGAGAGAGGGAGACACAGAATCCAAAGCAGGCTCCAGGCTCTGAGTTGTCAGCACAGAGCCCCATGTGGGGCTGGAACTCACAGAACCCATGAGACCATGACCTGAACTGGTGTCGAATGCTCAACTGAGTGAGCTACCCAGGTGCCCCTGTTCCTTTCTATCTTAAAGATGTGAAGTCTTAATTGTTCAATAAAGCAACTAAAATGCAGTTTTGCTGTTAATTATTCAGGCCACAAATATATCAAATATAAAGCTGTCTCCTTTAATAGACATCTAATACTAAGATTTTCAGAATATTTATGAGTGATGAAAAGATGGCTTCATAAAAGAAGTGGCCAACTATTATAACGCTTTTTTGTTGCTGTTAAAGTAGTTTCGCCTTAATATACATTTGTGCATTTTTAAAACACAATGACTTAATTTTATACATCTAGTTGCAACTTTTGATTGAACTTAATGCCCAAATGAATTAAAATAAGTAGAGCCTTAAGAGTGGTTTTTCAACTGAATTTTGAAAGCTTCCAGTTGATTCTTCAGCTTCAATTCCCAGATAATTGTCAGTAGACCCTCACACATGACACTCGGAAGCCTCTCTCAAACCACAGGAATTCTCAGTGTTCCACAAGTCACTCTGAGTTCACTTTGCCTTTGGATCACCATGGGGGTGAGAGGTCTTGAAACAGAATGAATGAATGAACAAATAAATACACTCTAAGAAACGTAGACCTTTTGTGTCTTGGCATGGCAAGAGCAACTTTCTTTTAAATTTATTGTTCTACATGAATACTCTGGTTGGTTTTGTAGGTGTATGTTTGCAATTTTCTCATGCAATAAATAGGCCAAGGACAGACAGTATGCTGAGGCTTCATGCTGATAAATTGCAACATGCTTTTCTTACAACAAAACATGTCTGTCTTTAGAACTTCATAATAGCTTCTGATACATGTAGTGAATTCACATTCCTACATTGCAGAGTCAAAATAAAGTGACTGTTATCAATAGATATTTTTCCCTTTTTAATATTTCTCGGTTAATAGTGCAGGCTTGAACCTGGAAGTCTGTATCTGGCCTGTGAATGTGCCATTTATTCTTGCTCCGAAGCCAATGACAATGAAGTGTCCAATATGCATGAAACTACAATTCTCATAAAATGACTTGAAAATAGATGGCTGAAAATTTATAGCTCTCCTATGACTCTTGTTTGAGGACCTATCTAATAACCCCTTATAAGTAATCAGATGGACTTTATGCAACCTCATCTTGTAAATGGACCATGTGAATGTTTCCCTATTATTGCTGCCATAGCTCACAGACTGCATAAGATTTGCTAGTCATTTTGCACCAAAACAAATTACTACTCTAACAATAGAAATTACAATGGCCTTCACATAAGTCATGCCTCTGTAATGTGGAGAACAAAAAAAAAAAAACCTGCTTAGGAGTTGTAGAATTCACCCATTAAACTGTCCCTCTGTTAAATTTCTCACTGACATATTTTCTGTAGATGAAGAAATAAGGAAAATTGCTACTAAGAAAATTATTTTGTCCCACCTTATAAGTCATAGGGTATGTTACACTACTATATTCTTTTAAAAAGTATTTATAAAATATGAATATTAAATACATAAAAAACTACCCTCAAATAGGTCCTATTTTGTTTACTCAGTTTTATACACGATTCATTTTGTTTGTACTTTAAATAATGATATCCAAAGTTTTTCAGCTCTCTTTTCACCATTTAAAATTAAGACAGACATTTAAATCTAAGAATTTAAAAAAATCTAGAATATGAGAATTTTTTTTTCTTTGCTGTCAAATGCATCCATTTAAAATCATGAGATAAGTATTGAATGAAGCCTACATAAATACTGTCTTAAGTTTGAGAGGTCACAAGCACCCCATTAGCATTAAATTTAAGCTTGAGAGTAAAATCTAAAACAATAAAATCAATGCATTTATATCCACATATATGAAATATATTTTGGAAAAGATATGATAAATATCTTTTAATGGCATGCTAGGATCATGAATTAGATAATTCAAAAATATCATCTGTAAAACAACTATGGATAATAAAGCAAAATAAGCATACAGAAAAACAATCTTAAAACATTTCTCAACATTACTCAAACTTCCTAATCCATGTCCAAATTTCCACCTGCATATATGTGATCTAAATAAAATTGGTCTATGGGTGCCTGGGTGGCTCCGTTGGTTAAACGTCCAACCTTGGCTCAGGTCATGATCTCACAGTTCTCGAGTTCCAGCCCCAAGTCAGGCTCTGTGCTGACAACTTAGAGCCTGGAGCCTGCTTCAGATTCTGTGTCTCCCTCTCTCTGCCCCTTGCTAGCTCATATTGTCTCTCACTCTCCCAAAAATAAATATTAAAATAATTAAAAATAAGTAAGATTGGTCTAAATGTAATTAGCATTATGAAAAACTTTGTCATGACTCTTAACAATTTTTAATATTAAATTACTACCCTTGAGGAAATAATGTTCTCAAAACAGCCTTGTAACTTGGACAACAGTGAGAGGATTTAAATGTTTGATTTTTGATCATTTTGGCAACTGACCACTTTGGGGATCTTATATAAAATTTTTTAGATTCTTCATCTTGGGCACACTTTCCCACTTGAAAATAATCAATGGCATTGAAGAAGGCTACTCTCTTTACGTTGGATATGCCATCCAGAGTTCATAATTACTTGGTATTTCATAAATGAGGGGTCCACATAATTCATTTAACTTTTTCTTCTTGGCCTAATTTCAAGTTTGTGATCAGAGTTCATTTCAGAAGCACAACTGAGTTTTGGTAAGTTTAGTTCAAAAAGTCTACTAGAAGGGTGGTGGGTTTTAAGGACGGCACTTGTGATGAGCACTGGGTGTTGAACGTAAGTGATGAATCTATGAATTCTACTCCTGAAACCAATATTGCACTTGATGTAAAATAACCAAAATTAAAAAAAAAACAGTATTGATTTTCTTAAAGATGCAACTTGTCCTCTTGAGTCAAAGGAGACATTTTTCCTTCCCTATGTTTTTCAGTAGGATTAACAGAGTATAAATTAATTTTAAAAGTGGAAAGCTGATGCCTAATAAAAACAATAACAACATTAGTTATAACAACAATAATAATATTATCAGGTACTAAGTACTTAGTGCTTAAAATTTCTGGGTAGATTTTTGCTTGTTTTGTTTGTTTCTTTGTTTGCTTTCATGTTTTGGTCCAGATTCATTTGAATAGTCCTACACTGAAACTGCTCTTTGATCGAACTAGGATTACAAGTGCTTACTGTCAACCAGTATGCCTTGTATTTTAACATTTCAAAAACGATTCAAGGATTACATGTCAATAACTATTTGTAAACTATATCATTTTCATGCAGTTTTTCCATTCTTTTGTGACATTAGAGTGTGTACATCTGTATGTGTTAACACATATAGAGACATACATAAAGAATAGCTGAGCCACGGGGCGCCTGGGTGGCGCAGTCGGTTAAGCGTCCGACTTCAGCCAGGTCACGATCTCGCGGTCCGGGAGTTCGAGCCCCGCGTCGGGCTCTGGGCTGATGGCTCAGAGCCTGGAGCCTGTTTCCGATTCTGTGTCTCCCTCTCTCTCTGCCCCTCCCCCGTTCATGCTCTGTCTCTCTCTGTCCCAAAAATAAATAAATGTTGAAAAAAAAAAAATTAAAAAAAAAAAAAAAAAAGAATAGCTGAGCCAGGACTGTTCTGTTTCAAATAATGATGACTGATAGTACATTTTCACTTTTGGCAGAGACAACTTTAGACACACACACACACACACACACACACCGCTTCTTAGAAGAAGCATTAAAATTGTTTTAAAATACAAAAGTGAAAAGGCCCTTGAAACAGTTGGAAATAAATACAAAACAAATTCTAATTAATAGAAATAATAAAGAAACAAAATAAAATTGGTTTTTGAGATGCAACATTTTGGTTTTAGACAAAAGGACAAGTTTTTGATTCTGTTATAACTAGTAAGGGTTCAATAAGTTTACTGGTTTTAAAGAAATAGCATTGCTGTAAAAACACCACACAAATCAATTTGAAACAAAAAGAGTAACAAAAAATCCATTGTCATATATGTAAAAATATATCCAAGGCTTTTGTAAAGAAAAGTAAAACATCTTATAAAAGAGTGTAAAGAAACTTAAATAAATAGACATATAATCTTCAGTGATGAGACTAATATCATAAAATATACATTTTGTTAACCTATGTGTGCAACAGAATTATGATTTAACTTAATATAGAAACTCATCTTTTCAGATTTCAATACTTTTATGAAACTACTGTGATCCAAATAAACCAAATCAATCAATGCATAGGATGGAGAACAGAGAAACTGACCACGAGAGCTTTAACATTCCCCTCAGTTTGACTAATCTTTAGACAAAGTTCTTCCAAACTTAGGCCCCTGACCTTTTTCTTAGAGGATTTATTTCAGAAAACTTGCAAATGTAAATGCTTTCTCTGCTTCCTTGGGGTATAAATCTCCTCCAGCTTCTTGCCAGTTTTATAACTCAGGAATGTTTCATGCATCTGAAAGCCATTTCTCTGATAGGCAATCATCAAGAACCATGGCACCCTTATCTCCTAGGCTCTGTGAAAGTGTATGAATCTAGCTTCCTCAGCTCCAGTTAAACAGATGGTCTAACCACATTGGCCAATTCCCCCTACCCAACTTCATCCAGTAGTTTTCCACTAGCTCACCCAGCACTTAAAAGTTACCTTCTCCCTTGCTTCAGCCAAGTTGAGTTCAGTTTTTCTCCCCTCTTACAATAATCTGGAATAACGGTGTCCTTGTCTGTTTTACATGTCCAGGGAAATTTTTCTTTGACAAAACATATACATGTACGTAAGGGACCTTGGTATCTGATACAAGTAGCAGAACAAACAAGTGAAGAAAATGATCCAATGAGTGGCCTCGGAGCAATTAGCTGTGCATATGTAATCAGAGTGACCCACTGATTATTTTTCTAATACTAATACACAAAAATGAATTTCTGCTGTATTTAAGATTTGAACACACAATTAACAAAAGAGAAAGACAATAACCATAAAACTCATGAAATACATGCTTTAACTTAGTAATCAGGAATATTATTAAAGATATACAATATGAGATGCTGTACTACTTTATGAAATTACCTATAAATGGTTGTTTTCTCAATATCATTATTGTGAAGGATATAGAGAAAAATAAGTGAGAGTTACATTCAGCAATACCGATCATGGGTAATAATTAAGTTGAAAGAAATATTCAATAGTATGTTTTTAAATATACTGAGTAGTGAGATTATTGAATCATATGGTAGTGCTATTTTAAATTTTGTGAGAAACCTAAGTACTGTTTTCCATAATTTCGATACTAATTTACATACATATCAAAAGTATGCAAGGGTTCCATTTTCTCCTGATTCTTATCAATGCTTGTTATCTCTTGTCTTTTTGAGAAAAGACATCACAACAGATGTGAGGTGATATCTAGTAACTTTGATTTGCATTTCCCTGGTGGTGAATGATGATGAGCATCTTTTCACATGTTTTTGCCATCTGTATGTCTTCTTTGGAAAAATGTTTGTTCAGTCTCCTGACCATTTTAATGGAATTATTTGTTGTTGTTGTTTTTGCTATTGATTTGTGACTTCTTTTTATATTTTGATTATTAAGCCCTTATCGGATATACAACTTTGTAAATATTTCACCTATTCCATAAATTGCATTTTGATTTTGTTTATGGTTTCCTTTGCTATACAGAAGCTTTTTAGTTTAATGTAGTCCCACTTACTTTTACTTTTTTTGCCTGTGCTTTGGCATCATATCCAAAATCACTGCCAAGCACATGGTTCAAGTTTTCCAAAGTTTTCTTCTAGGAGTTTTGTGATTTCAGGTCTTACTTTTTTAAGTATTTAACTCATTTGAGTTGACTTTTGTATATCGTGCAAGATAAGGACCCAATTTAATTCTTTTACATGCGAATATCCAATTTTCCCATCATGGTTTATTAAAGGCTACATGTTCTCCATTGTTTATTCTTGGCACCCTTGTATAGATTAGTTGGTCACCTATGTTTCAATTATATCTGGGCTCTCTATTCTGTTGCTTTGGTCTATTTATGTTTTTTGCCATACCGTATTGTTTTGTTACTGTAGCTTTGCAATATAGTTTAGAATCAGGGCGTGTGATGCCTTCACTTTTGTTTTTCTTTTTCAAGATTATCAGAACCTTCTGTGGTTCCAACTAATTTTAAGATTGATTTTTCTATTTCTGTGAAAAATGTTACTGTAATTTTTATAGAGATAGCATTAAATCCATATATGGCTTTGAATAGTATGAACATTCTCACAATATTAATTCTTTCAGTCAATAATCTCATAATATTTTCCCACTTATTTCTGTATTTTTTGAGTTTTCTTCATATATTTTCATGTCACAGTGTCCTTTTCTTTCAACTTTAAGAACACCCTTACAACATTTCTTGAAAGGCAGGGCTACTGGTGATAAACTCTCTTAGTTTTTGTTTGTCTGGATGTCTTTTTATCACTCTCATTCTTTCAACGTTTATTTATTTTTGGGACAGAGAGAGACAGAGCATGAACGGGGGAGGGGCAGAGAGAGAGGGAGACACAGAATCGGAAACAGGCTCCAGGCTCTGAGCCATCAGCCCAGAGCCCGACGCGGGGCTCGAACTCACGGACCGCGAGATCGTGACCTGGCTGAAGTCGGACGCTTAACCGACTGCGCCACCCAGGCGCCCCTTTATCACTCTCATTCTTGAAGGACTATTTTGCCAGCTAATATTCTGGGTTGGCAGGGATTTTTTTCTCAGAACTTTGAATATGGTATCTGCTGCCTCCTGAACGGCAAGTTTTCTGCTGATAAATCCACTGATAATCTAATGGGGATTCCCTTGTATAAGTGTTTGTTTTTTTTCTTTTTTTTTTTCTTTATGCTCTCAAAATTCTCTTCTTGTCTTTGATGTCTTATTTACCTGATTCATTGTGATCCTTATAGCCTTGTATTGGTGTCTGTGCATTTAAAGGAGGAAACACCTCTTCCAGTTTTTAATAGCTTGTTTTTAGCAGGTAAATATCTTCTCCTCTCAGTTCCTTGAGCTAATGGGATTATCTCCAAAAACATTACGCTGGCCTGGAGCCAATTACAGGGACATTTCAGAATCTACAGAGGTACTGAGCTTGGAAGGCTTGCCTCCAAGGACACCCAGATTGTGATCCAGAAGGGCTAGAGATGAGTCATGGGTCACTTCAGGGTCTATTGCCAGGACTGACGTTTGTGGACTATAACCTGACACATGGGAAGATATGACTTCTCCTTGACCCATGGACATATGATACTAGGAGCAAGACCAAGGCCAAACACAGGTATAGCCCTGTCCACAGTGGGTTGGAGCCATTTCTGGTTCTGTAGCCAGGACCGTGTTGCATGAGTCAGCCACCTGGGTGCAAGTCTGCCTTCTCAAAATGGGGCTCCTAGGTCTTTGACTCCACTGGGGTTTCACAATGTATTACCAGGATCCCTCAAAGGCCCTTTTGTGTGTGGATGGCTGCTAAGTTATTGTTGCTGAGGGGGAATGCAAGCAAAGGAACCTCTATTCTGCCATCTTAATGATGTCACCCCCAGACAGCTTAATCAATTACTTTAATGAAAGAATTAACTATAATTCTCTCATTATAACTAAATATAAAATATTATAATAAATAGTAAATAAATAAAATATAAAATATTATAAAATAAATAGAATGAATTAAAAACACCATCATTATAAGGACACCGGTATGGCTCAGTTGGTTAAGCGTCTGACTATTGATCTCAGCTCAGTTCTTGATCTCAGGGTCATAAGTGAAAGCCCCGCATTGGACTCCACACTGGGCATGAAGCCTACATAAAAAATATATATATATATATATATATATACACACACACACACACACACCTATATATATATGTGTGTATATATATATATATATATTCCATCATTATATAAAGTTGGCACTACTGAAAATGTACACGTCATCATTATTTGAAACAAACTGCTTTGGTGTGTGTCTTTATATGTGCCTACATGTGCATGCACACACATACACGTGTTGAAAAAATACTAATGTGGAAAAAACTTAGAATAATTATATCATGAACTAGCATTTATCATTCCAGATGTCTTCATTCTCTCTTAGAATCATAGGAAATGTACTTCCATGTATAAATGTATTTATTTTTAAACCAGTCATTTCATTGCAACTTCTAATTATTTATTTGTTAATTAGGTGATTGGAGAGGTATAACACTTCCTTAAGAAATAATTTATCATTGAGAATTATAAACATTTGTAAATATCAACATATTAGCAGAAGGTTAAAAGTAATATTGAAAGAAGAAAGGACATGAAAGGTTTAAATTACTTACCATTAAATTTTACCTTGGAATTTGGATTAGACATAGTGAATAGCTTTCCATTAAGGAAAATACTTATATCTTGTATAACATTAATTTCAATATTGGTTACTTACGGAGTGGGAGATATAGGCTTCCACTTATGAAATGAATAAGTCATGGAAATAAAAGGCACAACAGGGCGCCTAGGTGGCTCACTCAGTTAAGTGTCTGACTCCTGATTTTGGCTCAGGTCGTGACTTCACTATTCATGGGATCCAGCCCTGTGGGATCTCAGGGTTCGTGGGATCACGCTGTTATGGAGGAGCCTGCTTGGCATTCTCTCTCCCTCTCTCTCTGTCCCTCTGCCACTCATGCTGTCTCTCTCTCTCTCAAGATAAATAAATAAACTCAAAAAAAGCACACCATAAGGAATATAGTCTATCATATGTAAAAGCAATATATGGGGATAGATGGTAGCTATACTTGTGATGCACATAGCATAATATATAAACTTGTCAAATCACTATATTGTACACCTGAAAGTAATGTAACATTGTGTGCCAACTATATTTGAATAAGTAAACAAACAAACAAATAAATACTGGTTACATTAATCAGTAATGCAATCAAAAAAGATATTTAACTAGTTTCTTTCCTTAACTGAAAATTTGTAAAATAAACTTACCTACCTCATTAGGATAGTAATTGCTGGAGCATAGTACAGCTTCATCATTGTCATTGTCATATTTAAATGAACAAAATGTCAACAAACAAAGATTTTAAGTAGAAGCTAATTGTAACCAAGGGTTTGCCAGTCTAGTGAGCATGCATAGCTTGTATTGTTCATATTGGTTGATTCCAGAATGTTCTGAAGATATTGATAATATTGCTTTTAAAACTTTTTTTCATAATGAGGATAAGTGATGAAAAAAAAGTCTCTGTTGTATTAAAATCAAACCCTTCAGAAAACTCAGAAATTGATTTGTTTAACAAAATATCAAACATATGAAAAGTGGTGACTTACATTTTTCCTGTAATAAAATTTACCTCACGAAAACATTTCTTTTTTTTTTTTTAATTTTTTTTCCAACGTTTATTTATTTTTGGGACAGAGAGAGACAAAGCATGAATGGGGGAGGGGCAGAGAAAGAGGGAGACACAGAATCGGAAACAGGCTCCAGGCTCTGAGCCATCAGCCCAGAGCCTGACGCAGGGCTCGAACTCCCAGACCGCGAGATCGTGACCTGGCTGAAGTCGGACGCTTAACCGACTGCACCACCCAGGCGCCCCACGAAAACATTTCAAAACATTTTCCTCTATATGTGATAATACCCTTTAAAATAGTATTTTTGGAGAAGCATATTAACTAGAATTTTACACTAGTACTAATTCAAATTTTACTTTTTGACTCATATAAATATAGTCGTAACTTGTACTTTTTTGCAAAGGAATACTTTGTCAATTTGTTTTAACCAATGTCAGATTCATTCCCACATTTTGGGATAGCGGTATCTTTAAGGAAGCCTTACTGTTTTATAGAGCAGCATGAATTCATTCTTGCAAAATTTGACTAATATTACCTAAAATTATTACGGTAGCCATTGCAATAATCTAATGGAATTATTACAAAAGAGCAATGAAGATTTAACAAAACACGTTATTATTCAAAGACTTAAAACAAAGTTTCTTATTAAGTTGTGCACAATGTTAAATTAAGCTTCTCTGTATTTTTGTGAGCATATCTTGTTTCATTAGAATCAGTTTTGTTTACATTAAAGGTGAATGCCACTCTTATAGCCTCTATTATCCAAGTGGATTGAAAATATAAGGGGGAAATTAGTTAAAACCTAGTTGCCACAATAAAATGCAATAATATCAAACTAGAGGAGAATGAAAAATACATAACTCAATACAATCTCATTATTCATTTATCTGTTGGTTTTTCCATTACTGCAGAGAACTGCTGTGCACCAAAATTTGCTACAAAGAAGGAAAAAACCTCAGTCAACATACTAACAAGAAACAAAAATTTTAAAAAGTAAAACTTTTGATTTAATTACTTAGATAGTGCTACACCAGAAGTGGGATAATACCAAAATTGGAATTTCTGTTTATATTGTATTATAAACAATATATTTTGTGTCCTGAGTAAACATGTAGTAAAAGGAATAGTGACATGAGATTCCTTCTATTGGATTAAAAAAGTCTTATCAAAAATTTCCAGTGAGGTAAACCTATAAAAAACTAGTTGGTATTTGCTATCTTGTAAATATGAGTTAATTTACTCAGAAGGAAGATAACTAACATATTCTGATTGAAAGCCTGAAAAAAGAAAACGATTAGAAGAATAATGTCTTTATTTTATGATATCCAAATGGACTATTTTTTATGGTCATGTGATGTATTTTGATTCTGCTATTCTGGCCATGAGTTCCTTATATTATTATAGTACTTGCTATATCAAAATAAGTGAAAAGCAGTATAAATGAGTCACTGTCTCTGGCGACCAGCCCTGACTCTGCCATGAACCAGCTAAGTGACAATTCCCTTGATATCTCAAGAAGACTGAGAGCCTGTAAACACTCATTTCTCTTATAGCATTATCAATCTAAAATTATAATAGTAAAAGCACATTTAGAGCAGTGGTTTTAAAACTATAGTACATGGAACCATTGAAAAAGGGAACCCAATAAACAAGACCTCTGTCCATCCCTTCTCAATCAGAAATCAGCTTCTGTATTCTTTTATATAAGAGTTTCCTGTAAAAATATACTTATGGTAAATATATATATTTTAATACATAAATACATGTAACATATATTTAATATACTTTGTATATTAAAAATAAATGTGTAGGTTCATATATATATTTATAATATATTTATATATAAGTATACACATATAAGTATATATCTTTTTGCTCTAAAAGACTTTTGACACAGCCTTGCTTCAATTTGTGTGGTAACTTTCTTTTTTGTTCGTTTTTGTGTTTTGTTTTTTTGTTTTTGAAGATATCAGAGTTTTTATTTTTTTAAGGTTTTTATTTAATACCAGTTAGTAACATACAGTGTTACATTAGTTTCAAAAGTACAATATAGCGATATTGTGATTTCTTTCAACATGACATTAAATCACAGTGAACTAATTGTATTTACAACTAAGCTTTGTTAAAACTGAATTTTTTGGTTGAATACAGTTTCAATTAATAAATGTTTCTAGGGGCGCCTGGGTGGCTCAGTCGGTTAAGCGTCGGACTTCAGCTCAGGTCATGATCTCGCGGTCCGTCCGTGAGTTCTAGCCCCGCGTCGGGCTCTGGGCTGATGGCTCAGAGCCTGGAGCCTGCTTCCGATTCTGTGTCTCCCTCTCTCTTTGCCCCTCCCCCATTCATGCTCTGTCTCTCTCTGTCTCAAAAATAAATAAACGTTAAAAAAAAAATTAAAAAAAAATAAATGTTTCTAATGTTATTGTGTACAAATATCTTTTAAGTGGAAAATAAATGTGTGTCTAGCTGAGATATATGTTGAATAGTTGCAGTTTTTTTCCTTTCTTAACTTCTGTCTTACAGATATGCAAGCTGTTTATTTAAAATTTTCTATTTGTCATGAAATTAAGTTAAATGTATGGCAATAGTATTATAGGGAATGAGTAGGCACTAACTGCTTATGTGTACTCTGAGAAGAACTGAATTTTCACTTAATTTTATGGGAGTTATATTTTCAATATATTCATATATGGACACAGAATTATGGAATAAGAAAAAACAAAGTATTTAATGTTGATTACTAGGAATCATTTGCATTCAAATAGATCTTAAATTTGACATTTGTTTTTTCATAGTCATAGATACTATATTCAACACAATTGTCTTAACCTTGTTTCAAATCGAAATTTAACTAAAGAAGAGTTTCAACTAAGTACACTCAACCTAAGGACAATACACTTCAATATAAAATGATATTTACAGGGGCACCTGGGTGGCTCAGTCGGTTAAGCACCCGATTTCTGATTAGGTCTGATCTCACCTTTGTGAGTTCAAGCCCCAAGTCGGACTCTGTGCTGACAGCTTAGAACCTGGAACCTGCTTCGAATTCTGTGTCTCCCTCTCTCTGACCCTCCCCCACTCTCACTGTGTGTCTCTCTCTCTCTCAAAAATAAATAAATGTTAAAATAAAATAAAATAAAATAAAATGGTATTTACAAAACTATTCACGAAGTTTATCCTTAGCTATTTTTGTTGGTATCTTCTAATAAAATTTCGAGTGTAACATGGAATATAAAAAATCTAATAATATTTTAACATTGATATACAGATTATATGATTTGTAAAATAAATGCTTTGTGAGAACATTTGCAAATAAAGGGTGTAAAAGAGCACATTATAAAAATAGACACTTTCATAAATGAATAAATTTTAAAATCTGTAATTAATCTTTGAATAAAAGGCCATAAAATGGAGAGATGGGGTTGACAGAACATTACCTAACATTATTATCAAAACTTCCCCCTTTTACAGTGGCTAAGTTATTTGCTTGCTGCAGGTTACATGTTTGTAGCTTGTAATTATAGGACTTTAATACAGAAAGAGAAAAAAAAAACACCTTTGGAATAACAATGCTGAAAAATGAGAAGAAAAGTAAAAGAATGAATTGAGAATTATTTTTCTGCAATAATAGAAGCAAAACAATTTTGTCATGGCATGCAATTTGAAGACATGGAACACTGCTAATTAGGTAAGATAACAAAGTTACTACACTGTGAACAAGGGCACATTGTACTCATTTGTGGTTTTTAAATACTATTCTAAATAATACACTGCTTAATTAAGCAAACCGGTGTGTGTGTGTGTGTGTTTGCGTGTCTTTGACAAAATAAATGAAATCCTATAAACCTACCACAGAGCTGAAGATTGTTTTCTACATGCAAGCATATTTTATACATTTCTTTAAGATATCAGAAAAAATAGAGGAAAAGGCACTGGAAAATCACTGACAATCAATCTACCTAGAAAAGCAGTCCGTTGCCATGGGAAGTAATTAAAGGAGATCTTTCAGAAGGTGTAGGTAGAGAGGGTGGAGGTGAGAGTATGGAGGGGAATGGGAGGCTCAGATGAAATCTTTTTCAACACTATGTAGTTCAGAGGTGGTTGAAAGGTACCGAGCAATGACGCTCAAAAAGAGCAAGAATTAATCAAACAAAAAGCTCCCCAGTGGGTCAACCTCACACTGAAATAAAATAAAATAAAATAATAAAATAAAATAAAATAAAATAAAATAAAATAAAATAAAATAAAATAAAAAGAACTTTTTACTGACAGACAAGAGCTTTGCTGGCAACGAGAAATGCAGAGTCATACCTTCCTTTTTTTTTTTTTTAATTTATTCACTTATTCATTTAACATGTATTTAATGAGCTCCTACACTTTGTCAGGCATTTCTCAAGATGAATCATAAACAGGGGACAAAACCCATAGATAATTGGAAAGGAATCCAGGACAAAGGCAGATCTTTAAAGTACAAATATTGTTAGTGTTGTTGTTCCTTGGCAATCAGAAAGAAGAAACACAGAGAAACAAAGTTTCCAGGTATGAGTTTCCCATGATTCTGACTCACTCCACATGTTATCAATAGATTGCTGGATTTCTATACCAAAAATGAAAATTTTTACCATCCTTCCTCTTTTAATTGAAAATATAGGCGAAGAATTTTTTTTACACAAAGGCTTTAAAAATTTTTTAATGCTATTATTTTTTTTTCAGAGGGGCTGGGGGCAGAGAGAGAGAGGGAGACACAGAATCCAATGCAGGCTCTAGGCTCTGAGCTGTCAGCACAGAGCCTGACATGGGGCTCCAACCCACAAGCCATGAGATCATGACCTGAGCTGAAGCTGGGCACTTAACCAACTTAGCCACTGAGGCGACCCACATGGGGGAAGAATTTTAAGAGAACCTAAGTAGATATTAAGTGATACAAATATTTTATTTGCATCTGGTTTTAAAGGTTACTTTCTTTGATTATGCTTAATAAAAAGGAGGGACGATTATGAAAAGATTCTAAAACTTGGACCCTGGTATATCTCATTTCCTGTATAAAAGTATTCATTTATACACATACTTACATAACATGAAGAAACCTGAAAGATGCCGTTAGAGGACAAGAAATGTGCAGGAATTGCTGAGAATAAAATGCAAATAAGATCAAATGATGGGAAACAAGAATAGAGAAAAGAACAGACAAAAACTACGTTTGTAATTGAAAACCCAAAATAAAGATAAGAACACTTTTCTCTAACAAAGGCTAGGAGGGGGACCCAAGCTCAGATAATTAAAATTAGAATAAACACAAAAGACAAACAAGGCTAACTAATTGTAGAATGGCATTTATATGAAGTATGCCATTCAAGTTTTTTAATTTTTCTTTTTTTAAAGAATTTTTTTAAGTTTATTTATTTTTGAGAACGAGGCAAAATGTGAGTGGGGGAGGCACAGAGAGAGAGGGAGACAGAATTTGAAGCAGGCTCCAGGCTCTGAGGTGTCAACAAAGAGCCAGATGCAGGGCTTAAACTCATGAACCTTGAGATCATGACCTGAGCCCAAGTGGAACACTTAATTGACCAAGCCACTCAGGCACCCCCATGTTTTTTTATTTCTTTATGAATATCTTTAAGAATATGGTATTATTTGGAATCAGGATAAGATTCCACAAATTGTAAAAGTTTGATGATAAAAATGTCTGTATTTAAAAGGTGAATTAAAAACAAAACAAACATGAAAAGTAAGGGATTAGAACATAAGTACATATGTCCTGATAATGTCGAAAAGGCACAACATATAAAAATTATAAATTTTGGGGTCACCTGGGTGGCTTAGTTGGTTAAACATCCGACTTCGGCTTAGGTCATGATCTTAGGGTTCCTGAGTTCAAGCCCCTGATGGGGTTCTCTGCTGTCAACATGAAAGCTTTGGATCCTCTGTCTCCCTCTCTCCCTCTGCCCCTCCCCTACGTCAGAGTAGTTTGCTAAACAGTAGCATTAATGTAAAATAGACCATGATATATGAGATGAAAATTATCTCTTTTTATATGACACAACTTTACTTTTAAAAAAATGCAGTTTTTTCCACAAACAAAACCAAACTTTAAGGTATAAAACCCAGTATATGTTAAAAATAATAGTAAATTAAAAAGGTGATTCAGAAAGGTGAGAAATATATATGAGATGAGAGGCTAAGCAGCTAAGTTATAAAACAAACAAAAGCTCTTTTGACTAAATAAATACACACAAAACAATAAAATATGGAACTAAATAATAAAATATATCATGTAAAACCTGAAAAGCAAGGGAAAAAAATGATGTCCCTAGTTAAATCTAAGATTTATCTACATTTTAAAATATCATTTATTTATTTATTTATTTGAGAGAGAGAGAGAGAGAGAGAGAGAGAGAGAATCTTAAGCAGGCTCTATGCTCAATGTGGAGCCCAACGTGGGGTGTGGGGCTTGATCCCATAACCCTGAGATCATAACCTGAGCCGATATCAAGAGTCCAATGCTCAAATGACTGAGCCACCCAGGTGCTCCTATATAGCCATTTTAAAGTAAAGTGTGATATCCTGACTTTCTTCTCTGAATAATTCATTATGCTTAAAAAAGTAAGTATACATTGTCATAATTATAAAAATATCATTATCCATAACAAAATAAATTCCCTAATACAATTTTATATCTAGTTTACATTCATATGCCCCTAAAACATCTTGTATATGTGTCAGTTTGTTTGTTTTGATTCAGGATCCTGTCAAACGTAGATGGATTGCATCTGATTTTTATTATTTTTTAGTCTGTTAATCTAAGATAACCCCCACTCCTTCCTCCCTCCCTTTCTTCCTTCCTGCCTTCTCTCCTGTCTTCTTTTCTTCTCTCCCTTCCTTCCTTCCTTCCTTCCTTCCTTCCTTCCTTCCTTCCTTCTTTCCTTCCTCTCTTCCTTTTCTTTCTTTCTTTCTTCTTTCTTTCTTTCTTTCTTTCTTTCTTTCTTTCTTCTCTATTCCCCCCCCCCACCTTTCTTTCTTGGAAAATGTAGTTTTGAAGATAAAAAGCCATTGTCTTTTATAATATCTTTTATTTTGAAAGAAAAAATGCATCAGTTGATACCAATAAGGCCTCTTTGGGGTGCCTGGATGGCTCAGTCAGTTAAGCATCCCGCTTTGGCTCAGGTCATGATCTTGCAGTTTCTGGGTTCAAGCCCCATGTTGACGGGCTCTGTTTGGACAGCTGGGACCCCGGAGCTCTCTTCGGATTCTGTGTCTCCCTCTCTCTCTGTCCCTCCCCTGCTTGCACTTTGTGTCTCTCTCTCTTAAAAATAAATAAACGTTAAAAATAATTAAAAAAAAATAAGGGCTCTCTGAAGAAGAAAAAAGCACCTATATCCTGTCTGATGCTAAAATAAAATACTCAAGGTGAATTAATTACAAATATAGACAGTCAGACTAATCAATATCTGGTAGATACAGATGCTACTCTTTCTACATTGAACCCTTCAATCTTTGTTCAGCCTCTTCCCCCAAGTAAGTATATCACGTATTCGATGGGTATTGAAAATAACCCACAGATACTCACTATCTTCTAGGCCTTAACTGTAAGCCTTAGACCCTAGGCTAAAAACCATTCATTCCTCCTCTGTGATACAACCACTGTAAGTTTAATAGGGGCAGATTTACTTTGCAAATGGAATTATAATATTAAATCCATACAAAAATGACTTAATTCTTGAAATTCCAGGAAATTTGTCCATTCCTATTTAAATTGTGCCTGATCCCTCATATGTGAATCATATCCCAGATAAAAACCTTCATACCAGACTTAGCTCTCTATAGGATAAAAATTCCACAGACTTTGGAAAAATAATTGGAGCAGACCTATTAATGGATAGAGCTCATAAACCATTATCCAAACTTCCCTAGTATCATTTCATGACAAAAGCAAAGGAAGAACACATCTATATTTGGAGCCTTAATTTCAAGTGTTCTCATATCTCCTACATTTGTCTTTGTAACACTTCTGTCCTGCCAGTCAGAGGACCAAATAGACAATAATATTGATTTGTTCAAGACCTCAGGGCCACCAACAGAATTGCTCTCCTTCAATGCCTGGTGATACGTAACCAAAACACTATTCTGTCATCAACTACACCTGAAGCCATTCCGCTGTAGTTTATCTTTGCATTGTACTTTTCAGCGTGCCTCTAGACCAGAACAGTCAATACCTCCTTGCCTTCACCTACGAAAGACAACAACATGCATGGGTGTTCATGTCCCCTGTACTTACTGGAGCCTGACCCCCCTGACACAATGCTTAACTGTGTCATCAATCAAGACTAAATGATCTAAATTGCTCTTGTGTTTCAGTTTTGATACAATATGTAGATGATTTCCCACTCTGTCTGGAAAATAAAGAAGTTTGTAAAAGGATTTCATTTCCATGCTTTCTGCTTTAACAAAGAAGGGACATAAAATTTCAAAAGATAAATTACAATTTTGCCAAGATACAGTTATTTAGCCCATCCTATCTAAGGAGAGAAAAACCCTCTCTTCTGATAAACTAAAGACTACCTAAGCATATCCTAGATCCTTTACAAAACAATGAAAAGGATTTTTAGGTTTAACTGGATATTGCAGGTAGTGGGGATCATTTTTTCTCAGATTAAGATACTTCTTTATAAATTGACTTACATTATAAACATGTTTTTTTTAGTAACAGGAAAGTCCTCACTAGTGATTCAAACCTTTTAGAGCCCAAATAGTACCCAGCTGAGAAAGGAGAAGTTCTCAGATGTTCTTCCCCTATCATGCCCCACTACCTCTTCCTCCTTAAGCAAAGTGGCCACTGTCAGGACACTCTGAAGGAGGACTTCTGTAATAATGTGTCCCAGAAGGTTACACACTTGGCATCCTTGGTATCAAAACCACCTTCTCATGAACCCAAACTGACCAGTCTTTTAAGGCCTCTTGGCTCTTTTGTGTAGGGCCCAGGGTCCCACTACTCTACTTTTGCCATTGGCATTGTAGGTCTCAGCTACATCCCAGTTTGTTGATTGGAACCTATGACACAAAAACACTGCTCTGGGCCAGAGGCACACATTTGACTTGTGAACTTGTAAGCTTATGGATCTGTAAGCTTCCAGTGTCAGCTGAAAGGATACACCCCTTGAGAGGCGATTATTGAGCAATTATCTGGCCTTGGTCGATACTGAACACATGACACATGGCAGTAAACTACTCTTATGACCAGAAATCCCAATCATGCTGTCCAACCAGAAGTCTAAAGTTGCTATATAGGGTCAGCTCAAAATCCCCTCAAGTGCAGTGAAAATGGTACAAACTAGAGCAAGCAAATCCCAGGCCATCTGAGGTTTGGAAACCCCATGAAAAGGTCTCAGTAGTGTTCCTCCAGCCCCCACACATATCAAGGAAGGAGCCACTGCCTCCACTGACCCAATAAAGATGCACATATGGAGCAGCGCCTGGGTGGCTTAGTTGGTTGAGCATCTGACTTCAGCTCAGGTCATGATCTCATGGTTCATGGGTTTGAGCCCCATGTCGGGCTCTGTGCTGACAACTCCGAGCCTGGACCCTGCTTTGGATTCTGTGTCTCCCTCTCTCTCTGCCCATCCCCTGCTCATAATTTGTCTCTCTCTGTCTCAAAAGTAAATAAATATTGAAAAAAAAATTTAAGATGTACCTATGCAGACCTCCTAGACCACACTTAGGCCTGATTCATTGATGGCTCCTCCGGGGTAACTTTTACTAGGATGGAATCAATCCATCCAACTCAAGACAAAACTGTCCCTTAACAAGGGCAGGCTACTCTTCTCACTTCAATAGTGGAAAATTCCAATTATGGCCACTTCTTTTTTACTTCTTTTATCTGACAGTCTTTTATTATAAATAACACCATAAAGCCCACAGTCCTTTATCAGAATTTTGTCAATATTTCCTAATCTACGTACTTCTATCTAATCATATCCCCAGTATCAAATATAATACTCTTATCAAGTAGAAAAATAAGTTTCTGAATAAATCACCTACAATGTGAAGCAAATATATATGTTCCTTATCCCATTTTCCCATTGAATTCTATGGGAAAGGAAATTTCTGCCAAATTTCCTACCATTTTGTGCTGGTAAAAAATGTTTAATATTTCTGAACTCTAGCCACAGAACCCACAAATGAAAGCATGATGTTTAAAGAGCCAAATTTATGTATTAGTCAGCTTAAATCTGTCATAGATCATTTCTCAGAAATTGCATGGCATCTTTTTACCCAGAACTTAGATTTTTTTGTTCACTTTGTAATAAGCCCACCATTTCAAAGACAATATTAAAAAAGAAAAGATGGGGTGCCTGGGTGGCTCAGTTAGTTGAACATCCGGCTCTTGACTTTGGCTTAGGTTGTGACCTCATGGTTCGTGAGTTCAAGCCCCACGTCAGGTTCTGTGCTGGCAGTGTGGAGCCTGCTTGGGATTCTCTCTCTCTCTCTTTCTGCCCCTCCTCTGCTCACAAGATCTGTCTCTCTTTCAAAATAAGCAAACCTAAAAAAAAAAAAAAAAAGAAAAGGAAAGGAAAGGAAAGGAAAGGAAAGGAAAGGAAAGGAAAGGAAAGGAAAAAAAATACATGAGATGTGTGCGGAATATGCCATTTTAACTATTTTTCACCAATGTTTGGGTTACACAGTCAAGTTAGCTGACACAACACAAATCATGTTCTTTAATTTATCTTTTACTACATATGAAATGTGTTGTTGAATATTGGTGTTTTTTTGCTTATTAATGCACATGACATTTTGTGGGTTTCTGTTTGGATATCAGTTCTTTCCAGGTACTCTCCATTGTGAGAAGAGCAGAGGGAGCCTGGAGTCTCTACCCACCTTGTGTAGCCTCAAGCCCAAGAGCCATGAGTGTCACCAAAGCATCAGCACATGGGGACCAAGGTACAGTATACAGAGATCAAGACTCCTCATAGACCAACCATGTATGTCCTCAATATGTGTGAACTGTGTGGCCTGCAGTGTTTGAAACACTGTAGGAAGTATTACTGACTGTTCTCAGTTTAACTATAAAAAGGTGGGGTTTTTTTAATTTTTACTTATTTTGAGAGAGAGAGAGAGTGCAAGGTGGGGAGGGGCAGAGAGAAAGCAGGGCAGAGACAGAGGGACAGAGGATCTGAAGCTGGCCCTGAGCTGACAGCAGAGAGCCTGATGCAGGGCTTGAACCCATGAACTCTGAGATCATGATCAGAGCTGAAGTTCAAGCTTAACTGGCTAAGCCACCCAGGTGGCCCCTACAAAAAGAGTTTAAATTTAGGGTCCAAAAATGTTGCCTAGAAATTTAAATAAATACAAAAGGCAGGAATACGATCATGAACTGAGACTGTCTTGTTATCTGAAGTCCGAAGTTTTCTTAGGGAGCCTAGACTTACAACATATCTTCATTTCTCAAATGATTGTAGAGCCCTGGGAGATGAAAAATTTGCAATTAGACACGACAAAGCTCTCATGTCTCTTTCACCTTAACTCCTATGCCTATTTCTCACTCCACTTGATCCAGACTAATAATCTCTCTTCCTCTGACAACATAGTTATGGTCAGGTCTGAGGGCCTGGTATTCTCTTTGTCTGAAATGGTCTTTCCTAGATACTAACATGAAACCCCTGAACTTTTTACAGAAGTTTTCTCAGATGTCACCTATGCAAGGTTTATTGAGCAACCAGCATGATTGATCGCTTTTATCCTGCTCTATTTTGTCTACTTTCTCCATCTTAGCATTTGTAACCTTCTAAAATACTTTATAATTTACTTTTTATTACAGATTATAGTAAGTTGTTAAAGTATTTGCTCTTTAAGAGTAGCAGTTTTTGTATTATTTTGTTCTTGTTAATTACTGGAGTATTAAAAGTACATGGAGTGGTATCTGGCCATTTAATAGGCACTCAATGAATAAATAGAATGAATGTGACATGGAGAAACTTACTTTCAATTTCTGCCCTTATGTAAAGTATTTTGTAAGTTTATGGATTCACTCTCAGAGAGAGAGAGAGAGAGAGAGAAGGGTAGAGGAAGAGGGAGACAGGGAATCCCAAACAGGTTCTGCACTATTAGCACAGACACTGTGGGGCTCAAACACAGGAACTGTGAGATCATCACCTGAGCTGAAACCAAGAGTTGGATGCTTAACCAACTGAGCCACCCAGGCACCCAACCTTTTATATAAAGTACTCATTCAACTTATTAAAGAATGTTTTGGGCTAAGCTATCATGTGAAATGGCAAACTGCATTATTACAGTAGTCTCAAATTAGGATCTTCTTTATCTAGAGTCATAGAGGAAGCAGAATAGACTTTAATTTATGGGTTTGTTTGTTAATAAGCAATGGATGACACCCCTGCAGATGCATGTGCATACACACACACACACACACACACACACACACACACACAGTCATCTGATTCTACCTTGTTTCTGGATGGTTCAGTCTATGAGCCATGATCAAATTTAGAATTAAAGACTCAGGTTACACATTAAAATACATAAGGGGGATGACTTTGATCTGTGGTGAACTGGACACATAGCTCACATATGGACCAAAAAAAAGGAAAATACCAAATACTTTGTCCAGCATAGAGAAGAGAATGTTTTTGAAGGCAGTGAAATGAAGGAAAAATGTAGGAAAATGGCTTAAGATGAATTTAGAAATTTAGAATTGAGGGAGAACTATTTTAAAATGTGAGAGACTGTCATTTTATGCCTAAGGAGAAAGAGTCATTAGAGAAATTGAAGACAAAGATTCAAGGGAGAGATCAAATAAATGATGCCAAAAATTCCTTAAAATTTTTGAGAAAATGAGATATGGACTGCAGGTAGGAGTATAAACTTCCATCGTATATTCCTTAGGGGGTGGGAAATGAAGGGAAAAAGTTAGTGTGTGCCTTAGTTCATTCAGGCTGCTATAACAAATTACCATAAATTGGGTGGCTTAACCAACAGAAGTTTATTTCTCATTGTTCTGGGGGCTGGGAAGTCCAGTAATCAGGTGCTGACAGATTCTGTCTGTAGCCGAGGTGCTTCCTGATTCACAGACAGCTGTCTTCTGTGTCTTTACATGTCTCTTTCCTAAGGGCACTAATGCCATTAACAAGGACTCCTCTCTCAAGATGTAATCACCTCTTAAGACCCTGCCTCCTAACACAAGGCTCACATTGAGCATTAGGTTTTAACATATGAATGGGGTAGGGCACATTCAGTCTGTACCAGCATGTGTGGGCGTGTCTTGCTGTACATCAACATACAGGAAGTTGAGAGATTAGCTGCCTGGACCACTCAGATAGGAAATTTCCTGAGTACACATTGTCCTTGGTGGTGGTGGTAGTGTGTGTGTGGTGTTGTAGGTGGTCTGTGAAGATTGTGAGAACAGATATGATCGTCCTAATAAACTTGAGAAGAATGCAAAAGTTTGGAAACATTTCACTGGGAGTAGAGAGAATGAGGATTACTAACATACAATAAAATGTGCCTTTGTGATGTATTAGTGATATTGCTCTGATTAAAACAGATATGAAGACATAGTTTCTATGCTCTTAAATAAAATCCAACTTTATCGAACAGCACATTAGGCTTACCATCAAAATATTGACAATTTTTACAACTATTAAAATGCTTCCTTGGTGATATAAAGGAGATCTCAATGACTAATTCAATGAGTTAATCAAAAAGATATTCAAGAGGGGCACCTCTTGATTTTGGCTCAGTTCATGATCCCAGGGTTGTGGGGTCCAGCCCCAAGTTGGGCTCTACCCTGAGCCTGGATCCTGCTTGGGATTCTCTTTCTCTCCCCCTCCCTTCCCTCCCTTCCTCCCTCTGCCCCTCTCCCTCACTTGTGCACTCTCTCAAAAAAAAAAAAAAAAAAAATATATATATATATATATATATATCACACATATATTCATGGAACTACAATGTTGTATTCAACTTTTCTCAACACAGGACCTATTCACAAAGCACCTTTGGTTTAAATTTCAAAATCACTCAAGAGTTAGAAAATTCTTGTTTCGGGGCACCTGGGTGGCGCAGTCGGTTAAGCGTCCGACTTCAGCCAGGTCACGATCTCGCGGTCCGGGAGTTCGAGCCCCGCGTCGGCTCTGGGCTGATGGCTCAGAGCCTGGAGCCTGTTTCCGATTCTGTGTCTCCCTCTCTCTCTGCCCCTCCCCCGTTCATGCTCTGTCTCTCTCTGTCCCAAAAATAAATAAACGTTGAAAAAAAAAAAAAAAGAGGTAAATGAAGCTTTAAAAAAAAAAAAAAAAGAAAATTCTTGTTTCTATGTTATAAGTAGTTTTATAAAATTTCTGGGGCTTACAGATGAGCTTGGTAATGAATTTGACTAAAAATGCATTTTAAACTATCTCTCTCTCAAAATAAATAAACATTTAAAAAAAACTTAAAACTGGGGTGCCTGGGTGGCTCAGTGGATTAAGCATCTGACCCTTGATTTCAGCTTGGGTCATGATCTCACCCTTCCTGAGTTCACAAAGCCCCACTTAGGGCTGTGTGCTGACCAAGAGGAACCTGCTTGGGATTCTCTCTCTTTTATTCTTTCTGCCCCTTCCCCCCTCAAAATAAATAAACCTTAAAAAATTTTAAGAATAAGGGCTCCTGGGGTGCCTAGGTGGCTCAGATGGTTAGGCATCCAAGTTTGGCTTAGGTCATGATCTTGTGGTTCAGGAGTTCGAACTCTGCATCAGGCTCTGTGCTGACAGCTCGGAGCCCGGAGCCTGCTCCGGATCCTGTGTCTCCCTGTCTCTCTGCCCCTCCCTGGCTCATAATTATGTCTCTGTCTCTGTCTCTCTCTCTCTCTCAAAAATAAATAAAAACATTAAAACATTTTTAAATAAATTAAAATAAATTAAGATAATTAAATAAATAAATAAGTAAAAATAAAAATGGGGCACCTGAGTGGCTCAGTTGGTTAAGCGTCCAACTTCACCTCATGTCATGACCACACGGCTCGTGAGTTTGAGCCCCGCATCAGGCTCTGTGCTGTCAGCGCAGGGTCCACTCTGGACCCTCCATCTCCCTCTCTCTGCCCCTCCCCCACTAGCTCTCTGTCTCTCTGAAAAATAAAAAAGGAATAACATATATATTTAAAAAATCAATTTAGAAGGTAAAGCAGCAAAAATAATGATTTTAAATTTTACATATGGTTTATATAACTTCTCACAAGCTCAAATAATCTATGATGAATTATAAAGCATTGCCTGCATTGTGAATTATATAAAACACAAACAAAGAATAATCTTGTTCACAGTAATGTTCTCATTAAATTGTAGTGGCCTAATAAACAAAGGTAGTAAAAAGGGATGCTCTCACATTCCCCTGCTACATGTCTCCACATTATGCAGTGCTTGGCAAAGAATTGATTACTTAAGAAAAATATGGAGCTAGTCACAGTGAAGATTTTGCTTTCTCTTCTGAGATTTTAATATACGTTTAAAGTGAAAGGTGTATATAGCTTGTAACAGAGGAACATCAAAAATAAGAAATCATTTATTTCTTTTTTACTTTCTTATTTAAAAAAATTAAGTCTATTTATTTATTTTGAGAGAGAGAGAGAGAGCGAGAGCGAGAGCGAGAGAGAGAGAGAGAGTGGGAGCAGGGGAGGGGCATAGAGAGAGAATCCCAAACAGGTTCCACACTGTCAGTGCAGAGCCAGATGCAGGGCTCAAACTCATGAACCTTAACATCATGACCTGAGCCAAAAATCAAGAGTCAGAACCTTAACCGACTGAGTCACCCAGGCGTCCCAGAAATCATTTTTTAAATTAACCTATTTTGCCTAGTACTAGCACCCATTCAGCTTTCATCCTATGAACGTTCTCCATTAAGGTAACTATCTATCTTAAACATGGTTTTCATTTTCTATGGCAAAAGTGACTTGATGACATTGTCAAAACTGTTTTAGTTTTAAGATTGATACAAAGACAGTGAATCACTATATGCAGACATTTTTCTTACTTAAAACTAATAACAATATTAGTAAGGTTGTTTCTCCTATCTAGATTTTTTAAAAATTATCTTTGTACTTAAATTTTTTATCTTATTTGCTATCGTTTGGCCATAAATTTTAGGACAAATACAAATAGACTGAAATTCACCATTAATGAGAAGATAGGAAAACTTTACTTCTACAAAATTACATTCAAAATAATGACGTGACTCCCTAAAATCCATGTCCATGACTCAGAAGGATATGAAATGTGTTCTCTAAGAGGCTAGATGATATCCAACATACTGACAGCAATAATATTGGAAGTAAACCACAGGTGTTACATAAAAAGATAAAAATAATTATTGCAGTATCCTCCCATACGTGTATCCTCTTCAGAATGTCAACCTTGAATTGTGTCTCCATGAATAACATTTCCAAAGAGCTAGAGGCCAATTCTGGTTGAATGTTTTGCTATTATTGATAATTAACAGCTACTGAGTGTTTAGGATGCAATTAGGTGTTGTAATAAACACCAGCTAATCTGATAGCTATCTAGTCTAAAGAGATTATATAAGTAGATTAAGTTTCGATTGAATACTGAAGGACTGGATGGTAGCAAATTAAGTATGGAAGAAAGAGTCCCTTGACTTATTTTCAACACAAGAAAACCTACACAGAAATGGAAGCCATTTATTTATTCCATAAATATTTAATTGACTTCCCACTGTATGCCAGTCAGTGACCTAAGCCCTGAGGACTACGCACTTAAGGAAACATTAGTTCTCTTTGCTTACTGAGTTTACATCCTAGTAAAAGACATAAGTAAATTAATTACTCCCACATGGATCAGGGAGACGAGGGATAAATGCTTGAGATAATAAACAAGAGATTTAAAGGTATGAGAACTTCTGAGGACTTACTAGAACACGGCCACCATCCCATTAATGTACTGTCTACCCCAAGACCCCTGAGGGAGATTGTTTTTTCATTGTTTAAAGTGTCATTATGTTTTTTTAATTAAAAAATTTTTTTTTTAATTTATTTATTTTGAGAGAGACAGAGAGTGTGAGCGGAGGAAGGACAGAGAGAGACACACAGAATCTGAAGCAGACTCCAAGTTCTGAGCTGTCAGCACAGAGCACAATGCGGGACTTGAACCACGAATCGTGAGATCATGACCTGAGCTGAAGTCTGACACTTAACCGACTGAGCCACTTAAGTGTCTCAAAGTGCAATCATTTTTATTTTCTTAAATCAACAGAAATTTCATAGAATCCATAGGAATATGGAAGAACTAAGCTCAGAAAAATGTCAGAAGCTAGGGGAGTCTGGACAGTGAGCATCAGAGCCCAGTTCACACAGAGGCAGTCCCCTAGGGCACTGCCATTAACTCCACTGACAATAGACTCTCAGCACCACCCCTGTGATCAATAATTGCATCACTGTTACTGTATTGTATTCACTTGAGATCCAAAGTTGTATGTTAAAGCATCTGATTGAGAAAGCCTAGTTTCTGCGGCCAGGTTCTAATTCTTAGCAGGAAGAATACAAACGTCTGGGTCCTTTCTACTTCCACATTGCATTACTGTTTTATGGGACAGTACCTCGCACTCAGATTCGTATAGTAGGGTACTGTATGAATAAATAAAAGGCTTTCTGAAAGCTTAGATTTAAAACAACAAATGAACAAACTGACATACCTACTTTTTTATAGCCTCTAAAGTTAGCTGTATGCCCATATTATTCTGTGAGACTGAGAAGAGGTGCTCCAAAAATGTAACTGGCTTGTTAATTTAACTAGTAAATGAATATTTGAATAAATAATTATAAGTAATTCAATTTTATATGCAAATTCTCAATTTTAAATACAAAGTTTTATGGGCACCTGGGTGGCTCAATCAGTTGAGCCTCTGACTTCAGCTCAGGTCATGATCTCATAGTCTGAATTTTTTTTTTTTCAACGTTTATTTATTTTTTTTGGGACAGAGAGAGACAGAGCATGAACGGGGGAAGGGCAAAGAGAGAGGGAGGCACAGAATCGGAAACAGGCTCCAGGCTCCGAGCCATCAGCCCAGAGCCCGACGCGGGGCTCGAACTCCCGGACCGCGAGATCGTGACCTGGCTGAAGTCAGACGCTTAACCGACTGCGCCACCCAGGCACCCCTCTCATAGTCTGAATTTGAGCCCCGTGTTGGACTCTGTGCTGACAGCTCGGAGCCTGGAGCCTGCTTCTGATTCTGTCTCCCTCTCTCTGCCCCTCCCCCATTCACACTCTGTCTCTCTGTCTCTCAAAAAATAAAATAAAATAAGATAAAATAAAATAAAATAAAATAAACTTAAACATGAATACAAAGTTTTAGTTTTAAACCTAATCTAGTATGATTTTTACCTTCCTTGTATTAAGAAGTAGCTACTAGCATCCTGCATTTGTTGAATGATAAAGATATTTCTAGGTTGAACAGTAACATTTTAAGACATGTTATTGGGATACGCCACAAAAACATAAATGAAAAAAATGTCATCAATCATGAGATTTTGTCTTTTAGAGTATATCTTTTGAAAAGGAAGAATTTTTAATTATATTATTAGTTATTAATTAAATCATATGCCTCACGGATTACAAAGAGATCATCATTTTTGCCTATGAGTTTAATGACTGGAAATGTTATAGTACTTTAGGAGTGAGAAACTAAAAGATACCTCAGAATGACAATCGCATTTTGAAATTAGATGGCATAGGAGGATTAAGTGGACAGAGATAGTAGCTATAAATATAAAAGAAATCTGGGATCTGCAAGGATTTAATCAGATCTAGAGTAACTTCCTTGCTGTTACTAATATATCCTCATTATTTGGGCTGCAACAAAAATGAAATGTAATGCTCCTTAGCTGCAGAACTAGAGAGCGAAGCAAAAACATAATGACCAAAAAACCCTCGATGGTAGCGTGGAAAGAATGGTAGAAAAGAGCAACATGATTTTAAATACTCATTAATACTATGAAATAAAGATGAGTTGCATTTTCAAAATTCTAATAGAACTGTGCCTAATTCTAGGGTCTTTCACACAGAATCAAATGACTAGCAGTCATTAGTGCCAACCAGTTATGTTAACATTGGATATCATGCAAATTCCCGCCAAAATTTTGACTAATGGGAAAGGAAATTTTATTGCAGAATGTTAACAGCAGCCGCAAATCTCTACTTTTTAACTTGGAATATATCTTGGTAAATTAACTCTTTATAACATAAAATGTGCTCTGAAATCCAGAAATATAACATTGTATTTATAGTAATAGAGTTTTATAAAGGAAGTTATTTTTCTGAAAAGTAAGGATTTAAAATAGATATTTGAAAAGATAGCAATAGATAGCAACAATAGATACAGATACAGCGTACACATTAGGGAATTAGTGATATTGCAGTAACAAATCACATGATGTAACAGTATTATACCAATAATTATTAAAATAACCTTTACAAATATACCATTTATTGGGAATATAAAATATTAAATAAGGTCCAAAATGTCTAAAAAAAAACAGACTAACTTGATTTAGACACAAATTTTACCATTTGGATATTCTATATACCGAGAGATATTGTGGAACCCTGCATATATTAATATCTGCAAATACTCTGGCACAGCAGTACTCAAGTTACAGTACACAGACTCATTTCACTTCCTAAGCTGTTTATGCCTGTCCATGAGTTAGCATAGAAATTGATGCCAAACACTGAGAAAATTTTATAAGCAATTTGTCAGAGTAATTTTATGTCTGTTGAAGCTGATGATAAAATGTTGATCTTTGTTCCATGTATGTATTTTAATATGTTTTCCAAATAATTAATTTGTGTTGTATTCTCAAAAAGCATCAACTCCCAGCAGAGTAGAAATCAGAAACAAAACCAGAGAATGAGAAGCACTATTTCACAGTTGTTGACACTACATATTGGACTCATCCAATTCTGAGAGGTCAGGTATAGAGTCCTCTTAACACATGCCCCAAATTGTTTAGTTCTACCCTTTACTTTTTGTGAGAGCTCAGTGTAGTTGCAAAGAACTCACAGTCTGCCCTCACACAGACCTGGATGTGAAATTGCGTTCAGCCATATATTAGACGTTCTTATATTTTAATGTATTGACCATCGTCTCAAAGCTGAGGGTGGTAGGGAGGACATGTAGGAGAAGACGCATGACTACAGGACTAATAAGGAGAAAATAAAAAATTACTAGTTGATCAATTGTCCCAAAAGTTGGTGGAATAAAAGCCTAGAGATGAAATGAAAACAAACAAACAAACAAGCAAACAAACAAACAGATTGGCTGAAGGAATTCTTAGAGTAGAGATCGCTGGGGTATTTTTCCATTTCCCAGGAAGGAAAAAGGATGATCCCACATAACAAGTATATATGCAGAGGCGGCAAAGAAAATGCAATATTCACACTATTCCTCTAGTCCACAATGGGATGAGGAGTTTGTACCAGAATATAAAGGAACTGCATCATCATGTCTGCTGTTTAATTCAGCTGACCTTTTATTTTCCGCCACAAAATATTTCCAAGCAGTGCAGAGATTTATAGTTTGTTACAAGTGCCTCATTTCATGAAACTGTAGCAAACAAGTTGACCGTTAGTTTAAGTAGATCCTTTAAATAGATTAGGTCCCAGGGCGGAAGCAAATACTAGCACTTTCTGCACAGCTGGATGCTGTCCCAGTGCTGCAATAGGAACAGAGCACAAAGGAGTTCTGGGGAGAATCTTGACATGTGCCCCATGGACACCCAGGATCACAGAACACAGTGGCAAATTTATCTAGAGAAATCTGAAGGGGGGATAATGTCCTTATGGCTAGGTAAAAAGAGAAGAGCAATGGAAAGCTTAAAAGTAACAGGGCTTACATTTTTCTGAAAGAACCTACACAAGAATGTTCTCCCCTTCCAGAGATGCATCACTGAGGAAGGGCCTTGTCAAAAATTGTAAAAGGGCTGGCGTTTTACTCTGCTTACAAACCAACAAGTTAGCCTGCCACAGTTCTCATAGATGTGGGCAGATAAAAGAGATTCCTGCGTCAGCAATAAAGGGATTTATTCATCATAGCAAGCAACGTGACAGAAGGAAATTAATGTTCACATCAGTGTCTTTGCCCCTAGCTCCCTATGGGCACAATGTAGAAGCTTGACCAAGTATATGGAGGACACAATGGAGGGTCTGTGTCACAGCTGAGGAACCCCAAGTTTAAGAAAATCCAATATTTATTTTTTTTAATGTTTATTGATTTTTAAGAGAGAGAAAGACAGAGGGTGAGTGGGGGAGGGGCAGAGAGAGAGGGAAACACAGAATCTGAAGCAGGCTCAAGGCTCTGAGATGTCAGCACAGAACCCGACACCAGGCTTGAACTCACGAATCACAAGATCATGACCTGAGCCAAAGTCAGACACTTCACCAACTGAGCCACCCACGTGCCCCTGAAAGTCCAATATTTTAAAGGAGGCTGCTAGCAAACTTGACTGAACTTTGCCTTAAAGGGAGACATTACCTTTATTATCCTAGATAATCTTCCCTTTGACCTAGAGAGAAACATGATACCTTAGAAGCTGTTTGCTAAGCAAACATTCTTGAAAAGATGGTTCAGAACAAAACATGATGCAAGATGTACAGAAACACCTTGGAGAATTGCTCTCCAACAGATCTTAGAAAGCGGTAAGATTTTTAATGTGGCTAGTGACAGTTATTGTACCTTGTGTCATGAGTGATAAGGGAGATCTATAAATAAATGTAAACTTCTAATACAGGTTTGCTTCATCAGTTCAGTATCTTCAATGTTTCTTGTTACCCATTTCCTGCCCTAAGATCACAGGAGACAGAGGGAATAGAGCAAGAGATAGAGCTGAAACAAGGACAATAGCAAAGCAATGTACTCCCCGCCCCCACACACACTCTACCACACACACACATGCACACAGACTGCTGGTCTTTGGAATGAAGTAGTCAGATATACTTAAGATGAAGAGAACGTGCAGGAAGATTCAAACAGTATCAGGAATTAAATATTGATACTTTTTGGGGTGCTCAGTCGGTTAAGCGTCCGACTTTGGCTCAGGTCATGATCTTGCGATTTGTGAGTTCGAGGCTCGTGTCGGGCTCTGTGCTGACAGCCCAGAGCCTGGAGCCTGCTTCAGGTTCTGTGTTTCCCTCTCTCTCTGCTCCTCCCCTGCTTACACTCTGCTCTCTGTCTCAACAATAAATGAAAATGAAAAAAAAAAACTTTATATTTTTTAGAGTAAACCTGTAAAAAATTGGTTATACATATGTGACTTTTTAAAACTTTAAAATATTTTTAAATATTTATTTATTTTTGGGAGAGAGACACACACACAGTGCAAGTGGGGGAGGGGCAGAGAGAGGGAGACACAGAATCAGAAGCAGGCTCCAGGCTCCGAGCTGTCAGCACAGAGCCCGACGCAGGGCTCGAACTCCTAAGCCATGAGACATATCTCATATCTTCGACCTGAACCGAAGTTGGACGCTCAACCGAGTCACCCAGGTGTCCCTATGCATATATGACTTTAAACATATTATTTAGTATTAAGTTAAAGTTTTCCCATTAACAAATGTGGTTAATATTAACATGAAGACCACGGGGAAGGTGGGAGGATTGTAAATGGAGGACACAATGGTGGGTATAAAAACACATTTAAAAGCAGATTTAAAAGCATATGCTTGAAAAAAATCACAATGTAAATGTTCAGTAATTGATATTATTTTCAACTAGATGATGGTGTATAGTTGTATTTACTTAAGCACATTTTAAATGCTTTTTGCTAGGTAATTTAGTACTGCTTTTGACACTGAAAACAGAATAGATTGTGTATTTAAAATTGACGTGTGAAAATACAAAGATTTTGGTGTTGGTCTATCTGTTATATTGACATTTATAATCTGTAATGACTTATATAATGAGATGAATTCTATAGTAGACCCCGGGTAAAGGTTTCTACTACATATGGAGAGACCGAAGAAATCAGCTGATCTTGTCTAAACAAAAACTGATATGTATTCTAAAATGGATAATTGAAATCTCACAAACCTAAACTGAGGACAGAGATTGTAAAATCTACAAGATACATCCTGCTCCTTTCCTGGATCTCAAGGTTGAAAGCCTTCATAAAATTCCATGTTCTGAAATATAAATTGCAACTTCATAAAATCTAGAATGCCATCATTCTAACTGAAAAAAGAAATGGTTTGAGAAATAAGTTGGGGTGCCTGGATGGCTCAGTCGGTTAAGCATCTGACTTTTGATTTCAGCTCAAGTCATGATCTCAGGGTTTGTGGATTCAAGCCCCACTATGGGCTCTGCACTGACAGCTTGGAGCCTGCTTGGGATTCTCTTTCCATCTCTCTCTCTCTCTCTCTCTCTCTCAAAATAAATAAATAAACTTAAATTAAAAAAAAAAGAAATATGTCAAATGTTGACATTTGAGTTTGGATATAAACTTGTTTGAAGCCTACAAAAACAACAACAAAATTGGATCCATGAGGGTGTTAGTCCAGGAAAGAACAATTTTACTAAAAAGGATGAATATCTAAAAAACACATTTTAAAATGACCATGACCAAAACAAGAATACACTGCTGTAGGTGATAAAAAAAATTAGAAAGCTGTATTTTCTTTATTAGAAGGACTCTTTGATTGTAAAAAAAATCTTGTGATAAGGTGTTTAGAGAGAGTAAACTACTTTATTTTAACTTAGTTGGTAGTAATTTCCAAGTCCTTCAGACAAAGACAACCAGGAGCAAGTCTGTACTGAACAAAGTTGAAATCATTAATTCTTTGCAACAAGGGGGAATACATACACACACATACACATGCATGCATACATACATACATGCATACATATGTACAATAAAATACAATATCATGCTTGCTAAGAGAAAGAGGTGATCACCTTGGATTTTAAAAAATCTAGTTATATGCTGGTTTACCAAGGGCTAAACCTAAGGGCACAGAATAACTGAAATTAAAAGGGGGAATAAAAAAGGAAGTTAATTGCATCACTGTTTTTAACAGCCAAAAATTAGGAAACCAAAAATACATTGCGATACATTTATATAATGTAATATTAAATATAGCTATGAACAGACCATAGTGTCACATATTAATGTGTATGTAAATTAGTACCAATCTAATTATGATTGAGAATGGAATAATCAAGTTCTTCAGTATGTTCATACATACATATATGAACTATTCAAGAACATTTATAAAAACTAAATAAGAGTTATAGAGGTATAAACATATGTAACAAAACTTTTTAAAAATGTTTATTTATTTTTGAGAAAGCATGAGTGAGGGAGGGGCAGAGAGAGAGAGAGAGAGAGAGAAAGAGAGAGAGACAGAGGATCCAAAGCTGGCTCTGCGCTGACAGCAGTGAGCCCGATGTGGGGTTTGAACTCATGAACCATGAGATCATGACCTTAAGTCAGATGCTCAATTGGACTGAGCCACCCACGTGCTCCTGTAATAACACTGTTTTTTAAAAAATGCAAGGATGGAACTTGTTGGGATGAACACTGGGTGTTATATGTAAGTGATGAATCACTAAATTCTACTCCTGAAACCATTATTACACTATATGTTAATTAACTTGGGTTTAAATAAAATTAAAAAAAATGCAAGGAAACAACGAAAACAAAATAGAGAAATGGATTATCTCTAGGTATATGCAGGGAGACTGAATAAGAAAGGATCAGAGGCGCCTGGGTGGCTCGGTCGGTTAAGCGTCCAACTTGGGCTCAGGTCATGATCTCACGGTCTGTGAGTTCGAGCCCTGTGTCGGGCTCTCTGCTGACAGCTCAGAGCCTGGAGCCTGTTTCCGATTCTGTGTCTGCCTCTCTCTCTGCCCCTCCCCTGTTCATGCTCTGTCTCTCTCTGTCTCCAAAATAAATAAACGTTAAAAAAAAAGAAAGTATCAAAATTAGATAAAAAGAGTAGATAGAAGTAGATATTGTGACATTTCTAGCTCTTAGGTTTATGTTGATTTCATGGTTGCTCATCATAAAACCAAAACACCCACCCACACTCATACATACATAAACACAAAGCTATTGACAGAGTAAGTTGTCATTGTGCCCTCAAATAAAGACTATGATTAATCAAGTTCTGTTCGACAGGGGGCAGATTTTCTAAAGTTTGGACACCTCCATCAACAACAAAGCCTATTCCATTTACTGAATTAATAATTCTTATTACAGTGACCCATGGAGTGTTACTAGTCATATATACTAGTACTACTTAAATATCATTGTCTGTATAAGAGAATGGAAACATACAATGCTTTTCTGAATGATAAGGCTGACAACTTATTCTGACAATTGTCACTAACCCCACTCTTTATGTGCAAATCCTTTAATTATTTCCTAAATAAATGAAAATAATAAAAAGGAATATTAGCTATTTTATTTAATAGGCTCACTTAATTGCCTTCATTCAAATAAAGGTGTAAAAGTTTGAACAGAAAATTTTGTCCTTTGGGAATTATTCACTATTAGGAGAAAAGAAGCTACAAATTACAGAACCTGAAATATCCAGTATAAAAAGAAAAAGTGGAGATCACTTGTAACTATAGAATGCTGGGTTCTGTTTCCCATTCTTAACTTATTCTGAAGTCATGAGGGTGTTGTTGCTAGGAAATTTCAGACATTTATTGCTCATGATTTCTGTGTTATCCCCCACTAAGGACCCATTCAAGTGTATTTTATTTCCCCTTGTTTTATTCTTTTAATCCCCAAACACCCTACTTAAAGTTAACATCCATAATCACGGAAAAGGTTGTTTTAACCATCTCTGGGTGTTTTCATTGATTCTTAGAAAATTCATTTTTGAAGCACTGACTTCATGGTATATAGATAGGTAGGTAGGTAGGTAGGTAGATACATAGATGATAGGCAGATGATAAATAGAGTGTAAAGTCTTGAATATTAAGAAATCCTCAGAAGATTATAAAACCAATTGCTGTCAAAAATGTTTTCTGAATTATTGGTATACCATAACCTGTCTTGCATTAATTTTACAATATTTCTATAAAATAAACTAAAACATAAAGTCCATAAATTGATCAACATTAGATCAAAACAGGTATAGTTTTAATATCACATGCATTGAGGGGCAGGCACCTGGGTTAGGTGGCCGACTTTGGTTCAGGTTATGATCTTGTGGTTGGTGAGTTTGGACCCCTGTCAAGCTCTGTGCTAACAGCTCAAAGCCTGGAGCCTGCTTCAGATTCTGTGTCTCTCTTGCTCTCTGCCCCTCCCCCGCTTACACTCTGTCTCTCTGTCTGTCTCTCTCAAAATAAATAAACATTAAAAAAAAATCGCATGCAAAATAATCAACTCTTCTTTATTATACCTTGGTAATATTGTATGTGTGTTGGGAGGTGGAATATACAAAATGATGAGCTAATGTCTTAAATTATATAATGCATCACCAGACAGAAGCATATAATTTTGAACATTAGAAGACACTTCTTAAATTTTAAGTTGCATATTCCTGAGGTGTTACCTGAACTACTACTATTTGCATGTCACCTGGTAAAATCTAAATGGATTTGCCTTGTTGACAAGTAGTAGAATAAAGACTGTCATGCAAAAAGATAAACTCAAGTGTGCAAAGTAAAACCCCGTCAATGTTAAGGGCAATGTATAGCTTCCTACTGCCATGACTTAAGTATATCTGTGCTCTTCTATCCATTTTAATATACAAAAAGATCGGCTTCTTTATCAGTAGGTGGTCTATATCTGAAAGCTTGTTATCCAGTCTGGAACTTGGATTGTTTTAACTTGGCACCCATCCCATAGATTGGAACTGCTCTGTGGAAACTGGTATATTTCGTTGTTCATATTGCTACTGAGATCCAGACAAAATATAACCTTGAAAGTCAATAGAGCAAAAAATAGTAAACAGAAAGATGTTATCAATTACTGACAACATGGCAGAACTCTTTTCCATGTGTTAAAATGATTAAGGCATGACAATATTTTTCATAGTTATCCGTGGAAAAGAGCTCAATTTATGTGACTTACCCATAATAAAATAAATATAAAAATCTTAGGTCCATTAAAATTTTAAATTTAAAAGCATTTTTATTAATCAGGCTTAGAGATTATTTTGGTATTCATAATCTCTCTTGCTTTCCCATTTCCATAGTGTTAGTGATAAAGACTTTTTATACAGTGGGCCAATCTATATCCATGCTCTTCAGCACAACAGATAAGCTTTTTTTCTGTCAAAACATTTAATTATAAAGTTGTTCGTGTTAGTTAAGAAGTAAATCATTTAAAGGGTAAAAAAGATTAAATGTAATCTTGAAAGGAAAATGCTTACAGATAAAAAGGAAAGAAACTTGTAGTCAAAGAGAGAAAGTAATTTGTCTTTTCAAGATAGTTAATGAGCTTCAGATACTCTTTGATGATGAGAAAGAGTATGATACACACACAAAAAAAGCTTTAATGAAGTATAAAATTATAACAGATAATGAAGTTCTTTTTTTAGAATATGCAATTAGTAACTGTTGGATTTCTATTTCTTAAAACCATAAATATATTGACAATGCTACATACATGTAAAACCATTTTAAATAAGTTATAAATTCTAACTGAAGATGATCAAGATCAAACCAACTTTTTTTTTTTCCACCTCAATTTTCCTTTCTGAAAGATCAGGGGGAAAAAGTATGTTTAAGCATACAGGATTTCAAAAAGGTTTATATTAAACTGTTTGGATCGTAATAATATAGGAATTAGCTAAGGAGATTTATTTAATCAGAAGATGAAGAGGTTTTATGGTGGTACTCTGAAAAAAGAATTCATGAATAAAATGATCAGAAAATGTTAACAGACTGATAATTTGGAAAATAAGAATTAGTGGAATTTTATGTAACTGTTTTAAAATTATAATACCAGAAACAAAGTAAGAAACATAAGTCATTTGACAGTAAATATGTCAAAGTTAACTTAAACCTTCAAGTAGTAAAGTATGGCCTCTCCAAGTACTTCTATTTTGTGATGATTTAAAAAAAATTTTTAACTTTTATTTATTTTTTAGACAGAGAGGAACAGAGCATGAATGGGAGAGGGTCAGAGAGAGAGGGAGACACAGAATTTGAAACAGGCTCCAGACTGTGAACTGTCAGCACAGAGCCCGACATGGGGCTCGAACTCACAGACCGCGAGATCATGACCTGAGCCGAAGTCCGACGCTTAAAGGACTGAGTCACCCAGGTGCCCCTGTGATGATTTTTAAAAAATTTTCCATATTAAACGTATATAATGAAATAACTTGTACAATTATAAAATGCATATGTAAAAGGATGTAGCCTGTAGATACATGCAAAAGGATGTTTTCTTACAGTACTGTTAGCATAGAAATAATATGTAGATGACTAAAATGTTAAATAATAAAAAAAAGTTGTTTAAATGCAATTTCAATTCTCTAAGGTATCTTATGCACCTATCAAAAGGTTTAGGTTTAACAAGAAAGACGTTAATCAGCTACTAACAGAAAAATAAGGTATAGAACAGCATATATACTCTGGCATTGTTTACAATATAGATAGGTATTGGCTTAGCTGGTCCTTTCTTTGTTCAAACTGTCTGCTAAAATTATGTACTAACTGGCTAACATTGGTTTGGGGAGACATGGTTTTGGGATTTATTAAGATTTTCCCTATTAGATATAACGTTATGATGTTTAAATTTTTTTAAAGAAAAATATACGGACAAGAAAAAAGGAAAATATGACATTAAACAGGAGCCTTGTAATATTGTACATAGTTGCTTTTGAACAGTGACTAAAATCTTTTCTTAATTTGAATTGAGTCCCCTTTTAAACTAGTTACTTTAAAAACTATTATTTTTAATAAGCCCCACTCTTAGATGTCCAAGAATCTAAGTATAATTTTACATATAACTTCTGTAATTGCTTTTGTTAGAAGATAGTACCAAAGAAGTTTTGATAGAAGATAGTTATCTTTATTATTGTTTTTTAATGTTTATCTTTTATTTTTTGAGACAGAGAGAGACAGAGCATGAGCAGGGGAGGGGCAGAGAGAGAGGGAGACACAGAATCTGAAGTAGCCTCCAGGCTCTGAGCTGTCAGCCCCAAGCCCGACAACAGGCTCAAACTCATAGACCGTGAGATCATGAGCCAAAGTCAGACGCTTAACTGACTGAGCCACCCAGGTGCCCCTAATTGTCTTTATTAATGATCCCTCAGTAACCCAGAATATGTTCCATAATATGGATGGCTTATCCAAACAGTGGAAAGTTATAAGAGAAAGGACTGAAGTCTCCAGAAAAAGAAAAATTCTCCTCTATAATGCCTTTGAACCCAAGACCACAACATCAACTTCTGTCTGAATCTCCAGGCTGCCAGTCTGCTCTGCAAAATTTGGTCTCACAAGCCTCCACAACTGTGTGAGCCAATTCCTTAGAATAAATCTCTTTCTGTATGTATATGCATACTATTGGTTTTGTTTCTCTGGAGAACCCCGACTAATATAGTAACTAACAATGGTAAATGTATTAAATCCAAAGTGAATTGCAAGCAGTTTTAAATTCAAATGCCTTTAGGGACATAGCGAATGACTGAAATTAGAAAATCAGATGGCTATAAAACATTCAGTAGTGGTGGGTATGATGGTGAAATTAAGACTCCATTCCTGTTGAAAGAAATTGAAATGAAAGTATTTTTTAAAACGTACCCTAATCAAAAATCCTCGTAGGCTGATTTAGCATGTGGAATGCCAGTGTGTGATTTAGTTCAAAGAATTAATAGAAGTGGAAAAGAATTGTGGGTTGAAATGATTAAATAAAACTTTACGGGGCTAAAGAGATTTTGAACCTTCCTTGACCAAGACTGGCTTAACATTCCTTGCAACCTGACTAAATTTTAGACAGAATTCTTCCTGACTCTGGGCCCCTAACATTCCTTTTCATAGAGTCTTTGCTTTAGAAGACCTATAGTTGTAAATCCTTTCTCTGCTCCTTTGAATGTAAATCTTTTTCAAAGCTACTTGCTAATTTACAAAATAGGAATGTCTTTCTCAAGAAGCCTAACTTTGGCAGTCTACTCCAAATTATAAAACTGCCTCCTGACATGAAAGTGTAAGAAAGTTCACTTTTCATTTTCGTAAAAGCAATTAGGAAACACAGATGGCCTAACCCCGCCCCCCCACTCCTGCTCTTAAAAACATCCCAGCCTCTTGTTTTAGTGGAGTTGAGCTCAGTTACCTTTCTCCCCTAAGTCAGTAACCTCAGAAAATGTCTTCCTTGACTATTTAAATTTGTCCAGAGCAAATTTTGCTTTGATTTTGTTTTTGTAATTTCATTTCAGTTAACTTACAGATTCAAATAGATATAGATACTTGAAAATAGACTTTTGACTAAGAAAATGGCAAAAACAACAACAAAAAGACTATTTCAGTAGTGTTATGTATTCCTTCTTTGATTCTTGGCTCCTTTTTCTCTCTAAGTCATCAGGAAGCCTACACAATTAGTAGAGACTTAATTCAAAGTAAAACAAACAAAATAAGAGACATGATTTCATTATAAAGAAGCTTTATTTCCAGAAAATTTATAAGTCACAATCTCTTCCTGGTTGATTGATGAGCCCCAAGATTATGTAGCCCATTTTTACGTCTCACTAAATCATTGAAACAGCAGATTTTTTCCTCCTTTTTGTTAATTACATTTAAGTCAAATGCTCATTTAGCAACTGTGCTACATATATTCTCTCATAATCAGCTGAAAATTTATTTTACTTTTCAGAGATATAAATATATAAAGACATAAAGTATATATATAGAGAGAGAAAGTAGTAAAGACATTAAACTGAAAAGAAAATCTCAAGAAAAAAATTCCTAGTTATATCACCAAATATCTTACCCATTATACATTATAGCAGAAATTAAACTTTTAAGTTTTTTTGTTTGTTTTATTTTTGTTTTTTTTCCTATATCATTAGTGAACTAGAGCAAGAATAATAACTTTTATCCACTGGCTTGTATTTTTTTTTTAATTTCATTCAAAGGGCTTTAACTAATAAATTACAACAGAAATCTAATGATATCACTCATATATTCAGACATTCCTGAAATATCTATCTTTAAAGATTACGGCACCTGTGAGATATACAATAAATGACATATATGTATATATATACACACACACACATATATGTACATATATTATATGTATGTACATGCCTTTCCTTTTCAGTTAATATATACTATTGTATTATATATATATATATACACACATGTGTATATTATATATATATATATATACATATATGCTAGATATTCATATAGATACATCTAGCCTTGAAACATTTTCATAACAAGATGAAAATATTTATTTTGATAACCGAAGTCCTCATAAGCATTACTTTAGGAATAATGAAAGCACTTTAATAAAAATGGAAAGTAAAACATCATGTATAAGTTGGAAGAAGAACAGTTTCAGAATTCACAATATTGAGATTCCCTCAGATGAAAGGCAGAGATACAGAAACTGTTGTAAGCTTCAATCTATGTCACATGAATCTCTTAAAGAAAACAGAAGAGTCACCAGATAACTGCACATTTTACAAGGTCAGGGTCCATATTTCCAGTCCCTACTAAAGCAAAAGCAGAAGTTAAGTGTTTGGTGGCTCAGCATACTTCCTACATATCTTTTATGATTGTGGAATAGAAACAAATATGAAGGAAAACTGTGTTCAAAATTCACCAACAAGTATCACTGGATGCCTTTAGAGTAGAAAACAAGAACAGCAATATTAGCCACTGGCAATATTGAATAATTCATTTCCTAATTTATTGCTGTACTTAAATTCAGAAACCAAATGCAGAAGTACAGGACAGGTGAGTTGTGAATTTCCAACAGTTTAAGTGAAAAAGACCTGGAATTTAAGTTGACTACAAGTGGAATATAAGTCAATGGCATGACAGGGCTGTCAGAAAGGCAATTTGACTTAGAGAGAACTAATACAACTGCAGTGTCCATATTAAAGTAGGGAACCATTCCTACCTGTCAACCCTACTCAGATAACTTTGGATATAGCAAGATCAGCTCTAAGCATCACAAGTTACAAAGAAAGTCCATAAAATCTAACACATTCAAGTGGGTTTTGTGCATTTGTTTTAAAAATTTGGATAAAGAAAATGAAAACATTTTCTTTAAAAAGTTTGAGATAGAGATGGTGAATACTATCTTCAGCTGTTGAAAAAATGTTCTCAAAATTAAGAATGATTTCTGTGATGGACTAAATGCTTGTGTTCCCTCAAAATGCATATCTCGATATCCTAACCCCTAATGTGATGTTATTTGTAGGTGGGGTCTTTGAGAAGTAATTAGGTCGTGAGATTGGAGCCCTGAATAGGATTACTGCCTTTGTGAGACAAAAGAGCTTGCTCTAATTATCTGCTCTTTGCCATGTGAGGTTAGAAGAAAAAGATGCCCATCTGCAAACCAAGAAACAGGCCCTCACTAGATACTGGGTGTGTGTCATCTTGGATTTCCCAATCTCCACAACTATGAAAAATCAACATTTGTTGTTAAGACACCCAGTCAATGGTATTTCATTAGAGCAGTCTGAGCAGACTAAGACAATTTAATTCCTTCATTCTTCTATTAGCTCAACAAATATCCATTGAGTGTTGAATTTATGCCACACAGTGAGCTGGACAAAGATGATTCTGACAGTGAAACAATAAAATATGGACAGTATACATGAAGAGGATTTTTAGTCTTTCAAAGATGAGAGGTTGTTACAATAACTATAATGCAACTAACTATAATAAGGACTGTGACAGAGGAGCAGAGAATATTACATAAGAGGGTCAGCTAAACTAGATGGGCCAGCCAGTCTTCAAGGGAGGGAATCACATTTCTATCAAGAACTCAATGATAATCTGAAGAATGTGTAAGAGAAAATTGTGGTAATAAGAGAAGTGCAGACAGATCCAAGAAGACTAGAAAATTGTATAAAAGCTTGCAGATGATGAGAGAGGTAATGCTTTGGAGAATTTGAAAATAATTGTGCAGAGGGGTGGCTTAGTCAGTTAGGTGTTCTTCGACTCAGGCCATGATCTTGTGGTTCCTGGGTTCAAGCCTGCATCAGGCTCTGTGCTGACAGCTCAGAGCCTGGAGCCTGCTTCGGATTCTGTGTCTCCCTCTCTCTCTCTGCCCCTCCCCTGATCGTATTCTGTCTCTATCTCTCAAGAATAAATAAACATTAAAAGAATTGAAAATAATTGTGCAGAGATGGATTACAGAGTTTCTGAGGAGGTGTGGCAGGATTTGTAAATAACAGGAAAAAGACTCAAATGACGGTGGGTCTTACGAAGGATGTGTAGGAATAGAGTTTATCCTAAAGGTGAGGGCAGACCATTACATGGACAGATGAGGGACGCCTGGTGGCTCAGTTGGTTAAGCATCTGACTCTTGATTTCAGCTCAGGTCATGATCCCATGGTTTGTGAGACTGAGCCCTGAGTCAGGTTCTGTGCTGACAGCATGGAGCTGACAGAGAGAGAGCACTCTCTCTATGTCTCTCTCTCTCTCTCTGTCTCTCTCCCTGCCCCTCCCCTGCTCTCTCTCTCTCTCTCTCTCTCTCTCTCTTTCTCTCAAATAAATAAACACTAAAAAATGGAAGGATGAAGTTTTTGCTTCAGCTGAGAGTCCTAGATGAAATAGAAGAAAGGGAACCACAATGAAGACAGTGATAACAGTTAAAAACCATAACACGTTTCAGAAGATGAAGATGATCTGAAGATTGGTAAAGTGTGGAGATGAGGCACTAAGTATACAGTCAAGAGAGACTTTTGGAGTTTGCATCTAAAGTGGATGGCAGATCAGAAGAGAAAAGCAACGCAGCAAGGGAATTTGGGAAATGAAGTCTTTAGCCTGACCAGCTGTGCTCAGCTAAAACTATTCCCATGCAGAAGTACAAGCACAGATGCCGAGGGTGAGGGGGCAGGCATCTAGAAGTCTGTCACTTAGTGCCCTTACCCAAGCAAAGTAAAAATTTCTATCCATTCAGCAGCATCAGAGAGAGCTTTTGGCATGACATGTATAATTGGTATATTCTTGTAACAGTAGGTAGATATTAATAGAATCCATTAAAATAGTCTTCCTTTTTGGAAGTGGAAGTTCCAAAATAATTCCAGGTAATTTTATAATTACGCTGCACACAGGAAAATCTCACATAAGTAATAGTATAATAGTAAGACCTTTAGGCTTGAATTTTATTCCCAGCCTTGACTTTTGATACTATTTAGCCTTGTGAAAATCAGTAAGCCTTACTTGTGAAATAGAGAAAATTTCCCAGGATTTCTCATTTCAGAGAATTTGGAATTTGTTGAATAAATTACATGGAGTATCATCTACATCATGTTTAGAAACTTTCAAAGCATGATGCAAACTGAACTATTAGCAATAGCTAGATTTATAAAAAGTGAAAAATTGAGCAAGAGATTATTTGATGTCCATAAGGGATATTACAGTGATATTATTGAATAGGGGCTGGAGGTTAGACAAGATATCTAGGTTATAAATAAGTCCACTGAATTTTGTATGTTACATGTCACCTGGCAGTAGCTTTCAATGGGGACAAGAAAGTGTATAGCTTAACTGAAATATTTTGATATTATAAACATTTGTAAATTATTATATTCAGTGGGCTTGAGGGGATAACTTGAAATATTTATTCCTAAAAAAATAAGGTTTTCTAAAAATCACCGCCATAACGTTTCACAGGAGTCAGATTATGCAAAATAATATTGCCATTTGCAAAATATCCTCTGGTCTGAGGAGATATCTTCTGATAAAAATAAAGTCTAGTACTCTACAAAGAGTCAGCATTCAGTAAATGGTTATTAAATGACCACTTTATCTACAGAAGTGAGTTTTACAACATTTCATGTGGAGAAAGAGATAGTCATTTAATTCAAATTAAAACATCCTATATGCTGCATGTCTTAGAGCAATTGGCTGGTACACAATTGTTTTAATCAAAGGAATGTACTATAAAATTTGGATTTCTACCTCATGAGGAAGCATCTTATTTCCTACAAAAGTCATATTATTTTGAGGGCCTAAATTAGCTCATGATAATTAGGTACTTAAAAAGGGCACTGATTTTTCAAACCAAGATAACCTAGATAACATTTGCTAAAAAGAGGGAAAACAATGTGAAAATATGAAAGTCTCAGTGACTGACTCTGAGATAGGTAAAATTGAATCTAGAATTCCATTAAAAAAGGAGATTTCTGTTATATTGTATGTTTTCATTGTTTGTTCTTATGATACCTTTGTCTCTGCAAGCCCTATCTTTCTCATACTTTTCTTAACTGTTGTGATGCTTTCCAACCTGATTTCCCTGTATTGGGTTTTGATCCTCGGGTCTTATCAATATTTGTCAGAACTTCCCAAAGTAAATTTAGGGCATAAGAGTAATAAAGAACATGTCTTAAAATCTCCAGATAAAGCAGAATAATAAGGTGTTAAGGGCACAGACTGGATTCCTGCAACCTAGAACTATTAGACCGTTTTCTGGGTGAGCATGGGTAGGTTATATATTGACTCTGCACATAAATTTCTTTCTCTGCCATAAAAGATTACTAACTTTAAAGTATTGTGGAGGATTTTATTTTATGTTATGTTCTTGTTGTTCTTGTTGTTGACTTTAAATGAGTTAGTATTTTCAAAACCTTTTGATCCATGATTAGCTCCCTATAAATATTTGTTATTAATACCATTTTTATTATTAATAGTATGACAACACACTCAATTTTTTGAAATACTAATGAAGCTCTTACAGTCAAACTACTATCTTTCAACTTATTAGAAGTCAACTTACTCTACATGTTTTCATGCCAGACATTCCAACTTTTCACATCCACTGAAGTCTGCATTTATTGAATGTTTCCTCTTTATCAGGACTTGGTTCCAGCAGTTTACATTAATAGCCACTTTCAGGGGTGTCTGGGTGGCTCACTCGGTCTGACTTCGGCTTATGACATGATCTCACAGTTCGTGGGTTCCAGCCCTGAATCGGGCTCTGTGTTGACAGCTCAGAGCTTGGATGCTGCTTTGGATTATGTGTCTCCCTCTCTCTCTCCCTCCTTCCCTACTTGTGCTGTCTCTCTCTCAAAAATAAATAAACATTGAAAAAAATAACCACTTTTATATTCATTTCTTTTGGTCTTTTATATAGTATTTTAAAAATTTATTTATTTTTTTAATAATCTCTATACCCAACATGGGGCTTGAACTCGCAACCTCAAGATCAAGAGTCAGATGCTCTTCAGACTGAGCCAGCCAGGTGCTCATTTTATCATATTTTTTTAACACTGGTAGAGTGTCCAGCTTAGGATCATGTATGATGTTTAATTTCTATCTCTTTTTGTTGTTGTTTACTTTAAGCTGGAAACTTCCTCAGACTTTTTTTTCTCAAATTTTTATTAAATTCTAGTTAGTTAACTGTGGGGAATAAGCTTAGGAATCCCCTAGGTTTATACCAATGGGTTAACAAGGCATAAAGAAATACAAAGTCATAGAATGCTCACACTCAAGTTTGGGTAAACCAGATTGACATTCCAAGAATAAGGGGATACAAAGACACACCAAGAATAGGGAGGTGAAAAAGCACCTCAAAATAGAGAGGGGGTGCAGAGCCCCCAAAATAGAGAGGGAGAGGCAAAGGCCTGAAATAGAAACAGCACAAAGGTGCCCAATACATAGGTATATGAAATGAACAAGATTACACGTTTAGGGTGGAAACACCCCCAATCTAGTACTATAGCAGAAAAGCTGCTTTCACAGGAGAATAGGGCCAGGTTAGGCAAATTGGTGGATTGGACTATGGACCGCTGTGCTGCAGGCAAAGCAGCCCAGAGCGGAGATGGTTAACAAAAGGTGCCTTATTAACCTTGAGATTATTTCCCCTATCTGCTTTATCCCCTAAGCTAGCTAAGATAAACAGATGCGGAGCCTCCTGTCTGCTGTTAACAACCATCCACCCATCTGCCCAAGCTCCCAGATTTTGTTTTATATTGACCCAAACCCCAAACACCCTATAGCTTCAAAACCCCCTTTTCCCTCACGTCACCAAGTTAATGTTCCTAGTTTCTTCGTCTTTGTACACACCCATCACGTTTGCAAGGCTTCTGATCTGAATAAATATGGGGCAAGGACCCTTATTTGGGGCTCTTGTCTTTTCCCGGACATTAGCCATCTCTCACTTTAATCCTGTGTCCACTCTTTTGCTAGCCAAAAGAGAACTTTAGACTTAGAGTCTATGACAGTTAACATATAGTGTAATATTGATTTTAGGAGTAGAATTTAGTGATTCATCACTTACATATAACAATCAGTGCTCATCCCAACAAGTGCTTTCCTTAATGCCCATCACCCATTAAGCCCATCCCCCCATCCAACACCCCTCCAGAAACCCTCAGTTTGTTCTGTATAAATAAGAGTCTTATGATTTGTTTCCCTCTCTCTTGTTTTCCCTCTTCCCCTAAGTTCATCTGTTTTGTTAGTTAATTCCACATATGAGTGAAATCATATGGTATTTGTCTTTCTCTAACATATTTTCCTTAGCATAATGCATTCTAGCTCCATCCATGTCATTGCAAATGACAAATTTTCATTCTTTTTGATGGCTGAGTAATATTTCAATTTATATATATATACCACATCTTCTTTATCCATTCATCAGTTGATGGACATTTGGACTCTTTCCATAATTTGGATATGGTTGATAGCACTGCTATAAACATTGGGGTGCATGTGCCAATCACATGATTGGGGTGCTTTCAATCAGCATTTTTGTAACCTTTGGATATCCTAGTAGTACCATTGCTGGGTCATAGGGTAGTTCTATTTTTAACTTTTTGAGGAACCTCCATAGTGTTTTCCACAGTGGCTTCACCAGTTTGCATTCCCACCAACAATGAAAGAGGGTTTCCCTTCCTCCACATCTTCGCCAATATCTCATTTCCTGAGTTGTTTGTTTTAGCCATTCTGACAGATGTGAGCTAGTATCTCATCATGGTTTTGATTTGTATTTCCTTGATGATGAGTGATGTTGAGCATCTTTTCATGTGTCTGTTGTCCATCTGGATGTCTTCTTTGGAAAAAATGTCTATTCATGTCTTCTCATTTCTTTACTGGATTATTTTTTGGGGGTGGGTGGGTGCTATTTTTAGCTCCAATAAAAATTAGCAAATTGAAAAAATGAGTAAATCAAGGCGTATGTTTAGTAACCTATCCCTATCACACAGCTAGTGACGGAGGAAACAGGATTCGACATTGGGCATCTAACTCTTTAGCCAGTACTCTCAGCCATCATACCTCTCAGTGTCTCAGAGAATCTGCCTCTGATCTATAAGTGATCCATAATCTCTTCCACTCCCATAGCATTCAGTTCTTCCTCTGCCTGAACCCATATCCTTTAAACACTGATAAATCTCATTTTCCTAAATTAAAAACAAATAATTTGGTGACTGCTTTTATGCTTCTCATTTCTCTCAAAATAAAAGTGTTACACACACACACACACACACACACACACACACAAAATCTTGCTCTCTGCAGCCACTGAACTTCTTTTCCTCCCTAGGTCCACTGAAATCTTCACTTCCTTTTTACACAGTGACTATTCTTGCTTCGGTCACCAGTGACCTACTCAGTTCTATATGCAAAGAACACTTTCTTACTCTGACTTTTTCAACATGTCTTGTTTCCACTATTTTTCTCCATCTTTTTCTTCTTGAGTGACACCACTTTATTCCTGTATTATCCTTTTACCTCTCTACAGTTATTCATTCTCTATGTTCTTATCCATCCTTGTCTTACAAATATTTCTGTTACTAGAGATTTCATTTTGGGCTGATTTCTCATTCTGACTACTCCCAACCTGTGTCTTTAATATTTACTAAAATCTCAGGACTTCACCTCTGACTCTTACCTGTTCTCTGAGCTACAGATGGAGACTTCAAATTATTTTTTCAATGTATCTTTCTGTGTGTGTCCCACGGGAGTCTGTGCTCTTCTTCATGCCTATGGTGATGTTCTTACTTCTCTCAGGTTAGTCACTCATCTCAATTCCTTGAAAATCATATCTGCTTCCTTCGATAACACTTATTCCAAGATCATTGGGGATATTTTTTCAGCCTTGTATCAAGTAACCAATTTTAGGAACCATGGAGATTTGAAGGGTAACACCCAGTTCTTCAAGTGAAATCCTTGGTTTCTTCCCATGAGATGTGTTTTTTTCTTGCCTGGAAACTACAGTCATACTATTTGCACATCTTCTATTTCGCCCCTTTTTGTTGAAATAGGCCCCAATATTCTGGTTAAAGTTAAACTCTGGAAATTTTAATCAATTTTCAATTAATGTTTTCTAACTTAAAATTTACATCATATTTTTAAAAGTCAATGATAACTTAAGTATATGGAAGTTATAATAAAATTAGTGGGAGTAGAAATGGCAGCTTATACTGGCAATAGTTTGTCATATAAAGTGAGTTTTATCACCTATTCAATATTACTTTTTCAACTACATTATGGACCCCTAGTAACAATAAAAATAATGAAAATTAACTGAGATAATGAGCATGATTTTTCAAGGGACAAATATTTCATGGGGATTTAGAGAAGAGCTAGTAGGGAATATGTAATCCTAGTGAGTATTTCTTTTAAATGATAGTTTTAATACAACTTCCCACTGGAGTTTCAGTAGTCTTAACTTATACTACTTCAAAACTCTAGATTTTTTTTTCAGAATAAAAAAAATGTTGGTTCAAATAGATTCACACAAATTAAAAAAAAATGTTGGTTCAAACAAATGCACAGTTTTTATGGCACCATAAATCAACCACCAGGTGTTGAGGGACTAGATACCCACTCTGCTCAGAGGAGATGCTGAGACAGCTTAAGTTCATAAGTTGAGTCATGGAAGAATGCGTAAAGATTAAATATGACATTGAATTTTTAAAAACCGTAAAATAAAGTCTCAGATCAGATGATTAAAACATAACATTATTTACAAGCCTATGGTAATTATTACAATTTCAAGCAAATGCTCGTTTAATTGTGCCATAATTTTTTCAAGAAAGCTTTTCTAACACTCTACCCAATCAGAGGGAAAATAGCACCACATTAAAATTTTTTTTCTTTAACATGGATTTCCTATTAAAAAATATATTTTTTAATGGACCTGCTTGAGAAAAGTAATACAACTAGGATATCTAACACTGCTTGATATATTATACCTCTGTAAAATTCTTTTGGAGAAAACAAACCAACAAACAAAAAGCAGTTAGAGCAAGGAAGTAAACAAAGAGTATGTATAGGAAAAGACAGTATTGACAAACACTATAATCTTCTTCATGCTCCTTGAATGACTGTCATAATTGCAAGGTAGGGTTGTCAGAGTGTTTTGCGGTTTCTTCATTTACAGAATATGCACATTAAATGTGAAGAGCATTGGCAGAACACTTGGTGCCTCATATTATTTTAAATTTAATGAGCAAGTTGATGTGAGAATATACAGAACAATAAATATGTCAGTTTGCTATTCAGGGAAACCCCAAGCAATATAAAATTAACAATAATAAATGCTCAGTTTTGTTTTATTTATATGTGTCAGGCATCGATTATATCATCCACTATTACATGTCAGTTAAAATGGATTAACTGTATTAACTTTTTATCAACATGGTTATATCTCAAAAAGTACTTTGCTCAGATGTGATCAGCTTGGATAAAAAATTACATGATGTATCTGCAGTTTGAAATATACATACACACACATTGTTTACAAAGGCCTATTCATAAAGGTATTTATGGCACATGGATCATAAAATAATGGATGGCAAAGATGCATAAAAATATCCAGAAAGCAGTATCAAGAACAGAGAAAAGAGAGAATAAAAATGCTCCAACTGTACATACTATATTTTTGCTTTTTGAAAAGTATCTGAGAGATATATTGCATAATATTAACCAATGGTATAATCTAATCTAATCTGAGTAGGTCATACAAGGTTCTATTGTTGCATTGTTCTATATTTTAAAAGGTTAATATGAAAATTCATGAAATACAGTTAAAATATGCTTAAGTAAGAAAGAGTGGGCAAAACAAAAAAAATAAGAGATGATAGAAGATTAAGGTTAGTAATCAAAATGCATATCATGAAATACTAAATACTTGCTAAAGAAGGCTTATGAATAAGGTTTGAAACACTGAAGTTTTCCCTTCAGAAAAATACAAGATTTAATTATCTATAAGATTTTACAGGAATAAAACTGAGATTTTAGGACTAGCAAAGCATTACTGGTCCTGGAACCAGAAAACTTCACTTTTTCAAAGTAAAATAATCATAATTTTTTAATTTGGAAAATGTTTATGATAAACATGAATTACAACCCATATTTCAATTACTTTTAAAGAATAATTTTCTTACATTTTCAACAAAATAGAGCATTGTATCTTGTGAATTGTTCCCTTATTAATTTTCATTGTTAGTCTTTCAAAGTTGAAGACCCATGATAGTTAAATTTTCTGAAAAGCCCAAAGCCCATTTCTGAAAAGCCCAATGATCTACTATCCTGTATGTATTATTACTACTAAAGGTAGCATGGTATTTATAGAAACTTAATAAAATACAGATTACCCAAAAGGAAAACAAAAAACTGCAAATTAACAATCTTTCTGAGATCCCTGAAAAATTTTGTAACAATTGTTTTGCTCTATGGAATACATCATAAAATAGTTCTTATTTATGAATATATTACCATGTATAATACACACACCTTCACTCACAGAGCCAGTTTCTATAATAATATTAAGAAATGTTTCGGAGACACAAGTATTTGTATATATTCAATTATTTTAAATTTTTTTTTTTTAAGTTTTTTTTTTTTTTTTTCCAACGTTTATTTATTTTTGGGACAGAGAGAGACAGAGCATGAACGGGGGAGGGGCAGAGAGAGAGGGAGACACAGAATCGGAAACAGGCTCCAGGCTCTGAGCCATCAGCCCAGAGCCTGACGCGGGGCTCGAACTCACAGACCGTGAGATCGTGACCTGGCTGAAGTCGGACGCTTAACCGACTGCGCCACCCAGGCGCCCCTTTTATTTTAAATTTTTAAATGTTCAACATTCTGTTATTACTGAATCCTCTCCATATTATACATTATTTAATTTGTTTCAATTTTTCACTATTTTCAATACTTCCATTATGCAAATATAAAGTGAAAACATATTTGGATACACCTTTATACTAAACTCTAGAATAATGATTATATTAAAGAGTATGTACACTTTAAATAATTGGCATATCTAGAGTTGCCCTCTATAAAATTGTACTAATACACATTTTTGGCATTTTGTGATTTTGTCTCTTTTCAAATTCGACTTTCTGGCTTTATGCAATTATCATTCTATGTTGCTAGGAGTTGCTCTTCATATATCTGCCACATTCACACCTTTACATTCCGAGGATCCACATTAGCTTTTTTCTGTACTTCCAAAAATGCCTTCAAACTGATTTATAGTAGTTATGATAAATTGAATAAAAATTTCCTAATTAGCTGTCTGAGACTGAAAGTAATTGTCAATTCCTTCAAAAAAGTAGTTTGCTGGGGTACCTTTAGGGTTGCATTAAATATAACAATCAATTGTGGAGAATTGATAGTTTAAAAAACCCAACCAAAGAACACAGTATATCTCTCCGTTTATTTCTGTCTTTAATTGTTTTCAGTAATATTTTTTGTTTTAGATATATTACTCTTGCAAGTATTTTATTAAATTGATGCCAGTCACTATTTGCTTTATGATACTGAGAATGTTATTAATTTTTTTTAGTTTAATTAATTTTTCTTAAAATTTACATCCAAGTTAGTTAGCACATAGTACAAAAATGATTTTAGGAGTAGATTCCTTAATGAGAATGTTATTTTTTAATTTCAGATTCTAACTGGTCCTTGATTATTTTTAAATATAACTTTATTTTTTAAGTATTGGCCTATATTATGTATTCTTTACTTTCAAGATTCTGGAAGCTTTTTTTTTTCATTAGATGTCTTAGTGATTTTTATATATGCAAACATATCATCTAAAAATTCAGAAAAATTTATTCTACCTATGTACTGTATTCTTTATTTCTTTTCTCATGCCTTATTAGGACTTACAGTAAAATACTGACTAGAAGTGGTAAGAGAAGATTGGTATCTTTTTTTTCTTCCCTTGGAGGAAATCATTCTATAATCATGAAGTATGATGTTATTCTTTTAATTTTAATATATGGTTTTTAAATGATTAAGATAATTTCCTTCTCTTCCTGGGTTTCTGAAAATTTCGATTATGAATGGTGTTGAATTTTGTTAAATTTTTTTTCTGCAGTGTTGAGTGGATATGCTTTGTTTATTTTAAATTTTGTTAACATTGAGAATTATATCAGTTGATTAAAAAACATTTTTTAATGTTTATTTATTTTTGAGTGTTAATAAATGTTAATAAATGAGTGTTAAATAAATGTTTATTTTTGACTGTGAGCAGGGGAGGGGCACAGAGAGAGAGAGAGAGAGAGAGAGAGAGAGAAAGACACAGAATCTGAAGAAGCTCCAGGCTCTGAGCTGTCAGCACAGAGACCCACATGGGCCTGAACTCAGAATCCGTGAGATCATGACCTGAGCCAAAGTCAGATGCTTAACCGACTGAGCCACCAAGGCGCCCCAATTGATTTTAAGTGTTAACAAATTCACATTACTACCAAACCCTACTTGACTGTATTTTCCTTTTTATGTTTAATATGATTTGTTGCTAATACTTTGCCCAGCATTTTTGAATCGATATTCCAAAAATATATAACTCCATAATTTCTTTTTTCTAATGTTTTAGATCTGCTATCAGAGTTTTGATTTTAGTTTTTGAATTTCATTTTGAGTTTTAGAGTTTGGCATCATTATATAATTAAGAAGGCATTTTCTGATTCTCTATATGTTGACACAGTTTGAATAGGATTGAAAGTATATTTTTCATAAGACCTCACTGAGTTCTCTATTAAAATTTTCTGGGTCCAAAGTTTTCTTTATTTCAAGCTTTATAATTAAAAGATCATTTTAAGTTAGATATGTTTATGATCTTTTTTTTTTTAATTTTTAAGCCCATTTTGGCAATTTGTGAATTTCAAGAAAGTTGACTACGTACTATCTAAGTTTATAAATTTATTGGGGTGTCCGGGTGGCTCAGTCAGTTGAGCATCCAACTTGGGCTCATGTCATGATCTCGTAGTTGACGAGTTTGAGCCCCATGTTGGGCTCTGTGCTGACAGCTAAGAGCCTGGAGCCTGCTTCGGATTCTGTGTCTCTCTTTCTCTGCCCCTCCTCTGCTCATGCTCTGTCTCCCTCTGTCTCAAAAATAAAATAAACATTAAAAAATAAATTTCCCAATTTAGTGCAATAAAGATTTTAAATAATATATCCCTATTATCATTTGATGTGGTAAGATCTGCACTGATACCCCTTGTTTAATCTCAATTTCATCAAATTAATTCATTTCTCTTAAAATTTTTTTAATGTTTATTTATTCTTGAGAGAGAGACAGAGACAGAGTGTGAGCAGGGGAAAGGCAGAGAGAGAGGGAGACACAGATTCTGAAGCAGGGTCCAGACTTTGAGCTGTGAGCACAGGGTGCGACGTGGGGCTAGAACCCACAAACTGTGAGATCATGACCTGAGCTGAAGTTGGACGCCACCCAGACGCCACCCAGGCGCCCCTATTCATTTCTCTTTTTAGTCTGTTAAGTCAAACTAGAGTTTTGTTTATTTTTTTAATTAATGGAAAATTTTGTTGAATTTAGCTCTTTATTTCCTCCTTCCCTCTCCTCAATACATGGGATGATGACGTCAGTCCAAGGCTTTCTCTTCTCTATTTTCATCCAACTGAGTTGGCTAAGACACCAAAAGAGGAAAATAAATGAGGTTTTTCTCTTATCACACTTAATGTACAAAAGTGTGTCCTATTCAAAGTACTTTTAAAATATTGGAAAGGAAAACAAATCTTAGATTTTTCAAAACTAATGTAAGAAAATATCACACACAAAAAAGAAAAACATTTTCAGATAAGCAAACTGGAAGCATAAAAGGCTAAAATACTCAGTAGTTGAGTTAGTCTGTGGTAATTACTCCTCAGCATCCCTAGGTCCCATCATATCTCGCTATGTATTGTTACTTCTCTTCTCATTACCTCTCCTTCATCAGAAAATAATGTAACCACCTTTACTTAACAATAAATGTCTTCTTTATTTTTAATGTTTATTTTTCAATTTATTTACAAAGTGTGAGTGGGGGAGGGGCAGAGAGAGAGAGACTCCCAAGAAGGCTCTATGCTGTCAGCACAGACAGTGCTGATCTCACAAACTGTGAGATCCTGACCTGAGCTGAAATCAAGAGTTGGCTGCTTAACCACCTGAGCCACCCAGGCACCCAAATTTCTTCTTCTTTTAAGATATAATACAAAATGTAAAGAAATACAACCTATCTCTATCAATAAAGAGACCCAGCAAACTTAAGACACAGTCTCAAAAGTAATTATTTCACATAATAAATCCGACTGTGGGTCACTCACTACGATGGCCACTGACCATGGGTTGCTACTGTGGTTCTCTAGGATACTCCAGCCAGCATGGTCTGATAAAGGATCTTCAGTTTATATTAGCAGGTGTTGTCATTCCAGAGTACAGAGGATTGACTGCTATAGAACAAGCCAAAGAGAATATGAATGATGGGACTTTTGGGTACTGTGAGTTGTTGGTATAATAAGTTGTATAGTAAAAGGCCCATCATAAATACTCCAATGCTTAATTTTTATATTTCCATTTTAATTTCCATATTTTCAAAAAGGTGTCCCCATGTAGTTGGTCTATTTGCCTGAAATAACATAATAGCTAAGAGGAAACCTATGGGTAAAATTCATTTTTAATGTGTCCTAACTGCTATATAAACAAACCAATGATCTACACCTACCCTGTTTGGATAAAATCGTCGCTATTGTCACTAAAATTGTCACTGCAGAAATTGTCACTATTAGAATTAGGGTTTTACCAAAATTTTGCCTACTAAATTGAGTACTTAAAAAAATGTGTTATATCTTCATTAGCAAAGAATACTCATTCCAGATAAATAAAATGATCCATACCTTGGTCGGTTATTCTCAACATAGACTGCAAGATCACAAAAATTAGAATTTGGGTTCCTCGTGGTTTTATAATATATTACTGGCCAAACTAAATATTATTAAGGCAGCATTATATTTAAAATAATTGCTCATTTATATGTGGTAATAATGCAAAGTTATATAGTGAATTAGTTTGTACCATACTACAGAGGAAATATAAAAAAATACTGGAAAAATGGTAACATACAAAGCATCAGATGAAGATATGGAAATCAGAAAATTCAGCATTGATTACTTGGACAGAACTTAGTTATACAAAAAAATATTAGTTGCATTATTTTACATAATCATAGGCTTTGTGGAATGTAACCATTTGTCAAAATTAGCTGTCTGAGTAAGATAAAAGAGAAGACAATTAGAGAAAAATTGTATTCTGATGACCTCAGAAGCACTAAAATTTTAAAGCCGTGTAATTATCAAGATAAAATTACCTCTATATATGTGCTAATATTAACTGAGAAATAAAAATTGTAAAGGTAATGGTAATAACTCTTAGACTTGTAAGTGTAGTTTCTTAAAATTGGTTTGTTACAGAAAATCGATTGTGCCACTGCCACTTCCAGTTAGAAAGTGATTTTCTGATCCTCCTTATACACAGCAATGTAAATTTTGTGTAGAATCCCTCACTAGGAAAAATGTATTCAGACCTCAGAGTCTAGTTTTTGCCCTTGCACAAATGCAAATTGTTAATTTACAAAGCTTGAACTCAGCAGATTCTTATTTAAAATCAATAAACAATATTGTTCTTCTATGAAACCAGAAACAATGAATAAACACAACATTGGAAGAAGCATAAAACCATTGCAAAAGTCTTCACTTTTTCTTTCCTTCCCTCCTCCCTCCCTCCCTTCTTCCTTCCTTCCTTCCTTCCTTCCTTCCTTCCTTCCTTCCTTCCTTCTTTAGTTAAGATGTCATTAAAGATGATTGCAATTTACACCTGTGTACTTACAGATGAGAGTCAATTTAGAAGTCTCAGGAATCATCACCTCAGGTCACAGATTCACACAAGCCAACCACCTAATTTGCTGTCAAGCTCTGGATTGTGTTCCATTGTCTTCATTGTCCTCAGGCTCTATGATGTGAGGTTAAGGGCACTGAGGAGTAGGGAAACAAGTCTACCACAAATGAAATAGTCATAATCAAGGTACTTCCCACTATGGTGTTATGAAGAGGTTGGTGAAATCCTTTCTGTAAAAAAACTGGACCAAACTGACTAAAACTATCATTTTCAGGCTCTAGAAATAGACCAAAGGCAGATAAAAAATTAAGAAATACTTATTCCTGGAAAAATAAGAGATCTTCCTGAAAGAATAGCACTAGTCTGTGGCTTTAATGCTGAAGGCTTCTCCTATTCCTCTATAGTTGATGTAAGCTATGGTTTTATAGGGATGTGGATGCCACCTGCCCCCAAATAATCAGCTTTGCCCCCAGAGTGTGCAGAATGGATCTGGGGCCAGACAAAACCTCATAGCTTTGTCCTCTAATAGTGGTGAACTTGGGGAAAAACAAATTGGTACAACCTTTTATAGCCTGAGGTTGTGGTTTTGGTTGGGTATGTGCAGATAAATCAGCAATTTCACCAGAAGACCCTGAAATAAAAAAGCCATATGTTCTCCACACATACCTAGTTACCGAGAAACTGCACACATGTCTGGGAGATACCCAAGAGGATCTGGTAGAAAGTAAAGGCCTTGGAAGACTTGTTAAGTGGGTGACTTTTGAATGTGTTTCCCAGCCTACCAGGGATCAATCAGCAGAGAGTGGAAGTCTTGCAGGCTTCAGGTGTTGGAGTACCAACTGCCCAAATTGTTGACTGAACACTAAACTACATAGATACAGGAATGAGTGCTAGGAAACCAGGTCAAAAATTAAAGAATGTAAACATTAAAGAGAAGCATCCACAGGAAACAGTCCAGGAGTTCAGAGTAAAAGAGAATACGTGACCCATAGTCAGTCAATGAAATGAACTCTGAGTGGACCTAGATGTTGCCTTATAGTACAAAAGTTCACAAATGTATATTATAAATATATTCACAATGTAAGAGAAATTATGCTTAAAGCATAACTTAAACATATTTTTCAAAAATTCTGCTTAAAAAAAGGTATAAGCTGCATGAACTTTATTATACCAGTAAATGAAACGATTTTAAAATATGAATACATTTAAAAAAGCGAAAGTGATAATGAGGAGGAGAAAAGACAATAAATATGTTTTGGATTAATAGACTATATGTTCATGTCATCTTCTAATGGCATAATATTAGATGAGACACTGGGGGGAATTTTATTTTAATATTTTAAAATTAAATTTTAATATTTAAACTCTTCATAAGTTTTAAAAATGACTTCTAAATTATATGAAAATACCTGGTATTAAAATTAGGTCACTATATTTATGATGATCACATTCCCATTATTTTCAGCACTAATTATATTTTATTTAAACAAATTTCTTTTTGGTTATTTTACCAAAAATTACATTCAGGGAACTTATTTGATAAGAAATATTATATAGATTAGAACAGACACATGCCATTAAATGAAAGACTAAAAAGTAGAACAACCTCTGTGGAATTAAAATTTGAATGAGTAATTCACCAGCTGTTATTATTACAGATCAAATATGTGTATTTCAGTGGAAACACTTGGGATTTCTAATTGTTCACAGTAAAATTCCATTTGATTTCCTTAATCTATTTTTCTTCTTTGATCTCCCATAATCTGCAGTACTGTAATAGTGGCTTTTATTAATGGTAATTTTTTTCTACTGTGGGGAATTGATATCTAAACATCTGAGCTTTCATATAAGAATATAAAATTGTCACAGCTCTGAGTGCAAGCACTTTCTTTTGCATAGGTACTACTCTTAAAAATAAGGTTACAGTACTTAAAAATACACTATTTACTTTTAAGAGATAGAGTTTCATATTTTGCCAGGACATATCTGCTTGAAATTAATTTCATCAATAATATATGTTATTGAGCCACCCATGCATCGCTGTAGATTGTGCTTTCTAAACCTGATATGCATGAAAGTTTCCCAGACATTTGACTATTATTTGAATGTATGTAAAAAACAACAAAAAAAGTATGAGATCACCTATCTTTCAGGAGTGAGATATACTCTGACTCACAAAGGAGTCCATGAACCAAAATAATATCAAAACCTAAATAACTATTGAGGGGGAGGTGAACAGATATAATTAAAATAATTATTTTTTCAGGCTTCCCATAATTTACATCTTTGTAGTTGGACTCTATCATTAGTCAAGTTACTACAAGGGAAGGACTTAACATTTTATTTTTTTTTTAAAGTTTATTTGTTTATCTTGAGAGAGAGAGAGCAAGAGAGCACATGTGGGGGCAGGGGAGGGGCAGACAGAGAGAAAGAATCCCAAGCAGGCCCCACACTCTCAGCACAGAGCCCTTTGTAGGGATAGAACCCACAAACTGGATTTGACCTCACCCCCACTGCAGCAACTTCATCTCTGTAGGCAAGGGAAACACAAGCAAAGGTGAACTATTTGGATCTCATCAAGATAAAAAGCTTCTGCACTGCAAACGAAACAATCAACAAAACTAAAAGGCAACATACTGGATAAAAGTCTAGTATCCAAAATCTATAAAGAACTTACCAAACTCAACACCCGAAAAACAAATAATCCAGTGAAGAAATGGGCAGAAGACGTGAATAGACACTTTTCCAAAGAAAGACATCCAGATGCCCAACAGACACATGAAAAGATGTTCAACGTCACTCATCATCAGGGAAATACAAATGAAAACCACACTGAGATACCACCTCACATTGGTCAGAGTGGCTAAAATGAACAAATCAGGAAACTACAGATGCTGGTGAGGATGTGGAGAAACAGGAACTCTCTTGCACTGTTGGTGGGAGTGCAAACTGGTGTAGCCATTCTGGAAAAAGTGTGCAGGTTCCTCAAAAAATTAAAAATAGAGCTACCCTATGACCCAGCAATAGCACTTCTAGGAATTTACCCAAAGGATACAGGAGTGCTGATGCATAGGGGCACCTGTACCCCGATGTTTATAGCAGCACTCTCAACAATAGCCAAATTATGGAAAGAGCTTAAATGTCCATCAGCTGATGAATGGATAAAGAAGATGTGGTTTATATATTTGATATAATACTCCTTGGCAATGATAAAAAATGAAATCATGCCATTTGCAGCAACATGGATGGAACTGGAAGGTATTATGCTGAGTGAAATAGTCAGAGAAGGACAGATATTGTATCTTTTCACTCATATGTGGATCTTGAGAAACTGAACAGAAGACCATGAGGGAAGGGAAGGGGGAAAACAATTAGAAACAGAGAGGGAGGGAGGCAAACCACAAGAGGCTCTTAAATACAGGGAACAAATTAAGAGTTCATGGGAGGGTGGGGGAGAGGGAAAATGGGCGATGGCATTGAGGAGAGCATTTGTTGGGATGAGCACTGGGTACTGCACGTAAGCCAATTTGACAATAAATTATATTAATAAAAAAATCTTAAAAAATAAAATATATGTATAGGTAAAAAAAAAGGAATGTAGCCTTGAGCTCTTAGAAACTGTTAATGTTTATTCAAGTTTCATAGACCCAAGGTTGAGGCCTTATTGAGAAGAGGTCTCAGAGGGAGCTGGCTAGAGTTTGGTCTTGCAGATACTTCTTTGGGTGTTGATCCAGAGTTGGTATTGATCCACATTTGATTCAGATGACTTCAATAATGAGATTTGTGGCTTTTGAACTGATAACATTTACATGAGATATTTGACTTACAGCTGATGCTATAATAGGACAAGACTAAGGATATTGAAATGGGGTGAATAACTTTTGTATGTGGAACAAACACAAATGCTTGGGTGTCAAAGGGCAGACTTTGGTGGTCTATTAATGGTTGCTGTCAAAAAGATATGTGACATATTCTAATCCTTGGAAAATGTTGATCTTACCTTATATGGTTGAAAAAAAAGAATATCACCACATATATCTATATATAGATATAGATATACAGAGATATATGTAATTTTAAATACGTTTAAGTTAAACATTTTGAGAGGAGAAGCCTATTCTGGATTACCCAGGTAAGCCATGAATCCAATGACAAATCCTTGTAATAGTGAGGAAGAGTAAGATTTTATAGAAATTCAGAGAAGATATACACTCCCAGAGGGAGAGGCCATGTGAACACAGAAAGAGATTTCAGTGGTATCATTAAAAGCTCAAAGAACAGAAAAGAGTGCCAAAAAATGCCAACAGCCACCAGAAGTTGAAGGAGGCAGGAAATACATTCTTCCTTAGAAACTTTGGAGGAAGCACATCCCTCACAACACATTCATTTTAGACTTCTGGCCTCTAGAACTATGAGACAATAAATGCATGCTGTTTAAAGCCAACAATTCCGTGGTAACTTGTTAAAGCAGCCACAGGGAAACTAATGCAAATTCTCTTGCTGGCACAGGTATGACCATGTTAGTCTTCTCACTCTTCGCCCTTAAAAAAGTGTCTGCTAGTAACCGTCTTGTCATTTATAAACAGCTGTATTAGTTTCTAATAGCAATCACATACACGTACTCATACAAACATAGATACACACACTACCCCCACACATTCCTCGTATATGAATATATAACACTTCAAATTGTACTGGTAAATGGGAACATGTACAAGTCATGAGAAATCCGAAAATGCTTGTGACAAAAATATATATACATTTGTAGTTGAAAAGAAAAAAAAAATGTCTTGGCTCAAATGTTTTCTAAGTTTAAGATTTTTTTTTAAGATTTTATTCTTTTTATTGAATGTAACAGAAAGATTATATTCCAATTGGCAACTTAAAAAGGAATTTTTCTTAGAATCTATGAATAGTTCATTAAATTACACACAGATTACATATATATATATATATGTATATATATATATATATATATAAAGAAATTAAAACTAATCCTATAATGAAAAAAGAGTAATCTTCATCTTGATTCAGAGGGGGAAAAGAAATTCAAGCACACTGAATATTCACTGAAGATCTTTTATCTCCTTTCCAATTTTCCCATTCTCCACAACATGGTCTTTTGATGTATCTTAGCATTTCTCACTTATTGGCAATAACTTAATATAGTTGAATACAATTGATCAGAACAGGATTATATGTCAACTTGATCTAATTGATTTTTTAAAAATACTCCATCCGACAACAGCAAAATGCCTATTCTTCTCATGCTCACATGGAACAATCACCAAGACAGACCACATTCTGAGCTATAAACACACTGTTATAAGCTTGCTAGAATAGAAATCATACAAAGCGTGTTCTCAGACCACAATGCAATTAAACTACAAATCAATAACAAAAAAGACAGCTGGAAAAATCCCAAAATATTTGGAGAATAACAATACATTCTAAATAACACACGAGTCAACTATGTTTCTCAAGTGGAATTAAATGAAAATGAAAATGGAATTTATTAAGTTTGTGAGATGTGGTAAAAGCAATACTGCGAGGGAAACTTACAGCATTAAATGCAGATATTAGAAATGAAGAATTGTCTAAAATCAATAATCTAAGTTGCAATTTCAGGAAACTAGAGACAGAAGAGCAATTTACGCTTAATGTGCTCAAGAAAAAAAAGTCTAGAAATCAATATAATTTAAAAAAAACAAAAACATTGAAAAAATCAAGGAAACCAAAAGGGTTCTTTGAAAAGATCATTCAAATTAATAATCCATAGCCAGGTTGACTAAGAAAAAAGAGAAGATACAAGTTATCAATATCAGAAATGAAATAGGGATAATCACTATCTTTCCATAACCATTAAAAGTATAATAAAGGGATATTATGAACAATTCTGGGCCACAAATTTGATAACTGAGATGAAATGAAACAATTCCTTGAAATACATAAACTATCAAAATTTTCATGAAGAAAAAGAGATAAACAGAATAAACTCATATCTATTACATAAATTGAATCCATAATTAATAACCTTTCAAACAAGGAAGGGCCAGGTCCAGAGCTTTGCACTGGTGAATTCTAACAAATATTTAAAGGGAATAAAAAAAATCAACTATCCACAATCTATTCCAGAAGATAGAAGCAAAATTAATATTTCTATTTTTAAAAGTTTATTTGTTAATTTTGAGAGAGAGAGGAAGAGGGTGGGGAAGGGACAGAGAGAGGGAGACAGAGAATCCCAAGCAAGCTTCAAGCTGTGGGAGCTAAGCCCAATGTGGGGCTCTAACTCATGAACCATGAGATCGGACCTGAGCCGAAGTTGGACACTCAAGCAACTGAGCCACCCAGGCACCCCCAAAAAGAATATTTCTTAACTCATTCTATGAGACCAGCATTATCTAAATTACAAAAGCAGATAAAATTATTATCAGAAAACAACAGACTAATCACTCATGAATGTAGGCTCAAATGTCCTTCACAAATAGTAGTAGGTCAAACCCAACCATGTATAAAAAGAATCATATACCATGACCAGGTGTTCAAGGTTGGTACCATATCTGAAAATCAGTAAGTATAATCCACTACATCAACAGGCTAAACAATAAAAAAATCATATGATCATATTAATGATACAAAACTAAAACTGATAAACTCCCAAACCCATGCTTGATAAAACTCTAAGCACACTAGAAATAGAAAAACTGTTTTTAAAATGACAAACCCCTACAAAAAATGTATAAATAACATCCTATGTAACCTTGAGAAATTATACTTCCCCCCTAAGATTGGGAACAAAATAAGGATTTCCTCTCTCCTATTCCTTTCCTTTCACTTTTATCCAGAAAACATGCTATAAGACTGAGCTAGTGCAATAAGATTTTTGAAAATGGAAAATAAAAGCTATAAAAGTAGAAAGGAAGAAATAAATCTCTTTATTCAATGATAACATGATTGTCTGTCTAGAAAATACCAAAGAATAACAAAAATAGTTATAAAACTCCTGTAACGAATATGTGAATAAAATAAAGCTCCAAGATGCAAAGTTATTATACAAACATCAATAACTTTCCTATATACCAAAAATAAACAATTGGAATCTGAAAATAAAAACATACTACCATCTATAATAGCACCAAAATATGAAATACTTAGGTATTAACTTAAAATATCTTCATAACATATATGTAGAAAACCATAAATATCTCATGAACGAAATCAAATGAGATGTAAATAAATAAAGAGATCTTGTATGTTTATTGACTGGAAGTCCCAATATTCTTCAACTGTCTACTTTTCCCAAGTTGATCTATAGGTTCAAGGAAATCCTGATGAGAATACCACCATGCAGTTTTGTAGATTTAAAAGGAAAATAACCCTGAAGGTTACAGAGAAAGCAATAAACACAGAACAGTCAACACACCACTGAAGAACAAAATTGGAAGACTGACACTGATTTCAACTTCATAGTTAATAAAAAGTGATCAATATTGATTGGTTCATTAATTGTGACAAATAGTACTGTAAGCTGCGAATAATGGGAAAATGTGTTTGGGAAATATAAGAACTTTCTGTGCTATTGCCTCAGTTTTTCCATAAAGCTAAACTGTTTTTTTTTTAAATGTTTATTTCTTTATTGAGAGAGAGAGAGAGAGAGCGAGAGAGAGCACATGCATGTGCTACACTCCTGGGAGCAGGCAAGGGGCAGAGATAGGGAGAGAGGGGATCCCAAGCAGGCTCCCCACTGTGCGTGTAGAGCCTGATGTGGGGCTCAAACTCACAAATGATGAGATCATGTCCTGAGCCAAAATCAAGAATCCAATGCTTAACCAACTGAGCCACCCAGGCACCCCAAAGCTAAAATTATTTTAAATACTAAAGTCTATTAAAAAACAAGCCTATAGAAACAAAATAAATTAATACTTTCTTGGGGCTGGATATGAAAACGGAATAACTGATATTGCCCAGGAGGGGACATTTTGGGATGCTGGAAATATTCTAAAAGTGGATTATGATAATGGTTGCATAACTCTGTAAATTTACTAAAAATCAATGCATCATGCACTTAAAAATGGTCAGTTTGATTATATGTAAATTATATCTCAATAAATAATTAAAAAAGAAAAATATGTAATGTGACTACTGATATTAGAAAGTTAAGAGTCATACACATATAAGTAAATATTTTATTGAAGCCAAAACAGGCAGTGTAGAGAAAGAAAAAAAATTGAGTAAAAGAGAAATGAGCTATCTTGATATTTAGAGACAGAAAAGGAGAAAAAAAAAACATCAACTTCTTTTACTGTTGATAGCTGTCTTTTGTTATAATATTGTTTTAATTATCATTTCAATTTTACCGAGAAGATACATGCAATCCACCCTGGCTTAATCTCTAAACACAGTTTTATTGATTTTTCACAAATAATAATGGACCACCTAAATACCAAAGAAGCTTTCACTTAGTTCCAGACAAGACACAGGTATCCTACTAAATGTTCTCTCTCCATGAATTGCAAATTCCTTAAGGGATCTCTTACACTTTTCTCTCCGGTTTATTTTATGGAAGACCCTTATAGACCTGCTCCTAATTTTTAGGACTCAAGACAAGCATATAGCACATCTAGGAAAATCTGAGGTCAGTGTGTGTATCCAAAGCAGGCCTTTTAGGGGACTTTGAGTATGGATTCTGGGTTTACACATTCATTCACCTTACTTACACCTAACCCTGTGGATATGTATGTTGCAGGAGGGCCACACATGGCAGGCCCTTGAAAGCACAGGGCCAGGGTAAGGCCACAGTTGAGGTAAATATAAGTACGAACTTTTGTTGTTCCAGATATTTTGCTACAGAACCAATGTTAGAACTGACTCATGACCATTTGCTTAAGAGAGAATATTGGAACAAGCTGTATCTCTTATACTAGCTTTGTTAGATTTTTGTTTTTGTATCATCCTTTTTACTTACTTTCTATTTGTGTGGTAGAGTAAAAAGCATTCCAGTTTGTGTGAAAACATTGGAAAACAAATCCAGAAATGATTGGTTTATGTCTGTAAATAAAATATAAACTTTGACTCAGGCAATAGAGTCATGTCAGTAAGGAAAAGAATTTTCTTTGCAGGTCCCTTTTCTACCAACAAAATCTCCAATGTTTGGCGTTACACAGGGTTGTTGTCTACTCGGAAGGACTGCTAACTAGATTTGATTTACGGGGACACCAAATAATTAGCAACCTTGTTTGCCACATAAATTCTTAACCTACTGAGAAAGACAGATATCAAAGTATGGAGATCAAAATATCATTTTTCTTTCTAATATAGGCTAAGTTGTAGGATCAGTTCACATATGTGGGCAAATACTCTCCTAATCCTTAAGTTGTGAATTGAACAGATTTAAATACAGATAGAAATTTCTGGCATGGAGAAACAGGAAAATAGGGGCTTCAGGTGGCAACATTTTTCCCAAGAGAAGGAGAAGAGGAATGCGTACATATGCCCAGCTTCTTCTCAAAACTCAACTTTTCAAGTTATTCTCTCTACTTTCCAAGGATGGAGTTAAGTGAGGGGATGAAAAAAAGATAATCATGTATTATTGGAGCTCTCTACACATGGAAGGGAATATGAGGAGTATGTAATAGAGTCCCTCATCTACAAATAGGAAAAAAGTAGTTTATTAGAGATAGAAAAATGGACCCACCTGACTGTGACTAGATGGAATGAGACGTGCTAGGTCAATCATGATGCAGTAAAGAAAGAGAGATATGTCTAGGCAGAACGTGTTTTCTGAACATGGGTAAGAGGCATGGGGATAGATGTGAGTGGATACTAACATTAATTGGGAGAAAAGGATAACTCATTTAAATGGGCAAAAAGAAAAGAAATACACAGAGGGAAAGAGTTGTGCCAAATATAAACTTATTTCACATGGTCACACACGGCATTTTTGGTAGATGGAACAATATAATCCACAGAGCCAATTTTATATCAGTCTTTACAGTTTTAACTAGGTCACTGTTATTATCTGGGAGAGTTCACTTCACATCACTTTGAAGCTTTTTCCTCAGGGTTTTGCCTGGGTGTACATTTGACAAGGAGTTTCTCCCTAATTACTATTCTATAGATTTGACTCTCTACTTCTTGCCAGCTGGTTTCCTTACTAGTAGATCTTTCTCCATCAAATATTTATTAGAGTCCACACTGTGTACAGGGAAAGGTACTACTATGAAGTGAAGAAGAAGACAAGGAGTCAGTCAAAGATATGTGTCCCCAAATCCCATCAGGTTAGCAGTTGGAAGCAGTACGGGGCACATGGTAAAGGGAAAACAAAAATATAAACAAAAACAAAAATCCCTCCAAACAAAAACAAAAGCTATATACACAATTGGATGTTTTCACAATGCCAAAGCAAGTTATAACATCTCTTCTTTCTTCTCAAACTTTTAATGTAATCATAATTTCCCCTTGTTGGTAAGGGTGGGTAAGTTTTAGGATCTGCAACAAATGAAAAATTGGAGTAACTGAATTATTTGCTAATTCAATTTGTTCTCAGTCCAAGTGACGAAGTGACTTTCTCCAGTTCATTGTTTCTAAAGAAAGTAAGAGACTTGGTTGGGTAAGAAATAGGCTCATACAGTATGCCTCTCTTTCTTATTCCTTGAAATCAAACTCATAAAACCTCAAATGTGTTTAATCATTTTCATATACTCTAAATCAAGATAGAAACATGAGATACAGTGGAAGGAGAATGGATTATGAAGTTTTCTTTGTACAGCCTGTTTTGAAAAACAAATCATTATCTTCAAGTCAAGTTAGTTTGAATTTGACACACTATGTTTTTTTTTTAAATTATTGGTTAATAAAATTTAAATTAAATAAATCTACCAAGTATTTGGTGAAACAGGTTAACAAAATTATGTGTTCAATAACTGTTAGAGGAATGTGTTCAATGTTAAGCTCAAAGTTAACTTTACTAGAGATTAGATCCACAAAAAATATATGTCTGAAAGTATTTTCTCTTTGAATTTTAGTGCAGGAAGGAAAAACTGCATGCATTCAAAGCAAACAAGGAAATGAGAATAACCTGTAATATCTATCTCTTTAGCATTAAAATTGTTTAAACAAGCCTGTCTTAGGGACAGGAGAATCCTCTTACCCCTTCATTCCTATCCCTTTGGAAGCTGTGTGTTTTATCAAAGGCTTATTTATTTTATGAGAGAAAAAATACAGTGAGAATCAAAATACAGCAAATAGTTTCCTAACCATCATAGTAAAGTGATGCAATAAAAGATTTATCAAATGCTTACAAAGTACTCAGCACAGTCAGATGAGAGTAGGGACTTTGAGAATTCGCAAAATAGGAAATTCACAAATTAAACAATATCCATTAAATATAAATTGGACGGGCTTCAGTTGCAGGCGTGATTGCTTTACAACTCTGGAAAATAGAGGATCCTGTAGTGAGAAGAGAAGTGGGAGGATAAAAGCCCAAAGCGAATTTTCATCTTAAAAAATGGAGGGTAGACCATGTGCTGCCCATTCTAATTTTAGATGTGCTGAATAAAAGTGTCAATATAGATATGACAACAAGAAAACTAAGCAGGAGCCAAACTCAAGCCTAAGAAAACTGGTGGGTTTGGGCATGAGAACTTGCCATTATGAAACAGGAAGCTTTATATGTATATGTAACAGATTGAGCACTATCAAAACCCTTATGTGTACGAGAGGCAAACTTTTACTTTTACCCTCTCAGGGTTTTCAGCTGGGCCTAAGAATTTAAATTGGCACAAGACAGATTAACAGGAGAAAAAACATAAAAATTAATTTGATACAAATTTAACCCGACTAAAGGCTTCGTAGAGAATAAAGACCCAAATAAGTGGTAAAACCTAAATGTTTTTACATTACATTGAAAAACAACAACAACAACAACAACAACAACAAAAACAAAAAGGTGGAAAAGTAACTAAACTAAGTGGGAAGCTAAAGGAAGATAAGAATTATTTTAACAAGGTCTGTTTGTATAGAATTCTTTTGGTTTCAGCTTCTTGTCTGATGACAGGAATATTTCTTTCCCTGTGGTAGAGAAGACATTTTCCATATGGGGGTTTTATCTCCTGTTTTCAAGAAGAAAAAGGGAAGCGTGAGAACACCTTCTTATACCTGCTTTTTTTAAAAAGTGCTTTTAACTCAAAACCATGCTTATGTTGAAAGGCATATTTTGGGATGGCATATTCCTGTTTCCTTTGATCGTGAATATATGTCATGGTATTCTGAAAATTGATTAAAGATCAGTTATTTTAAAGATTGTATTTTGAAATCAGCATCTACTGTTATCTCAGGGTCTGTTCCAACTTTTCCTCCTCTTTGTTCTGTGTCTTAGTGCCAAATTATTTTTTGAAATAACAGATTGAAAATTGAAAATCAGATATATAAAGTATAGAAGTGTTGACTCCTTGCATTTGTTTGAGTTCCTCCATAAGCACAACCAGGGACAAGAATTTGAGAGCAAGAAGTTTCTTTGAGAGGTCCAGGGAATGCAGTAGGGGAGTGAGGAAGTCAGGGAGGGGCGGAGAAGTCAGCCAGTAAAATATCTTATTATCCAACTGGTCAGCAAGGGGAAAATGAAGCCTATTCCCACTTAGGAGGTCTCAGAAATAGTCTAGAGTACGCGCTTCAGAGATGCCTCATACAATGGGCAAGGGAGCCAAAACATCTGTCATCAAGTGAGGTCTGCTTATGATGAATGGAGACTGGTTAACTCCCTACAATTGCCGGCCAGCCACGTTAATGCTGGACCACTGGGCACTGGCAGCCACAGAAAGCCCTCAGGCAAAGAGAAGGAGGTTCTTGGATTTGGAAATGAAGCTGGTAGACAGTATAGTAAAGAATAGGATAGCAAAGGTCCTGGGAGATTGTGAGGAACTGACATCATCTATACAGTGATGTTATCTCCCTCCTGAGAAGATGCACATTATCCTGTGTGAGTTCCTTCAGTCCAGGGACTGAGACTAGTTTCAGTCCTCCAAGCCTCAGTAGTGTATCTTGAAAAGCTACACTCATAGGGGCCATTGAGCTCCAAGGGTCATTGTTTCCTAGGATCTTCCTTGTTCCTTCCTGAACTCCAACTTTAGGCTGCTTAGTACCAGGAGACAACGGAAAACTCTGCTATACTTTTTTTTCAGTCACTTTAAACTTGGCACTTTACTCTCCTGGCTCATACAGAATAATGTGCAAATGCCTCAGGGGACCCACTGATGCCTAGTCTCAGTCTCACTACATTTCCACCCTACCCTTTTTTTTTTTTTTTTTTGTCTTCTCATTCCTCTGAGGAAGACTAAATCTTTGTCACTTTTTCTGACTCTTAGCAGGATCCCACTGCCTGAGTTCTCAGCAAATGCTTAGAGAAGAAAAGCAGAACAGATGACGGGAGAAAAGATGAGCTCACCTTTGTTAATATCCTCCTTTTTCTGGGACCTGCTCAATGTTGGCTCAATGTCATACAGATTTTTTTTTCCCATCTTTTTCCTGGCCTTACACTCTTACTACATTATATATGGAATGGAACTCCCATTACATATGAAATGGAAGTTAAAGACAGCAGATGACAAATTGAAGAAGAATTTTAAATTTGGGGGAAAAACAATAAATATCAGATAGAATACATACTGGGATGGAAAACAGTAGCAAGAGAGTCCCTTTTTACATCAGGCCTAATCATATTCTAAAGTATCAATATGTAAACACAAATTTATGTAAGTTTATTTCTGACAAAGACTAACATCTTCTATACAGTGTTTGAAATGAACTTCATGTCAATATAGAGCTCAAAAGCACTATAATATTATTTTTGAAATAATGTGCACGCAGATATAGTCTTCTCTCTAAGGAGTATTTCTCAGAGCATGTTTGGGAACTCATTGTCTTTTTCCAAGGTTGAGAAATCAATAGAAAAAGCATCAGTTGCTTTTGGGATGCTTTGCTGACATATTAGCTTACATGCTTTTTCTGTCAAGAGACTCCAATCAATATTATATAGTTTTCATGGCAAGTAGATAATACATCATTAACAATTTTTGAAGGTAAATAGATAATTTCAAATTTCACATTGAAAGTTGAAGTGTATAACAAATTGACAGGAGGAGTTAATTGTGATAAAATTTAGAGCCGCATATATTTTCCTGCTTGTGACACTGAATTGTTAAGCTTGCTTCAGTACCTGTTTGTTTAATTTCCATTACCATGATTCCCAAGGGGACACTGCTATTTTACAGGCCTCATACACACAATAACTAAAATCAGCCTTTGTGAAAAGGTTAAGGGTAGGGCAATTGGATTTCTGCAATACTGATTCAAGGACATATGATAGGGCGATGTCTGTACAATTCAGTCTAAAAAGAATCAATACTGAATGTCCAGGTATTATACCATGCTGAATTGATAGAATTCTAAATATATCAGAGCTTAATTTTATAATATATTTTTCATAAGCACTAGCTTGATGAAAAGTGAAATTACTAAGACAACATCTCCAAGTTTATAAGTTTTCTGTCTAACCCATCATCAGTCAGGAAGTCATCGGCACTCGTTCACATTTTTATAGGAAAACTAGGCGTTAAAAAATGGAAATTTCTTGAGTTGGTAGATAGGATTAGAAGAGACATCTGTGGTTCTATTACTTGTACAGCCATTCTATTGATGAGTTCTATGACCTTTAGCTAGTCACTTAGCACTTCTCTGGGCTTCATTTCCTTCCTGTGTATAAAAAAGGAACAACACTTGTAGATACTGCTATATCCATGGATGAAAACTGCCCATAAGGGCAAAGAAGTATAATTAAGCCTTGGCATTGTTCCTTTAAAAATTAAAATCACATTAAAAATTAAGAAAGTCTTAAACAACCTCATCAGTGCAGGACTGGAAAGCAATTAAGTAATATTGTTTTGCCCCTAAAATCATCCCCAGAAGGTTAGTTGTGACCCTTATTGCCAATCATATTTACTGATGTAATTGATAGTGGATGTTTGCTGATCAGTCTCTTTTGGTATTCAGTCTCCATTTTAAATATCACTCCTAAAATGTACATGAATTACTTCAGTTAAGCAAGAAGTTTAAACATGGTAGTTTATTCAGAATCTATGACTTATAAAACAAAATAAGCAGTATATAAATGAAACCAGAAGCTGTATTCCTAATGAGTTATGAGCACACAATTTGCACCATTTACCTATTATTCTAACGTCTAAATATATGTGGCTTTTCTTTCTTGAGTTGTTAATTTGAGAAGTAAAATGTTTACAAATTTTCTTTTATAAAGAATTCTTTCCCTATTCAGTCAGCAGTAACTTTTGAAGCCTATTTCCTATATTCCTGTTTCTTATACTTTCTGGGTTAATAAAATTATTGATATTTTTCTATAAAAATATGCACCTAATTTTAAATGAATTAAAATAAAAATTTACATTTTAGAACCACATTCATTTTAAATAAAGTAAAATTTTATTTCACCAAGTGTCTTATTCTTGAACCTTTTCTTCAATATGCATAATCCAAAGAACTCGATATACACCTGGGGGAAACTTCAAAGATGTGCCTGATTTGAATTCAATTCATTAAATATCTATTTTTTTAATTTATTTTTGAGAGACAGAGCATGAGCAAGGGCGGGGCAGAGAGAGAGGGAGACACAGAATCAGAAGTAGGCTCCAGGGTAGGCACAGAACCTGATATGGGGCTCGAACCCTTGAGCCATAAGATCATGGCCTGACCTGAAGTTGGCCCCCTAACAGACTGAGCCACTCAGGCACCCCCCCATTAAATATCTATTTTACTGAATTTAAGACATTACTAATTTTATTTATTTATTTGCTTGTTTGTTTGTTTATTTATTGGACATCACCAATTTTAAATGCATTCTTATATCATATTTCACTAAAGAAGAAAAAAATACACTGAAAACTGTCACAAAATTATTTTTAATGTATAGAATATTTATCTTTTGCTTAATTAATAATGAGTTTTTTATACTTAAGAAAACATAGATTTTAGACACAGAATTATGGTAATTATTTGCCTCGGAGATCCTTTGATGTATATGTAAAAAAAAATAAGCAAAAGCAACTTCTATACTTTCTAATTTTGACTCAGGCACCACTTTTCAATGCTGAGTCAGTTTTTGTGCTTTTCTATACAATATACACTCTATTTTCAAGAGTATTAAGGATTAGTATTTTCTGGGACTTCCTTTTGAGACAGTGATGACTACTTCTTTGAGGTCGATCTACATGTGCAGTAGGGTATTAATTAAATTAAATATATAAATTATGAAGGGAATGATTTATAGGGTTATTACCTGCTTTATTATCATTCTCCCACACCCAAAGTAAGTCCAACAAACTGGATGAAGATACTAATTTTTTTTTAATTTCATTGAATTGATTTTGTAAGATAAATAATTACATAACATGCACAGTGGTAGCAGTGTCTTTCAAACTCTAAGAAAATAGGAGGACCTGGGTGTCTCAGTCGGTTGGGTGTCTGACTTTGTCTCAGGTCACGATCTCATGGTTTGTGAGTTTAAGCCCCATGTTGGACTCTGTGCTGACGGCTTAGAGCCTGGAGCCTGCTTCAGATTCTGTCTCCCTCTCTCTCTGCTGCTCCCCACCCCCCACTCTCTCTCAAAAATAAATAAATATTAAAAAAATAATAAACTCTAAGAAAATAAAACAACAGACACTATGCTCTTAATAAGCACAGTTTTAGGCATCCAGCTTATTTAATAAATGGTAACCTATGTTGGTAAACCTCTCTAGAATTCCTCAGAAAGATTTTATCTATTTGGAATTATGTAACTTAAATCTAGGAAGTGCTTAGCCTTTATTTACTTATTTAGTCATGGTTCTGACATTTGGTATTTTCTAATAGAAAACTTCTTTAATGCAGTTGGGTGGCTCAGTAGGTTAAGCCTAAGCCTCTGACTTTGGCTCAGGTCATGATCTCATGGTTTGTGAGTTTGAGCCCTGCATTGGGCTGTCTCCTGTCAGTAAAGAGCCTGCTTTGGATCCTCTGTCCCACCCCCCCCCCCCGACCCCCACCCCTCCCCATCTCACACACTCCCTCTCTCAAAAATAAACATTAAAAAAATTAAAAATAAAATAAAATTTCCTTATCATGAACTATTTATTGTTCATTTCTTTTTTCTTTTCCCCTCCTCCTCCTCCTCCTCTTCCTCCTCCTCCTTCTTCTTCAAGATTTTAAATAATCTCTACACTCAATGTGAGGCTTGAACTCACAACCTCAAGATCAAGAGTTACACGCTCCACTGACTGAGCATGTTCATTTCAGATTTATCAAAACACGTGGCTTATATACACATTTCTATGTATTGCATAATATACGTATTTTCTTTCTTAGGGAGAAATAGGCAGATATTTTCAGTTGTAGTTACATTCTGTTTCACATTATAATTTTAATCTTCTATAGAAAACCTTTCTGGTACTTTACCCTACTTTTCCCGTCTAAACTAATAGCACTTAATTGTTTTTGTTGTAAGACTTTCTTTCTTAAAGGGGGTCTTCAATTTTTTTCTGACTTCTTCATATTCTTCAGTTTTCTGTTATTACAACTTCATAGCTATGTCTTCTTGTGTAATATGATAGACTACACAAAACAGATGAAACCATAGTTCCTAAAAGTAGTTAGAACATTATAACTTCTTTTTTAACTTAAGTGAGATTGTTAGACAGTTAGACAAGAGCGAAGAGGGATAAAGCAGATGCTGGCCACACCCTCGGAGCCACCCCCAAGGGTTAACAGCCACACCTTCAGAGCCACCCCTAAAGGCTAACAGAACAGGAAAGGCCTAGACACAGAGCTGGCTCAAAAGCCACAAGGGGACTTCTAAAGGCTGAACATGTGCACAGGAAGTGCAATTTGCCCTTAAGTACCTTTAAAGTCACAACCAAAGCTCATTAGACACTCATAAATATACAGTACATAAATAAATACAATTATAACAGAATGCATCATGGGTAAGCACATGAGCATAAGCCAAACTGTTATATAACCACCAGCTGGCAATGAAAAATATCAGTCAAAGCCAAATTTACATGCACACAAAACAGCCTTAAAAGTACAGGGCTAGAGCTTCTAGATGCCATTGCCACTCTTGCTCCCGCAGTGGCCGGCTTTCACTCTTGATAGTGTACTATACTTATCTACTCAGTAAACTATCTCCCCATTCTCGTCTTGGATCTCCAATTCTTTGGTGCATTTGGGACAAGACCCAAGTGACCCAGGAACAAGATGTCCTGCCTAAAACAGAGTTTTAAACGTCTATTTCCCTCTTGGTTTGAATAGCCAGTTAATTTGGTTGGATGCAAGTAGCTGGCAATGAATAAATATGTGAAATGTTTTGTTAAACAAAATTAAACAGATTTCTGTTTCTTAGACATTTGAATATGTGAGTCTGTATCGTACATTTGCAAGTTACTATAGCCGGTATTTGTCATTCATCCTCTTATAGAGAGAATATGCAAGCTTTTTTAACTCAAGTATAAAAATTTAGCACAGCAATGAAGCTGTAACACAGTTAAGGACAGTTTTTCTAAAATACTCTTCAAAATAAACTCACCTGTATTAAAGAAATGCTAAGCACCAATTGAGACACCAACAGAAATCCTCTCAAGCAGAAAAGAATTAAAAATTGAAGGAATAAGAATAATTGAAAAAGTCACTGATTTGGAACTGAGTGTTGTCAAAAGTAAAGAGCTAGTTTGTAGCACTAACATATTCAAGGAAATGATGTTCAGTTGTTTTCAGTGACAATCAGCAGGAGGGAATCAAGCACCTCAGCAATTACTGAATTTCTGCCAGAATCTGCTGTAACATTGCCTTAGGGGAGGCAAGATAAGGAAGATTCTAGCTAAGAAGTCACATCAAAAAAAGTAGGGAAATGAGAGCATTGCAGCTTAATTTTTGAAGCTACCTGATGATTAAAGGTGTTGTCCTTTGGGACTAAGGGAGGATTGATGTAATAATTAATACTGGGTAATTAAAAACAGAATGACTTGTTTAGGAAAAGTACCATGAAGTATCATTACAAATTTTAAGGTCAAAGAGTATATTACATTTAATTTATTTATTTTTTTGGTTTTGGAATAATTTAGCAAACAATAAACATTTAACCCAGTATGTTAAGAATTCACACACAAATGGTGGAAAAATCAACAAAATTTTAAAACTCTCATTTTAATGAATGTATATGTTATTAGATGTGGAGCATGGAAAATTTAATAGGGGAAAAGCAATTGAATTCTGTACAAACTTTAATAATAAGGAACTAAGTAAAGTAAGTAAGCATAACTTGCAGTAAATTTTTCCAGGCTTAGAGTTGGATTAGAAAAATACTACAGCTTTTGAATTTGAAGGCACATCACTGAAATATGCAAGGAAGATTACTGATATTCAAAGATTTAGAATATGTAGAATACATTTAATTTTAAAATCAACTTGATGACTCAAAATAATTTCTAATTATAAAGTACTCATAAATCACCATTTGGAAATAAGTGTTGTTATACTAAAAATGAATGGTATCCATTAGTAAAAATTTATTAATCTATATATTTATAAATATATACTGACGAATAATGAGAATAATATTTTTGCAAGAAAGATAATTTGGAATAGATGCTTGATGTAGATTATAGAAGATGCTTAATTAAGCACAGAGATATAGCTTCATATATGTACATAAGTATATATATATACATATCTATGTATTCAATTCAGAGAGAGAGAGAGAGATGGAGAGCAAGCAAGTGAGAAGAGCAAAAGAGAGACAGAGAGAGAGAAAGCTATGCCAGTAATGGGAATAATTTTATTGACAAATTAAAATGTGAGGTAAGGAATATAAAAATTGAGTTTTACAGGTTTAAACATTCAAATAATTATTTACATTAACTGAACAAAGTCTTTCTCTTGTTTTAGGTGATACAAAGCAAAACCACTGTGTTTTCCTGAAAATGAAAAATACGTGAATTATGTATTGTGGAACTACGGGTGCCAAAATGTTCTTTAAAATCTTGTCCTTCGGTTTTATAACTGTAGTCATTATTTCTTTGTAAGCACAGCACAAAACCTGGCAAAGTATCACTCCTGCTGTACCGTGTGTCCCAATCAACCTCACCACCCCCCAGCAAGACATTGAATATCCCTATAAAACCACAGAATTCTAGAATGTTAAAACAGGTTAAGGCTTAGAGATGCTTTGCTATAATCCAATCATTTCACAAATCAGAAATGTGAGGTCAAAGCAAATGTGTGGTTACTTTGTGATTCTCTCTAAATCCCATATATCTTTAGACATCTGCCCACATTGCAACTTCTTAAAACCTTCTGATGAAGAAATAAAATTTATGTTAATTCTCACATCACCTATTTTGGAACTTGCAGTATATACTTTTATTGCAGTTATTTGGGCTTTTTGCTTTGTTTCAAAGTCTGTCAGTTCTTTTAATTTTTTTAAATGTTTTTATTTATTTTTGAGACAGAGAAGGACAGAGCACGAGCAGAGGAGGTGCAGAGGGAGAGGGAGACATAGAACTGGAAGCAGGCTGCAGGCTCTGAGCTGTCAGCACAGAGTCTGACACGGGGCTCGAACTGAGGGACTGTGAGATCATGACCTGAGCTGAAGTCGGATGCTCAACCAACTGAGCCACCCAGGCGCCCCACAGTCTGTCAGTTCTTAAATATATAAATTAAGTTTTACATATTTTTATTTTTTTATATGCCCTTCCCTAATTGTATGAATTGGCTTGCACTGAACAAGTAGCCACTTTCACCTATTTGTATTATAGATTTCCTTAATTTGTATAGATGCCCACATTGTTAAATTAAAATTTTTGAGTAATAAGAATATTCATATTAAACATTAATAAGCGGGGCGCCTGGGTGGCTCAGTCGGTTGAGTGTCCGACTTCGGCTCAGGTCATGATCTCACAGTCCGTGAGTTTGAGCCCTGCTTCGGGCTCTGTGCTGACAGCTTAGAGCCTGGAGCCTGCTTCTGATTCTGTGTCTCCCTCTCTCTCTGCCCCTCCCCCGCTCATGCTCTGTCTCTCTGTCAAAAATAAATAAAGATTAACAAAAATTTTAAAAAATAAAATAAACATTATTAATAAGCATATCTTACTACGTGTAGCATTTTGTAACTTTTTTTCTAAATGTTATATGTTTGGGTCTTATCCATGCTTATGTTTATAGTTTTACTTTAAAAAAATTAATCCCAGTAGAGTTAGCATGCAGTGTTATATTAGTTTCAGGTGTGCAACATAATGATCCAACACTTGCATACATCATCCAGTGCTCATCACAAGTGTACTCTTTAATCCTCATCTCCTATTTCACCCATCCCCCTATCCACCTGCCCTTTGGTAACCATCAGTTTGTTCACTACAGCTAAGAATCTGTTTCTTGGTTTGTCTCTCTGTCTCTCTGTTTTTTCTTTGCACTTCTTTTTCTGTCTGTAGATAGTATCCTTGTGTAGGATTTAAATTAATCCATATGCCCATCCTCTATTGATGACATTTGGATTATTTCTATTTTTGTATCATTACAAATATTACTTCTCTGAATAATTCCATAGCTGTCTCAATTTTACATATAAAAGAATTCCCCAAAGGTATATGTCTTGGGATGGAAATGGGCACCTATCCAAATCTATAACTACAACATATTTTCTTTTTTTTTTTTTTTTTAATTTTTTTTTCAACGTTTATTTATTTTTGGGACAGAGAGAGACAGAGCATGAACGGGGAAGGGGCAGAGAGAGAGGGAGACACAGAATCAGAAACAGGCTCCAGGCTCTGAGCCATCAGCCCAGAGCCTGACGCGGGGCTCGAACTCACGGACCGCGAGATCGTGACCTGGCTGAAGTCGGACGCTTAACCGACTGCGCCACCCAGGCGCCCCGACTACAATATATTTTCTAGAAAGGTTTTTTCAATTTGCATTACCACCAGTCATAAGACTTTTCACAATTTTTTCAGTGTGCAATATTGTGAGATTTAGTTTTGCTAATCTTTTGTACTGAAAGTATAGCCCTGAACTGGTTGAATAACTCTAATAAATAGAGAAGTAAATAGTGAAGTTTAGCATAATTTCCAGGTGACTTTTGTATAAATAAATACACCTTTTTTTTCACATTGTTCAATCTTAATAAAATTTTGCTGCTCAGAATCTTTTTTTCTTTTTTTTTTGGAGTGATGAGAGGAGCAATGTAAAAAGCCCTTTTATGTATTGCCAAGGACAGTTTTCTTTTCTTTTCTTTTCTTTTTTTTTGGCCACGGCATAGCACTTATCGATGGGCATAAATTTTTCAAATTCTGATATGCGTATCTTCCATGTAAACTGGAAGGATGAGCCATGCCTATTGGTAATCTGCTTTATGTGATAACATCCATATCAATCAGGAAAGAATTGTTTATTCTGTAATAATAATAACCTCAAAACCTCAGTGGCATAAAACAACAAAGCTTTATTTCTCAGGCAATTCTACTACTGTAAAAACCCATCTCTCTTCTGTCACCCTGACCAGCAATGTTGCACACAGTGCAGCACCCATTGGGTCCACAGAATAAATTTGGGGCTATAATATACTTAATATTTAGGAAGGAAATAATTTCCTTTTGTGTTAAGGCATAGGGATTTTGGAAATGTCTGTTATAACATCATAACGTGGATTATCCTTACTTATACAGATTAAAGTTTAAAATATCTAATTGTCTACATAGCTAGAAAAGGAAGACTTCTTTATCCTTTTGTATTGCTTTCCTGACTCTTTTGATATTAGTAGCATCATTTATTTTCTAGGAAACTTGTTTTTGCTCTTATGGCCTTCAACTGATTAGATAAGGCTCACCCACATTTTTTTAAGGTAACTTTTACTGATTCTGACTGCCAATGTTAGGGATATCTACAAAACACCTCTGAAGAAACATTTAGATTAGTGCTTGATTAAATAATTAGATTGGAGGGCCTAGCCATGTTGATACACAAAATGAACCATCACACTATCCTTTGTGCATTGCTTTCTATGTCACTTTATCTACTTTAACATTCATTAGTTTAATTAAAGTTTGAAATTAATAATTTAAATAATGTGTGATGATACTGAAAGCTGTAAATTAGCTATTTAACTAAGTAAGGCATTTAAGGGGTTCTTAAAACATAATATATGTCATTTTATATAGAAGAAACTGAACACAGTCTTCAAAATGCATGCATCAATATATTTAATTAGCTACTATGGTGAAAAGCAAGTTTTATATTTACCATTTGTCTGACAGAAGTCACTGTTTTTTTGTTTTGTTTTGTTTTAGAAGGGAGTAGATTTTGTATGCTTCCCTATCTTCATCTGACATATTTTAAAATTATTTAAGGTACATCTATAACTTTTGCCTTTTGAATATTTTAATAAAAGCATAGTTAAATATTCTGATTGTTTAATGCCCTTAAAATGCACTAAGTAATGATTAGGTCTAAGAAGTAATTTGGTTCAAGAAATTACTATTCAACACTTCTAGAATCTTTAAATTAGAAAATTTGCTAATTGGATTTGTGCTTTTGTAATCTCCAAGTAGAATGTGTGAATCATTTCTAGCAAAATTACTTTATTGTAATTATTTTGCCTTAGAAAAATGAACAATGTGCCTGTGCACGTTCTGAAAATTACAGATCATGTGAAGGACAAATAAAGTTGCATATTTGTATATACTTAACATTCTGTAGATGTTACTAATGATTTGAAGATACTAATTTAACTTTAATTTTGGAAAAATCTAATTTTGGCAAACACTTAGTTTGGCAGATCCTGCTAGCAGTTCACCAGAACGTTTCTCTCCTTGAACTGTACCTATAGGATTATAGCCAAGCACATGATAGAGAATTCCCTGTCCTCTCATGCATTTAGATGTGCATTATGACCAAATTCCCTTCTAACCGAATGCCAGCAGAAGTGAAGCGTGGTATTTTTCACAGAGTGTATTTGACTTCACTGTCTCTTTCCTTCCTTTCCTGAATGAATTGCATACTATAGCAAGGACCAAGAATAAAGGAGACAAAAGATGAACGGACCTGTTTCTGGTGCCAGAGATGTTTGCCACCCTGATCACATTCATCCTCGATTGTTAAATTAATCATAAAAATTGATGGTGTTTGTGCCATACATGGTTATTTCTTATTTTTTAATTAAAAAGAATTTAATGTTTATTTATTTTTGAGAGAGAGAGAAAGCATGAGCAGGGGAGGGGCAGAGAGAGAGGGAGACATAGAATCCAAAGCAGGCTCCAGGCTCTGAGCTGTCAGCACAGAGCCCGACGCGGGGTTCAAACCCACCAGCCGTGAGATCATGACCTGAGCCGAAGTCAGGCACTTAACCGATTGAATCACCCAGGCACCCAATGGTTGTTTTTAAAAGTAGTTTAAACTAGCCTAACCTAACAAATTCCCTAAGAACACACTGTTTTAATTTCCTGAGGCTATTGTAACAAATTACCACAAACTGGGTGGCTTAAAACACCAGAAATATATTCTCTTCCTCTGTTTGCCACCTTGATCAGGTTTTGGCAGGACTACTTTCCCTCTGGAGGCTCTCAACAGGATTCCTTCCTTGCCTCCTTCTGCTGGTCGCCATGCTTTGTGGATCCATCACTCCAATTCTGTCTCCTTCTCTAACCCAGCCTTCTTTCTTCTCCCTCTCTTTCACCTCTGTCTCCCAAAAGGACTCTTATCATTGGATTTATGGTCCATTCAGATAACCCTGATTAATCCTACCTCAAGATCCTTAATATAATTACTTTTTTCAAAGTATGCTTTTTCCAAATAAGGTGATTCAGAGGTTCCAGGGGTTAGGATGTTGACATACCTTCTGGGGACCATAATTCAATCTAGTATAGTACCTTTAAGAAATTTTATGGGATTATGTCTTGTTCTCATCCTGTATTTGCACTATCTATAATGTACCATATTGGTCATATAAACATTCATTAAGTTATGCTTAAGTATTTATTATGTAGAGCCTTTCACAATTTTGCATATCAGTTATAAATGGAAATTTGCAGTCTCTAATTTAATGGACATTAAAGTAAGATGTACCTGTAATTTTAAATTATAAAAATTGCAAATAAAAAAATGACAAGTGATCAAATTACAAGAAGTCTTTTTTTTTTTTTAATTTCCTCACGTGTCTTTATTTTCTAGGGTGAGCGATTTATTGTCAAAAGAGAAAAGAGAAACAGCAGTTCTACTGCAGAAGCCCAAATCACTGTAACATGATGTTAAAATGGGACTCTCACTATCTCGGTTTCCATTGAATCATAAACACAATAAAGGCTAAGAACACTTGAGACAGACAACGGGAAAAAAGGTGGCGGGGGATTTCCAAACAGTTCATTAGGAGAGTTCTGTGTGGCTTTCTCCAGAATAAAAACAGGAGATAAGGATGAAAGGGTGCTGTTTCTAATCCCAACTACAATGAGGAGGGTTTCAACAGAACACCTCGGAGCATGCACTATGTGTTCTGGTAATTGGACGACATGAAGGACTATTTCTTGACCCATGCTTGGGAAAGGTCAAGTGACCTGTGGGGCCGTGGGGTGAAGAGCTGCATCTGCAAAATAACCTTTTCCCCTTCTGGGAATTGTTAATAAGTGAGTGAATCCCAGTGACGACATATGAATTCTGCAGTAGTATCAGCCTGGCCTCGTTTTAGAAGGGAGCCTGCCTAAGAGGGAGTTCTGGCTTAGCAAAGAACGCCAGCAGTAAGAGAGCTCCTGAGGAATAAGCTACAACAAAAGTACAGGCATGGCCCACACAATTGGAAGGGACTGGTGGAGCCAGTCTATGAAGAATCCACAGAAGAACACGCAGGGCAAAGTCATCCTTAAACATGTGCCATGACTAGAGAGCTCAGTGCGTCTTACAGTATTTCTAGTTACCTGTACGCAGTTGGAAAACACCTTTCTCAACCAGACTGCTGTACTGGTGTAAGGTTCCTTTCATCTTTAGTCTTTTCATATGCCACTCAATTTCAAAGTTAATTAGTTTGGCTCCTTTTTTTCTCACCCCATTCAGTGAGATTGTTTCATAAATTTATAAGGCAGTTACATTTTTTTTAATCACGTTTTGCATTCCATCCTGAGCTCCTTTGACTTCCTTGTTTGTTTACCTTTAATTTACACACATAAAGGTTCATTCTTTATGCTTTGAAGTTCTATAGATTTTGACATTTGGATAAGACCATGTATTCCTCACTATAGTATCATATAATTTCACTCTTCTAAAAATAAAATTCCTCTTTGCTTCATCAATTCAACATATACCCTCCAACTCCTAGCAACTGCTGATGTGTTTACTGTCTTAGTAGATTTTGTCTTCCCCAATGTTATATAAATGGAATCATACAGTATGCAGCCTGTTTAAATTGGCTTCTTTCACTAGCAATGTATATTTAACCCACATGCTCCTGTGGCTTTTTAAATTATTGAGTAACACTTCCCTGTAGATATGTACTGCTGTTTTTTTGTTTTTATCATTCACCTATTGAAGGGTATCTTGGTTGTTTCCAATTAGTGACAAATATGATTTAAGTTGCTATAAACTTTCATGTGCAGGATTTTATGTGGACATATATTTTCAAATCAGTTGGGTAAATATCTACAAGCATGATTTCTGGATTATATGTAAAGACAAAATTTAGCCTTCTAAGAAACTGTCAAACTGTTTTCCAGATTGGATGTGCCATTTTGCTTTCTAACCGTCAATGAATGAAAGTTCCTGTTACTTCACAGCCTTGTCAGATGCTGATATTGTCAGATTTTAGGAATTTAACAATTGCATCGGTCATACTGGTATCTACTTGTTATTTTAATGTGCAATCTTTTTAAAAAAAATTAATGTTTATTTTTGAGAGAGAGAGAGAGAGAGAGAGAGAGAGAAAGAGAGAATGTATGGGGGAGGGGCAGAGAAAGGGGGAGACACTGAATTTGAAGCAAGCAAGCTCCAGGCTCTGAGCTGTCAGCCCAGAGCTTGATGTGGGGCTCAAACCCAGGAACCTTGAGATCATGACTTGAGCCGAAGTAGGACACTGAATGACTGAGCCACCCAGGAGCCCCTTTAATGTGCAATTCTTTAATGACAAATGATATTGAGTATCTTTTCATATGCTTCTTTTCCATCTGTATATCTTCTTTGGTGAGATGTCTTTCCAGATAGTTTGCCCAATTTTGATTAGATTTTTAAGTCTTTAAATTCTTTAATTATTTTTACATTTTGAATAGATGTCTGTATTAGGGTTCTTCAGAGAAACAGACCAGTAGGCCATAAGAGACAGGCAGATAGATAGATGATAGGTAGATGATAGATAGATAGATAGATAGATAGATAAATAGGTAGATAGATGATAGATAGATAGATAGATAGATAGATAATAGATAGGTCTATTTAAAGGAGATAGGTCTATATTTAAAGGAGATTTACTGTGAGGAATTGGCCTTACACAATTCTGGAGGCTTTGATGTCCCACGATATACCATCTGCAAGCAGGAGATCCAGAAAAGTCTGTAGTATAAGTCAGTTTGAATCTATAGGTCTGTGAACCAGGGGAGACAATGGTGTAAATCCCATTCCACAGGCCAGTGAAGATAAAATGAGATGTCCCTCTTTACATAGCGAGGCCTGAAAAGGGGATGAATTCTTCCTTCCTCCATCATTTGTTCTATTCAGGCCCTCCTCAGGTTGGACAATGCTACACTGGGGAGGGCAATCTACTTTACTGAGTCTACCAGTTGAAATACTAATCTCACTTGGAAACATCCTCACAGACACGTCCAAATATAATGTTTAATCTGGGCACTCCATAGGCCAGTTAAATTGACACATAAAATTAACCATCAGAATGTCTTTTATCAGATATGTGTTTTATTTACATCTTCTTTCAGTTTATATCACACCTTTTTTAATTCCCTTAACTATCTCTTCCATAGAGCAGAAATTTTAGTTCTAATATAGTTCAGTTTATAGTTTTTTTTTTTTTTCATGTATCATGCTTTTGGCGTTGTCTCTGAAACCTCATCACCAAGATCATGTAAAGTTTCCTCTTGTTTCCTTCTAGAAATTTTATAGTTTGGTCTTTCTGATAAATTGTGAGCTAACACTGTTTTGAAAGGTGTAAGGTCTGAATCTAAGTTGTTTTGTTTGTGCATATGTAATTGTTCCAGTACCATTTGTTGAAATGACTCTTTTCTTCAACAATTTGCCCTGTGCCTTTATAAAAAATCATATATGTTGGCCATATTTGTGTGGGTCTATTTCTTGGATCTTTCAGTACTTTGTATTGATCTGTTTCCACTACCTTGTCAATATCACACTGTCTTTATTACTAAACTTTATAGTAATTATTAAAAGAGTTGTGTGGCTTCTCTAAATTTGTTCATCTTCTTTGGTATTGTTTTGGGTGTCCCAAACTTTTTGCCTTACCATGTAATCTTTATAATTCCTTTGCCAATATTACACAATAGTTTGCTGCAATTTCAATGGGTATCATGTTTTATCTATCAATCAAACTGGGGACATTGACATCTTAAAAATATGGAGTCTTCTAATTCATCAACATGGAATAGCTTTGCATTAATTTACATATTTTTAATTTCTTCCATCAGTCTTTTTTTCAGCAGAGATTCTTTACATAATTTATTAGATATAGTCCAAATTTTTTCAATATTTAGTATCAACTGAAGTGGTAATTATTTTAAATTGTAAACTCCAAGTGTTGGTTGTTAGTACGTAGAAAACAATTAAATTTTGTATATTGATAATATACACTGTGATATTTCTGTATTCACGTAGTACTAGATATTTTATATAGATTCTTTGGCATTTTCTACATATAAATTATGATATCTGTGAATTAACCCAGTTTTATTTCTCTCTTTTCCAAGCTGTATACCTCTTATTTCTTTTACTTATCTTATTGCACTAACCATGGTTTCCAGAACATGGAACACTTTAACAGGAGTGATGAGATGGGATCTCCTTGTCTATAATTCAAAAGTAGCTATTAGATTAGAAAACATAGTAACTGATCAAAATTATGTTTTTTAAGTTAAATTGCTCAATGGGTCACCTGATCCCTAATATTCAATGCCTTAGATAAAAACATTAATAATATAATTTATATACTTATTAAGCTGTATTGAATTGGAGAATGTAGTTATCAGGTACACCAGTTGCTTAGGAATCATTCCTGAGTTTGAAAGGAGAAGAAATAACACATTTATCACACATGCATTTTTGGATTCTGAAATTGGTTCTTCATACAAAATATTTTGATAACCTTAACTAACCACTTCATACCAAATAGAGAAAAAGCAAAACCAAACCATTGGTTATAGATTCTTATAATCTATGGTAGAGCTAAAAGTTAATCCCAAAATTAATATGTCATCATTGATCTGAAAGATTTTCCCTTACTTGATTTGCTACAGTGTCCTATAATAGCCAGAGGCTTTGGAAGTAGATGTATTCCTGTGCTGGCTTAGTCATCACAGCACTGGGAAAGTTATTTTATTACTTATTTTTGAGAGAGAGACATAGTGTGATTGGGGGAGGAGCAGAGAGAGAAGGAGACACAGAATCCAAAGCAGGCTCCAGGGTCTGAGCTGTCAGCACAGAGTCCAACACGGGGCTAGAACTCATGAACCATGAGTTCACCATCTGATGAGCTGAAGTCAGATGCTCAATTGGCTAAACCACCCAGGTGACCCAACTTTCCTCATCTTTAAATGCAACTAATATTATATACTCAACCAAATGTTTTAACATTATTTAGTTGAATTTTACATTTTAATACTACAGAAAAAATTTAAAGATCCTAGTTTACAACTGTGTGTACAAGTTAAGGTGGACACCAGGCTGTCATGGATTTACATGTAGATATATAAAATCTCAGTGGTAGTTTTACCCCAAGAGATGAATTGATACATGACTAAAAATCACTAGAAATAATTCCTGAATAAGAACTGTGAACTTGCTTAACTTGCATCTGTGATTCTTTAGTTAAATTTTTCTTTTGAATGATACTCAATGAATTTTCGTACATTTAACTGGTGGAGTCATTAGTTTGTATGTATTTTTTCATGCCTGCTATTTAACCACTAGGGTGATACATACCCATGAGTTCTGTCACATATTCTCTATACTCAGTGAACTAAGGTCTCAAATGTTCCCTTCTACAAAGTAAGATTAATTGTAATGTCAGAAATGCTTCACTTTCCTTTACTTTAGTATGATTAAAATCTGTCTCTCCTTCTAATATTTCTAGATTTTGAAATTTAAATTTGTGTACCCTCTTTAAAAGAATATATTCAGCTAATATGATAGAAACATATTTCTCAGTAAAAGCTCAAGTCACACACAGATAGTTAATCTCATTCTCAAAGTTTTTCTAGTATATTAGTTGATTGTATGTTCCATTAAGTATGCACTCTGAGGAGTTGAATGCATTCAAATATTAATAGCTTTACTTCATTAGTAAATCTATATTCATACTTACTACAAGATTTCATAAAATTACAGTTTTAGTACAAAGAACAAGAGCAATTGTGTAATAAGGGCATTAAGCTGTCTAGTGAACTGGAATCCTGAAGTTAAATTAATAGGGTAGCATGTTTACATATCAGGAAGAATATGGAAATTAGGTCTAAATAAACAGTAGAAGAATTGCAAATAGATCAACAAACTATTGGTAAATGAATGTTTGTATGTTGTATAATGCAAAACTGTTACTTACTGATGCATTTAAGTATTGTACAAGTAATTCATGAATATACATATGTATATCCTATGCCATTAGAGCTATAAGCATTCAGTGTTAGATTTGTGAGGAATTTAAATATTATCTATGCATTTCAAAAAGTTAAATAGCTAATCAAAATTTGAAATATTTCATTTCATTTTTTTTGTCAATAGAGAGATAATTTAGTTAGCATCTTTCCCTAAGAGAATGAAGATTCTATGGTAAGCCACAAATTTGCTTTTGTTAAGGTGATTATAACTCAGGTATTCCAGTCAATCTAAGAGGAGTGTATGGCTGCAATTTACAGTTTGTAGTAAAGATTCAAAGTTGATAACTTATATAATTGGGGCTGGTGGCTTGCAACTGTACATTTCTTTAATTAATTTTTTTTTTTTAATTTACAACCAAATTAGTTAGCATATAGTGAAACAATGAATTCAGGAGTAGATTCCTTAATGCCCCTGACCCATTTAGCCCATCCCCCCTCCCACAACCCCTCCAGCAACCCTCAGTTTGTTCTCCATGTTTATGAGTCTCCTCTGTTTTGTCCCCCTCCCTGTTTTTATATTATTTTTGTTTCCCTTCCCTTATGTTCATCTCTTTTGTCTCTTAAAGTCCTCATATGAGTGAAGTCATATGATTTTTGTCTTTCTCTGACTGACAAATTTCACTTAGCATAATACCCTCTGTTCCATCCACGTAGTTGCAAATGGCAAGATTTCATTCTTTTTGATTGCCGAGTAATACTCCATTGTGTGTGTGTGTGTGTGTGTGTGTGTGTGTGTGTGTGTGTGTGTATATATATATATATATATATATATATACCACATCTTCTTTATCCATTCATCCATCGATGGACATTTGGGCTCTTTCCATACTTTGGCCATTGTTGATAGTGCTGCTATAAACATGGGGGTGTGTGTGTCCCTTTGAAACAGCACACCTGCATCCCATAGATAAATGCCTAGTAGTGCAATTGCTGGGTCGTAGGGTAGTTCTATTTTTAGTTTTCTGAGGAACCTCCATACTGTTTTCCAGAGTGGCTGCACCAGCTTGCATTGCCACCAACAATGCAAAAGAGATCCTCTTTCTCCGCATCCTTGCCAACATCTGTTGTTGCCTGAGTTGTTAATGTTAGCCATTCTGACAGGTGTGAGGTGGTATCTCATTGTAGTTTTGATTTTTAATCACATCAAGAACTTTTTTCGAAGTAGTCTAGAATTTATACTTCTTGGGAAATTGGGAAATTAGCTATCCTCCAAATAATTTGGGTCATAGACATAATAATTAATTCATCACTACATTAAAGATATATTTACAAGGACATTAAATTCTTTCAATGACAAATTTAAGGAAAAACATATGTACTGTACAGGGATCTGAGGCACCTGTATATTTAATCAAATTTGACAAAGTTTCTACTATTGCACCTTATATAGCATAGTTAACTTTCATGGAAACCACGGTCTAGGCCCCTGTTTTTTAATATTGACCAAACATTACAACCACCTAAAGTCTTTACAAAAACAAAACAAAACAAAACAAAACAAAACAAAACAAAACAAAACAAAATCCTCACAATGACTAATTCAGAATCTCCTAGGATGGGCCCAAATATTTGTGTCTTCAAGAAAAATAATGCCAGTTAGGTTTATTTTCTCATTCTTACATCCAATACCTGAATGCTGACACCTATGCAATTTTAGAAAATAGAAAAACAATAGTATGTCAATGATCTCTTCTAATACTGGGAATTTTAATGAAAAATAATTGAGATTAAATTGGAACAAATATGTGCCAGCAATGTGAATTGGGGTAAACTATTTGAATTCTCTGATCCTGAGCAGAACTGGGAATGGGGAAGTAAAGTATAGACACATTATATTCTAAATTAACAAGCACAATTGATTGTTTTCTTTGAAGTTGTAGGCTTATTTTGTTTTTTGTTCATTTTGAGAAAATGTCCAGAAATAAATAAACTTGCAAAACCATACTTTGTCTCAGTCATTGTCTTAAGTAAATATGATGTTTCATGAAAACAAAAACTGCTGGTTCAGCTCACAACTCACACAATCGTACACGTGATCTCACTCAAAATAACCTGGTACTTCTGTATGCTACTGAAGTGCTTTATGCAAACTTCCCATTTCGTAACAGAATATGAAAAACACCTGACTCAAGGGTAGACACTTGATATATTTTTAAAACTTTTATTGCTTTAGCAGTGACATTCCTAAATGAAACTGGATTTTCCCCTGAGAATGCATTGTGTAAATGTCACCACAATGAAGAAGAAACATAATGTTCTAGCATTATTACAGAAACAGCATTCATCTGTGGACCCCATCTATGAATTTATCTCAGAAACCCCAGGGATCTGAGGGTGACACTTGAGGACCACTGGTATAAAGAAAAGAAGTGATTTTTTTTTTTTAACAAGAAGATTAAATCACTGTGCTGTCTTGTAACATGTCTCCCTGCCTCCAGTTTGGGCATCCGTTCACTCATCTCCACTGACTCACTCAACTCTCTGGTTCCCACTGTGGCTCTACATAGTGGCTTACAAATCTCCATTGGGCTCAGAATGAAAATCCAAATCCCTTCACAGGCCATAAAACGTTCTTCACTTCCTGGATGATGTGTACCTCTCCCAGGCTAACTGAATTACACTCCTTTAAAGCACAATGCTTCTTTTCCCTTACAGGTCTCTTCTGTTGTTCCTTTCGACTGGACAATTTTAGTTCTCCATTTCCCTTTGTTTGAATCATTAATATTCTTCCAGAAAAACTCCAGTGATTCCAAAGTCTGGCTTGATTTTCTATATTATGTACTTTCATAGCCTTGTGTGCTTTTTCCAAAACGGAACTAAACTCACTGTGTGGTAAGTTTTGTTCATCACGACTTCACTTCTACGTTAACTGCGGGATCATAACCTCCTTGGGGACAAGGATAAAATTTGTTCTACAGAAGTTTCATATTTTTTCAAATACAGACAGCTGAAAGGTAAACAAACTATCTTGCTAATAGAAATCACTTCTATAGACTATGTTGGCTGCATTTTAATGCTTAAAAATACTCTTTCACAAAAAGATGAGGTGAGAACAAAACAGAGGGGAGATCCTATCACCAAATATCTACATATATTTATATATTCCCCCACAGAGTTTCTTCTACTATATTGTGGCAAATGTGGAATTTGAGGGACATTTGGTCCCAAGATTTTATGAAGTTTTAAATTTTTATTAGAACAAAATAAATCTGACAGGCTGACCCTTGATGTCGTTAGCATCCCTGATACAAACAACAAAACTGCAAGATATCAGGAGTGTATTTGAATCCATGTGATTATATTTGTTTCATATTCAATTACTAGTTTATTTTCAAACTCAAATCTAAAGACCTAGCAATAACAGTTCATTTAAAAATTAGTTATCTATTAATAACTAATGATTGTTTTCTACTTTTTGAATGCTTGTAATGAAGAATATTAGGCTATTAATTAATAAGGTTAGCTCTAAGTTGCAATGATATTATTTAAGATCATGCTGTGTCCCTGGTTACTGTTAACATAAAACCTTTGTAAGAATATTCTTTGGGTTTGGTGCTCTTTTTCCTCTCTTTTCTTCACCTCAAATTAGAACAAAAATGGAGACTCAATTTCATGTCTGTGGGAATGAGTTAACTGTATTTTTGACTGTCTCATTTTGAGCATTTAACTGTCATAGGGCAGAGCATGGGCCATTTCATCCATTTTAAAATAATACACTGTCTCTTTGGAGATAGCACTGTCATTTGTTTTCATTTTACTGAGGCGTCTCTCTTTAGATTGAAATATTTATTAAAGGGAAAAGTCCAACTCCCTGAGACATGTAACCAAAGGATGAGATTTCTTAATTCACATTTTATCTGAAATACATTCTCCTACCTATTTCAGTATGGTAGGTTATAAGCTGCATTTTAAAACACAGTGTCTTGATCAAACTATTGAGCCTCGAGAGAAATAGGTTCTTGTTTAAGTTAAAAATTTATTATTCACTGTTCATCTTCCCATACATTATGCATTCTATTCATTGTTCATGCTCACTGTGCTTCTTTAAAAAATAATCCATAACAAAAGTATTCTAAACTAGTATATAAATTTGTTTCTGCCTCTTCAGGACAAAGCTATGCGAAGGTGATATGAAATGAGTATCATTAAGAAACACTTAATTTTAATAAAGGAATTTTCTTAAGCTTTTTACTTTACTAAACCCAAGATTTAGTAAACCTAAGGTTTAGATCATATTGCTTCAAAACATATTCAGTGGCAATGTAGACTATATGGCCATACATGTGTTAGGATTAGACTAGAAGACAAGTGTTGTCTTATGTGAGCATATAGATTTCTGCTAATCAATACCTCAGGGTGGGGAAGGGAACTGTGGAAATTACGTTTGTAATCTTGGAAGAAATATAAATATATGATGCTTTCAAAGGTACAGACAAAAAACATCGTTAATTTTCAATAAGTTTTTTAGTAATGACAAAGCAGTTATGTAACGGCAATTGGACTATCTTCCTGAGGTATAAAAAGGAATTCTACAACAGGAAGAATCACTGCTATGTCAAGAATGACCTTGGAAGTGCCTGGGTGGCTCAGTTGGCTGAGCATCTGACTCTTAATTTCAGAGGCTCAGGTCATGACCTCAGGGTTCATGAGATGGAGCCCCACATTGTCAGGCTGACAGCACGGAGCCTGCTTGGGTTCCTCTCTTTCCCTCTCTCTCTGCCTGTCTCTCTCTCTCTCTCAAAATAAATAAAAAAAACTTTAAAAAAAAAGAATGATCCTGATAAAAAGATACACATTTAAAGGAAATCATGAATTAAAGACTGAGTAACACTTTTTGATGATGTTTTCATACCTTCCATGAAGGAGGAAAATAGTCTCATGCAAAGAAAAGTCTCTGTAAGTGTTTCTCCTTTAATTTTAGAGAAATGAAAATATATCATCAGTTGTTATTTAGGAATCACATATGATCTGACAAAAATATTAATATACGTTAAATTTCCAACTAGAGTTGTACTAGATAATATAATAATTTTTAGCAAGGGATATTTGCTTAATTTAAAAAATTAATGAGGGTTGATGGGGGGTGGGAGGGAGGGGAGGGTGGGTGATGGGTATTGAGGAGGGCACCTTTTGGGATGAGTACTGGGTGTTGTATGGAAACCAATTTGTCAATAAATTTCATATATATAAAAAAAAATTAATTACTTTGGTTAGATTGGCTCTTAGTGTTACATTATCCTTAATGTTTTATTTTTAACTTTTAAACAGAGAGATTATTGTCATCATCGCTTATAAGAAAAATACTTCAAGTATCAAACTTATTAGAATTTAGAGTTAGATTATGAATAAAAAATTCAAAAAAACCCTTTTGATAGTAGATAATATAACATATTTTCACTTTAAACGAGAACTACATGTGAGCATACTAATGAATTTATCCTATTAGTTTATCTATTTGAAAGGTTTATTTTAAATATTTAATAATGTCATATGATCAGACGATACATGAAAGACCGATCAGACTCATAATATGTAACATTTGACCAATGAGTGAATGCGTCACATAGAAGCAGTTTGAATCTCTTGGCTCCCTGGTGAGACTTACAACTTCTACCTGTTTTACTAAAAAAATATACGTATATATATATCTAAAAGAAATTTAGAGAAGTTCTCCACATGGGGATATGATTTATAGCTTTGATTAAAACCACATCAAATATTATTTCATAATTATCTCTAGTTAGAATATTTAATTGTATATAGTGTTATCTCAAACTTAAAAATGATCTTGCATTGCCAGTGGCAACCAATTTTGCAGTTTGATTTTAAGGACATTATCTAAATGTTGCTTTACTTTTCACTTTTCTGTCTACCAGTAAATTCCTAGAAAGTGTGTACTAGAACACTTGCCTTTTTTGTTTTTTGCCCATTTTAATTTTATTTTATGTAAACTGCCAACACATAATTTTTTCTATCTCCTTTTTAAATGTTTTATAAATATTCTACTAATGAAAAAGACCCTTTCATATAATTTATATTTTTTTCTTTCTTCTGGAATTTTCAGGGTCTCTTTTAATAATACATTTTGAGGGGCGCCTGGGTGGCGCAGTCGGTTAAGCGTCCGACTTCAGCCAGGTCACGATCTCGCGGTCTGTGAGTTCGAGCCCCGCGTCGGGCTCTGTGCTGACTGCTCAGAGCCTGGAGCCTGTTTCCGATTCTGTGTCTCCCTCTCTCTCTGCCCCTTCCCCGTTCATGCTCTGTCTCTCTCTGTCCCAAAAATAAATAAACGTTGAAAAAAAAAATTTTAAAAATAATACATTTTGATACATCAATTTAAAATTTCACATAGTTCACTACCTCCATCTATTCCATTATGGATTCTAAGATTTATTGGTGATAGAATTAATGAGCCAAATTTGTTTCCCCTCCTTTTCTGCAAATTAATAGTAGGAATTATTAATATAATGTTGATTATTCAAAGAGCAAAAACACTAATATATATATATATATATATATATATATATATATACACACACACATACAAATCTATATGTAATATTTTCATTCAATGCTTTATATCCAACTACATAAATTCACTTTAAAATCTAAGTATTTTTATTTTTTTTAATTTTTTATTTAAATTCTACTTACTTAACATATAGTGTAATATTGGCTTCAGGAGTAGAATTTAGTGATTCATCACTTACATATAACACCCAGTGCTCAACACAAGTGCCCTCCTTAATATCCATCACCTATTTTAGCCCATCCCCCACCAGCCTCTCTTCCATCAACCCTCAGTTTGTTCTCTATATTTTAGAGTCTCTTATGGTTTGCTTCCCTTTCTTTTGTTTTTTCCCTGCCCGTACATTCATCTGTTTTATTTCCTAAATTCCACATATGAGTGAAATCATATGGTATTTGTCCTTCTCTGACTGACTTATTTTGCTTAGCATAATACACTGTAGCTCCAACCACTTCATTGCAAATGGCAAGATTTCATTCTTTTGGATGGCTAATATTCCATTGCACACACACGTGCATGTACACACACACACGCAAACTCAACCTCTTTATCCATTCATCAGTTGATGGACATTTTGAGCTCTTTTCATAATTTAGTTATTTTTTGACAATGCTGCTATAAACACTGGAGTACATATGCCCCTTCGGATCAGTATTTTTGTACCCTTTGGGTAAATATCTGTTTGTGCAATTGTTGGGTCTAGGGTAGTTCTATTTTTAACTTTTTGAGGAACCTCCATACTGTTTCCCACAGTGGCTGTGCCAGTTGGCATTCCCACCAACAGTGTAAGAGGGTTCCCCTTTCTCTGCATTCTCGCCAACATCTGTTTTTTCCTGTGTTAATTATAGCCATTCTGACAGGTGTGACGTGATATCTCCTCATGGTTTTTGATTTGTATTTTCCTGGTGATCAGTGATGTTGAGCATCTTTTCATGTGTCTATTGGCCACCTGGATGTCTTCTTTAGAAAAATGTCTGTTCATGTCTTCTGACGATTTCTTAACTGGATTATTTGTTTTTTGGCTGTAAAGTTTGATAAGTTCTTTATAGATATTGGATACTAATCTTTATCAGATATTTCATTTGCAGATATCTTCTTCCATTCCATAAGTTGCCGTTTAGTTTGGTTGATTGTTCCCTTAGCTGTGCAGAAGCTTTTTATCTTGATGTAGTCCCAGTAGTTCATTTTTGTTTTTGTTTCTCTTGCCTTTGGAGACATGTCTAGTAAGAAGTTGCTATGGCCAAGGTCAAAGAAGTTGCTGCCTGTGTTCTCCTCTAAGATTTTTATGATACCTTTCTCATATTTAGGTCTTTCATCCATTTTGAATTTATTTTTTGTGCATGGTATAAGAAAGTGGTCCAGTTTCATTCTTCTGCATATTGCTGTCCAGTTTTCCCTAACACCCTTTGTTGAAGAGACTGTCATTTTTTCATTTTTCCATTGGATATTCTTTCCTGGTTTGTCAAAGATCAGTTGACCATATAGTTATCGGTCTATTTCTGGGTTTAGTATTTTGTGCCATTGATCTATGTATCTGTTTTTGTGCCTGTACCATACTATCTTGATGATTACACCTTTATAATGCAGCTCAAAGTCCAGATTGTCATGCCTCCAGATTTGTTTTTCTTTTTCAAGATTGCTTTGGCTTTTGGGCTCTTTGTGGTTCCATGAAATTTTTAGAATTGTTTGTTCTAGCTCTGTGAAAAATGCTGGTGGTATTTTGATAAGGATTGCATTAAAGTTGTAGATTGGTTGGGGTAGTAAAGACACTTTAACAATATTTGTTCTTCCAATCCATGAGCCTGGAAAATTTTTCCATTTCTTTGTGTCCTCTTCAATTAGTTTCAGAAGTGTTCTATAGTTTTCAGAGTACAGATGTTTTACCTCTTTGGTCAGGTTTATTCTCAGGTATCTTATGGTTTTCAGTGCAATTGTAAATGGGATCAATTCCCTGATTTATCTTTCTGCAGCTTCATTATTGGTGTATAGAAATACAACTGATTTATGTGCATTGATTTTATACCCTGCAACTTTGCTGTATTTGTGTATCAGTTCTAGCAATTTTTTGGTTGAGTCTTTCATGCTTTCTACATAGAATGCCATGTTGTCTGCAAACAGTGAACGTTTGACTTCTTCCTTGCTGATTTGGATGCCTTTTATTTCTTTTTGTTGTTTGATTGCTGAGGCTAGGGCTTCCAGTACAATGTTAAATAGCAATGATGAAAGTGGACAGTCCTGTCTTTTTCCTGATCATAGACGAAAAGCTGTCAGTTTTTTCCCATTGAGGATGATATTAGCTGTGGGTCTTTCACATATGGCCTTTATGATGTTGAGGTATGTTCTGTATATCCCTACTTATTTGAGGGTTTTTATCAAGAATGGATGCTGTAGTTTGTCAAAAATATATACAGTCATCTAGACCAAGTATTTATAGCCATAAACTAAATTTTCCCTAATATCCAGTAAGTTTATTTAAAAGTGAGTTTCAGGGCACCTTGGTGGGTCAGTTGGTTAAGCGTCTTACTTTGGCTCAGGTCATGATCTCATAGTTCCAGCTTGGGCCCCACATAGGGCTCTGCGTTGGCAGCTCAAAGCCTGGAGACTGCTTTGGATTCTGTGTCTCCCTCTCTCTGTCCCTCTCCTGCTCTCACTCTCTCTCTGTCCTTCAAAAAATGAATAAATGTTAAAAAAATTTTAAAAATTAAAAAAAATTAAAAAGTGAGTTTCAGGGCTTGGATAATTTAAAAGCAGTATATGTCAGAAAATCTGACAATAAATTATATTGAAAATTAAAAAAATACAAAATACAATAAAATAAATTCAAATGTTAAAAAAACAAAAATAAACAAACAAAGCAAATAAGCAAAAAAAGAAAAAAACAAGCTGCTCTGATTCCAGTTTGCTTTTGAATATTTTGGGGAAGGGAGGCATAGGTGAGATTTTACTTACAACCATCTCCCCCACTGTAAGATTTTTAAATATTTAAGTATTATCTTCAAGTTTATTAACATTTTAATGTTTTATTTCTAATGAATATCTTTATTCATTAGGGATTAATTTGGTATATGATGTGAAGTTTGCTTTTCTTCCAGTAGAAAGTTATACATGCCAATTTCATTTACAAACTAAAGCTTCTCTTATTCATAACCTTGAAAATTTAACTTGTTATAAGGTAGGTTCCTGAGTGTATCTGCTTTTACTTCTGAATGGTAAATCTGGTCTATTTATTATGTATGTATTTGTTTGGCAACCTTTTACTTTTTTGCTGTATTTACAGAATATGAGATTTGAAAAAACTCTTAGACAAAACTCTCCTTTCTCAAATAATCTTTTCATTCATAAAATCATATTTTTCCTTAATAAGATAACAATTTATTCTTAAAAAATACTTTACCTCACTGATAATGAATTTCTTTTTTGACATATAGCATGTATGACTTTTAGACTGTCCTACATGGTTACATAATTACTATTACAAGCATCAGTAAAATAATAAAAACAATAGATCCACCAGAAATATAGATCTATACAGAAAATGAACTCTAAGCAGAAAACCAGTCTGCTATTTTCACTGGTGACAGTTTTAATAGATTCATATTGATTTCTACCCAGTAAGTTTGACTCAAGATTAAGATCAATAGGATTAAGGGAACAACCACAATAATCAGAAACACTGGTAATAGTCAAATATATATTCACCAGTTTTCCCATGCAGTGGTTTATTTAAAGAGTAGATATAGGTAAGTGTGAAGTTTAAGAAGTGAAGACAAAACTCTCCTGATAATATTACAATGACAAGTCTATAAAAACATTTCTCTTAAGAAACTCAGTGAACTCTTCATGAAATAATATCAGAAAGGGGCTCATGGGTGGCTCAGGTGATTAAGTGTCTGACTCTTGATTTTGGCACAGGTCATGACCTCACAGCACATCTGCTCTGCGCTAACAGTGTGAGCCTGCTTAGGATTCTCTCTTTCCACCTCTCCCCCACTCTCTCTCTCAAAAATAAATAAACTTAAAAATTAAATAATACCAGAAAGAAAAATCTCATTTTAAGTAATTCTCCTAATGAAATATTTGCAAATATGTATGACATCTTTTTTGAGAGTACAAAGACTAATGTAGGAAGAGAGATAATAAATCTTTGTAACACAGTAAATATTTCAGATATGAAATCTAAGAACACAGTATTTTTCAACAAAACTAACACCTTGAGATACTTCCAAAATTTGGAACCAATTTACATTCATGGCTAAAGTAAAATGAATCTATTATGGATTGTAATTGTTATTTGCAAAGTAATATAAGACAAGATTATAAATGTATGGCTCATGGCAACAAATAAATGTAATCTATGTGATGAATTCAAATGTAAAAAACAAAGAATATAGTCAGAAGTAATGCATTCTTTGATTCAGTGCATTTATCCCAATGTGTAATTATGCACTCATTGTTAAAACCCTTTGACTGATGTATGATCACCCCAGTAGTCTGTAAACACCAGAAGAGCAGGAGCATTATGTCAAATATTCACCGCCATTTGCCCAGACAGACTACTCAAACATTTACTATCTGCAAGACATTCTTTGAGCAAAAATGTAAATTCTTTCACTTTCAACATATCATCTATAAAATTGAAATACTAATAGTATGAACTTTGTAGTGTTCTTTAGGTGGGTAATGAAATAACCCACATAAAACATTTAGCAGAGTTCCTGGAGCTTAGTAAGCGGTGAACACCTGCTACCATTGTATTGAATACCTACCATGTCCCTTATTCAAAACTGAATAATTTTTAAATGTGAATGAAATAATGTCTCTTCTCTAAAATATCTCATGATCTATGTTCTTATGCAGTACAAGAGACCTACAAATAAACAATATTTGCATTACACAGTTTTCCTACACAATTTTGTACTCTTTATTAACATGAAAAAGCAGAAGCAACACCCTCTGCTGATCAGGGGGCTGTCACAGAGTAGTTGAATGTTTATCTGATGAGATCTTTGAATCTGTCCTGAAATGATGAGTGTGTATTTTGTAGAAGAAAGCTAGTTAAGAAAGATTTCCTTGGTTTTGTCTCTAGAAACTAAGGGTAACAATACTAAATAACAGTGTATGTTTAGAAGAACTATATTGAACAGAAACAGATTTGTGACCAGAGTGGTAGTATTAGGTGGTGGGAGTGAGGGGCAGGAAATTACAAACTCTCTAAATTGATCTTTTCTTAATCAATGATGTGGGTGAAGAAATATATCCATATCAAGAAGTAAGAAGATAAATGTTACTTAGAGTTGCTAGGACATTTGTTTCTAGTATTATGGAATAAGTGGGTTGAGAGAAAGTGGTTATTCTCTCTCTCCTTTCTTCAGAGTATGTACATTCATTTGTGCCTTATTTAAGGAGTGTCAATCTACTATCAGGCACTGCTTTCTTAATGTGAAGGATACAGCTGTGAATAAAACAGGATTTGTTCTCCAATCTGGTTTACATGTTTCTATGGGGCACACAAAATTAATAAGTATATAAATACATAAAGAAGATAATATAATGGTAGAGTATAATGTATGCCAAAAAGAAGTGATTGACAAGGAATGGATGGTGAGAATAATTTATATTGGACAGTTAGAAAATAGAGGTTGAATCAAGGTCTGATCAACATACAAAAAACAACCAAGGGAACATCAGGAAGCAAACCGTTCCAGACAAAGCAAATAACTAATCCAAGACTAAAACTTGGGAGCATCTCAATGTGTTCAAGAAGCATAAAGATGGTCTATGTGCTGGAATTCAGAAAGGTAGGGAAATGAGAATAGGATATATGTTCAACAAGGTTAAAATGTTTGAAATTTGTTCAACCTTATGGTAAATCAAAGGCTATTGGGGAGATTTACATTAGGAGAGGAGAATGATATGATTTTCTTTCATAAGGTCTCAGAAGTCACTGAATAGAATGGGAGAAAGGAAAGTAGTTAGAAAGCTATTTTAATACTCTAGTGACAAATGACAGTGGTTCAGACTAGAAATATGAGGCAAGATTTAAAGAAAAAAAGAAAGAAAGAAATTAAAGTTTCAACAAATTCTTCTTTTGTCCTAAACTACTACTATGAATTGGGTTTTTGTCTATTGCAACCAAAAGAATATTAGCTAATAAAAGAGTATCCAATCCTGCTATGAAGTAAAGGAAGATAATAGGTGAAAATATCCACTGAATTTGGCATTCAATACAACAAAGTCAATGTCAGCTGTGGATATGACATATTTATCCTAGCAAACCTCTAAAAATGTCCTTTGATATCCCTGTGAAAATGTTCAAAATGTGAACTATAATAGAATAAAACCATTTATATAAAAACTATCAAGATGGATGTTAAGTGAGGTCTCTGGTATTTTATTATATGGATAGCCTCATGTCATTTATAAATTAATCAAATTAAAATATGAGATATTGTTTTTAAAACTCTGGATACAGAGAAAATTTACAGAATGACTAATGAGTTAAATAAAATAATTGGTATTTAAAACTGCTTCACAATATTAGATTGATGGTCTGAATGTAGCAAGCTGAATTAATAGCAATTTTTTAAAAAATTAAACTTTAAAAACACTACATTAATTCATGTGGTATAACATGGCATGAACTCAAATTAATAGCTTATTTGAATAATACCTGATGTTCTAGGAGTTGATGAACTCAATATGAGGTCTGTGTCCTGCTGATTGATAGAATAAAAGTGAAATTAGTTCATATTAATAGACATGTATGTTTGAATAAATTATCCAAAATTCTCTCTGGAGTACTAGATCATTTATATGTGTTATAATTTAAGATAGGCATAGATAATAGTCAGAAACATGTCCTATGGTGTGTGAAACCATGACTTATGAAAAAATCAGGATTCAGAGATTTGCAAAAAGTTAGTTTGAGGATATGACAGCTGAGTTCAGTTAATTTTTTTCCTGTTAAATACTTCTTTATATACCGTTCCAGAGGAATAATCTATAGTATTTGGTTGTTAAAATATGTAGAGATCAATATTGGGAAGAACCTACTAAGAATATTATTAAGAATCTTACCTCTGGCTCAATTACTTCTAAAATAGTCTGCTCTGCTCTGTCATTATAAATGTTTAAATCTAGGGCAGATATCAGTTCAGAAAAATGGAGCAAGCATGTAGAAAATTAAGATTTGAAAAGACCTAAGTTCTTTTCAACCATTCATCTTAATTTTTTATACTTATATAATATTGTGTGAATTTTATCTAATCTAACCATGGTAATTTTTCTTATAGAGATGAGTGAACAAACAGGATAGAGAGATGAAATGGTTGATCAAATGGAAGAAACAGTAGACAACACAATATACATTATAACAAAGATGAAAAAAGATGAAGAAGGTGGATTCACAATGCATTTAAATTTCACTATATTGCTACTTCACCATTGCCTAAGGTTATTGAGTGAAATAATGTCCACTTGTCCTCACATTTAAAAGAGAAACAAAGCAAGTCTTAACTGGATAAGAATTCTGGCAATTCCTATAGGTTGTCTGCTTAATCTCACATGGCAGACTGTTGTAAATTTCAAACACAGACTCAATTCGATCACAAATATTAATCAAAATTCTGAACTGAACCAGTGAGAAGTTTATGCCATTCTCACAGCTCAGGCAGCTTCAGGTGGGAAAAACAAAAACAAAAACAACAACAAAACATTATTGGCTTTTATAATTCCCTATTGGCTGTTTCTCTTCCTACTATTATCTCTTGCCAAAGGGATCCATTGATCCCTTTGGAAAGACATGGCCAAGGAGAATGGCAGTTTTATATTTTCATTAGTATTATCATAAACTGACTTCATTCTCTGTAAGCATCACAGTAGTTTAAAGATGGCTCTTTGTCTCCTGGGGCACAATTTTAAGGATGTTCAGACCTTTCTTTCCAGGTTGGTCCAATCCATTTTCTTTCACTGCTGCAGATTCATATATTCTGGGGGTCAGTTGGTCCTCCACCCTCAGTACCAGCTCACTCACTTCAAGCTTCTTATTACTGATATTTTTATATCCATCTGCATAGCCCTGTAGGCTCTGTTGTTTCTATTTCTCAAAGGGACAACATCTCAGTTTGTGGAAATTCATACATAGCCCCTTCCCAATAAACTATGAACATGTCAGCAAATCCCACAGTAATGGCGCTTCCTGACTCTGGCACCAAAGCTGCCAGAGAAATACTTGTCCTCAATGCTTCTCGGGCTGAAGTCAGATTGTAGACCAACCTCAATCCAACCAGTGTTTGTCATTTATTCGGTGTTTTTAGGCCCCTGTGGAAGCCTCCTTTAGGTTTGACATGAAGGGATTAGCACCAGGTTCCATGGTGAAAGGTAGAAGGAGCAGAGCAAAGATTTCTCCTAAAATACCATCCTCACACAATGATCTCATTTATTATCTCATTTTTTTTGTATTCTCAAAATATGAAGGTGTTTGAGATCAAAGAAACAGTTTGTAGTCAAAATTATTTGAACATCAGTATATGGTTGTTGGCAAAAACCTTTCTTATGTCTATTTTATTTTAATGTCTACTATAAATTTCTGATCGAAAATCCTGTTTTAAAGATAATTATTGAGAGCAAAGCAAGTTGGATGGGAGGTAGATCTAGGTATACCGAAGTGAGGATAATAGATATTCTTTTTGTTTTGAACCTTTTTTTTTATTTGAGAGAGAGAGAGAGAGAGAGAGAGAGAGAGAGATAATGAACGAGCAGGGGAGAGGGGCAGAGGGAGAGATAGAGAATCTCAATCAGGCTCCATGTTCAGGGCAGAGCTCAACACAAGGCTCGATCTCATGACCCTGGGATCATGACCAAAGCAGAAATCAAGAGTCAGACCTTAAATGACTAAACCACCCAGGTACTCCAATAGTAGACATTCTAAAAGAATAAAACAGAACAGAATGAGATGAAAAAAAAATCTTATTTAAAGATTACTTACCTGATCCATAGGCAAAATTGAGTCTCCAGATTTGAAGATTGTATTACATCATGCTTAACACAAAAAAAATCATGTTGATATATCCCTTGGTAAAATTCCTGTCATTAAAGAATAAAGAGAATGGGGCACCTGGGTGGCTCAGTTGGTTAAGCGGCCGACTTCGGCTCAGGTCATGATCTCACGGTCTGTGAGTTCGAGCCCTGCGTCGGGCTCTGTGCTGACAGCTCAGAGCCTGGAGCCTGTTTCATATTCTGTCTCCCTCTCTCTGACCCTCACCTGTTCATGCTCTGTCTCTCTCTGTCTCAAAAATGAATAAACATTAAAAAAAAATAAAATTTATAAAAAAAAAAGAATAAAGAGAAAACTATTTGAGATTTCTACATGTAGAGAAAACATTGCTTAAAGAGTCTGAAATAACTGATATAACTAATATCTTCTCTCAAAATGAATGCTTTAAGCACTCTATCATACTACTTGTTTTTCCTTAGAGATTTTTTCCTTTCTTTTTTCCTTTGATCCTTTAGAGCATTCAGTCTGCCTTCTCCTATCAGGATTATTTAACTTTGAGTGGATTACACAGGTGTGATCTGGAGCATCCCTTCATCATAGTTCTAAGTATATATTTTGCCTTCTGTTTTGAACCACCAGTTCACTAGATCTGTTTTCTTGTTATTTTTTGGACAAGAAGAGTGCATAAAAATAATGTTTTTAAAAGCTTAATTATGTTATCATCAAATATTATGAAATGTTTTCATGCTGCTACAAGTAGAGCTAAAGAGAAAATATTAAAAATAAACTAACGAAACTCCTTAATGATTTGCCTCTGAACAGTATTTTTTATGAGAATATCACACCAATAGAGATGGATAATTCCCACCCCTTCTTGTATTTCTTACAATTCCAGCTAAGAAGAATTACTTGCAAATGGAGGACACTTCAAATGGATGACAATTTGTTAGTATATACCTATGCTTGTCTTGTGTTTGTTTTTCACTGTTGAAAAACTGTTGAAGACATAATCTTATCCAACTTCCTTTTAGTAGGACTTGTTAACTTACATTATGCTATAGAGAGAGTGTCTATCTGTGTCCCCCCAAATTCTTATGTTGAAATCCTAACCCCCTATTTAGTGGTAGTAGGACGTGGAGACTTTGGTAAGTGATTCGGTCATAAGGGCTCTGTCCTCATGTAAGACTTTAGTGCCTTTATAAAAGAAACCTAGAAGAGCTCCCTTATCCCATCTGCCATGTGAGGATACAGCAAAAAGATGGTTGTGTATAAACTAGAAATGAACTAGAAAGTGAGCTGTCACTAGACCCCAAATCTGTTGGTGCCTTTAGCTGAACTTCCCAGCCTCCGGAACTGTGAGAAATAAATGTCTGTTGTTTATAAATCCCCTAGTCTATGGTTTTCTGCTATAGCAGTCTGAATGAACTAAGACACATTAATATTGAAAAATGGGAACTGCCTCTCTCTGATTTCCATGAGAGGAGTGTATTCACTACCAGCTGAATTTGGGTTCAGTTATGTTACTCCTTTGTCCAATAGGAGGATAGCAGATGTGACATAAACAGTGTTTTTAGTGTGTTTGTGTGCTTGGGTATGTCACCTTGCACATCTGCCATCTCTAGAAGAGCCGTGATTGAGTAGTCCTTATCTTTCAGCCTTGGCCCCAGGAAGAATACTTTGGAGCAAATACTCCTAAGCTCAACTGTAGAGCCATGAGAAAAAGAAATAGTTATTGCGAGAAGCTAGAAGCTTTTTTTTTTCCTTCTCTTTTCTCATGTTGTAAAAGCTGATACAAAAATTGACAACAGAAACAGAACAGTTGTTTGTAAAAAGAAGCTAGAATATATAGTGGTGGGTTTTGGAACAAGTCTTCTCTTAAATTCTTCTCTTAAATGGAGAAAACTGATAGCAGAAGTAGGAAAAATGGCAATTCATTTTCTTTAGTGCCGAAACACTTGGTGAAATTGTGCTCCTGATTTTTAAAGAGCAGAAGCTGTTCCTGATGTATTTTCAATTAAAGGCTTGGAGATCTTGAGGCAAAAATGTCAAAATAATGAGTTTGTTGCTACTAGCCATGATTCATAATTTACTATAAGATAGAGGTAAGCTCACAAAAATATGTGCCAATTTGCAAAGATAATTTTGAAGTAACCTAAGAGACCCATGACCTTACAGATTTTGAAAGTAAAACAACTTTTCACCAAATAAAATATAACTGTTATATATGATAAGCAAAAAGTCCAAATTAGGTGTGTTGCTCAAATATTTTTAGTTACCATTTCTGAAAGGAATTAATTGATATCAAATAGACCGTTTAACTTGATAAAAGGACCCAAAGAAAAATACAGTATCACAGCAGGCTGATTTGCTCAAAGGGCCCATAATTTAGTCTAGAGAGAGTAATGTTTTAAAAATAATTGAAAGGATCCTGGGTGGTTCACTCGGTTAAGTGACTGACTCTTGATTTTGGCTCAGGTGATGATATCACAGTTCATTTGTGAGACTGAGCCCGACATCCTGCTCTGCACTGAGGGCACAGAGCCTGCTTGGGATTCTCTCTCTCCCACTCTCCCTGCCCCTCCCCTACTCATGCTCTCTTTCTCTCTCTCTCAAAATAAATAAATACACTTAAAAAATGATAACTGAGGATGTGGTTCTTGACACATGGAATTGTTTGAATTTTTGGACTTGTAAAACTAAAACACCTGTGAAAACCATATTGTCAGAAGTGCTACCAGTCAGATCACAAGAAGTGAAATTATTTAAATTATAAGAAATATTTTGGTCCCCAATTTTTCAAAGCTACTAATCAGATTGAGATAGCTTCTTAGACTCCCTAAAGTGCACATTCATTAATTCTGTTAATTATTTTATTCTTAACCAATCTTTCAGACTTTGGTATGGAGCATGATGCAAAGAGAAAGAACTTCTAGAGGACAGAGCCAAGAGCTGTGACAAAACCTGGGCCTAATGATGAAATATTCATTTCCCTCAGAGTTGGGATACCTGGTAACATCTATACAGAATTGGTAAGGACAAGGACTTCTGTTTGCCTTGGGAGGCTAACAGCAACTTGTTCCATGCATTAATGTTTAGTGTGAAGAAAAGGAGTAAGTTGGCTTCTTGGTTCAGAGGATTCCAGATAAAGAGGGCTCCATTAAGATTTCACCAAGATTTCAAGAACCTGGACTTCAAACTTGATACCATGATTTTGGCAAAACCTTTGGAAATCTTGTATTTTGCATGTCAGAGAGACTTGAACAAGTAGAGAGATCATGATCGTCTGAATATTATTCAAAAATATTCACTCCCTCTACTTTACTTCCATGGGAAGAATATACTTCCTAAACTTTCTCTTTGGGCTTATTCATGTAAATGTAATATGCTTTGACCAATGAACACATTAATAGGTGTTAAGCCAATAATAATTTAAAATTTGCTTGCACTGCATGCTTTCTTATTTTTCTGCCATTATATTGTAAAAAGAAATTTTCCTGAATATGGGCTTCTCTGTCAGTTCAAACCCTAGAATAAACACATATATGGTGAAACCATTTTAGTCAATCTGTGGACCTGAACCATGAAATACAGCCACTAGAGCCTCACACAAAATGACTCACCAAAGTCTAAAATCAGTGATAAAAAGTAATTATTATTGTCATTTTAATAAATATGTTCATCTCTAGGAAAATTAGCCATATAGTGAAATACATTAAAATTAATTATGTGGTAAAAAAGGCATAATTCAGGATTTTTTTTCTTAAATTTTTCATGAACTCTACTTCAGAATTCCATCATTTAACATTGTATTTCTATTAACATGTCTAATAATTTGTATCTCTTAAGAAAATTCTTAATCGGGGCACCTGGATAGTTCAGTCAGTTAAGCATCCAACTTCAGCTCAGGTCATGAGCCCCACATCGGGCTCCACGCTGACAGTGTGGAGCATGCTTGGGATTCTCTGTCTCTCCCTCCCTCTTTCCCTCTCCTGCTCACAAGCATTCTCTCTCTCTCGCTCTCAAAAATAAATATTAATTTTTTTAAAAAAAAGAAAATGTCTCTCCCTCTCTCTTTCCCTCTCTTGCTCACACGCGTTCTCTCTCTCAAAAATAAACATTAAAAAAATTTAAAAGAAAATTGTTAAAATCATTTCAGTCATTTAAAAGTTCAAAATCATCATCATCATAATCAAGTCAGTGTGGTATTGGCAAAAGAGACAGACACATTGATCAATGGAAGAGAATAGAATCCAGGCATGAACCTACATATACATAATTGATTCTTGACAAACTTTAAAAGTTTAGGAGGGGGTATTTTAAACCTTCAGCAGTTAACTATATGTAAACCTAAATCCACCCTCTCTGTATTATGTCCATTCCTTCTCTCTTAATTTTTTTGCACGGTACTCTCATGATCTTAATTTATGAGCTAAATTTTAAAGTTAAATACCACAAACACACTAAATATAAATTTTTATGGAAAAACCACTTTAAAACAAAAACATACTTACATCATTCACAAACATTTCTGTATGTAATATTTATACATATATACTGTAATGTCTCCTACAATATATCAAAAAAGATTGGAGGAGATATTTCAGTACTAATTTCTCCAAACGGTTTCAAGACGTATTTGGCATTTATGATTTCCCGCCTACATAACTACTCAGTATTGTAAGCCCATACTGATAGATTTTCTACCTCTAGCTGAAGCCCAAAAATTTAATTCCTGGAGGATTTGAAGCACTTGCTTGATGTAATTAACAAATGTTAATTACATTTGTTTGCTAGTTGACAAATGTCAACTGTTAAAACATATGTTACCTCACTAGATTCCTTGAGTTTCACTGTGAACTTTCTGCTTATGCAGCTTCATTCTGCCTTCAGAAATTGTTCTGCATATAGTACTTTTTTGTGGACAATGGTTTGGTCTATGGATAGAGAATCAGATAATTACGGGTATGGGGACACACTGTCACTCAGAGTATTGGGTTAGGTTGTTAATCTCCATCTGGATCTATTGTAGGTTAAAGGGTGTTGTTTGTCAAAGTGTAATTTTTCTGTTAAGTCTTTGTTGTCAAAACCTAGGAATCTCCCTTTTTATTCTCTGTGCTCAGTTCACCACAGGGTCCTTGTAGAAACCTGATTTGACAGACACATTTTCATTACCATGGGATCCATTGCTTCTGATGGTTCCATGGCAGAACTGCCTACTTCCCACTTGGAGCTATCTGACAAACCTCTTCTGGGGTAAAAATGGAAGGATCTTAGTAACTAAGAAAATGGTCAGCACAATACACCCAAATGTGAGTTGCTGTTTCTAAAATAAAAAGTAGCTTTGCTTGCATTGTTCTATTTTTTTCTGAATAAGAGATCCAAGATATAACAACTTATTTTTATTTTGAGGGTTATTTCAATTTATCCAGATCACTGGACTTCCAAAAATATTCACCAACTAAAGAAGCCATTTATTTTTATGGAATCACAGAATTTCATGGAATGAAGTGCTGCTTTGTGCATTTCTTATCAGAATAAGATCATTATTTACTGGACAACTGTAATGTCCCCTGGGACAGTACAATGATCAATATCCCTGCAAATTAAAATGTGTTCTAAATTTAGAAGTAAGATGGAGAAGATCTATTGTTCTCTTGCCATGTGGAAGCAAACTACTTCTGAGTATTTGAGAGAGAGGTGATGAGGAGAGAGAAAGAGAAAGAGGGAGGGAGATTGAATTTCCAGATCAATAGTAATAAAAAAAAAACTTGTTTTATAACTAGTTGTAAAACAAGTGCTTGGGATTTGATTTGTGTTTAATTTCCTCAAGTAAGGAGACAACAGCTGGATGAATATCTGAAATTGAAGTTACTCCCTGGATCACTCTTTCAAGCTTTAGGTTAATAAGTGAAATAAAGGAAATGGGATAGTAACCGCCTGTGACAGTTAACCATTTATTCAATAATACTGCATATCTTGATGTGCAGTATTTTATTGGCTTAAAACAACAACTCTATTATTTCTCATGAATCTAACTAAGTTCCACTAGGTGGTTTTGCTGACCTGGTCCAGCCTTGACTGCTGTCTGCTAATCTCATGGACACATTTGTAATCAGAGGGTAGGATGGCATAGGGTGGCCTCAAATGGGGTAACCCAGTTCTCCACAGCGCTTCACACTTTGTCCTCCTGCAGGCTACCAGGACATGACGGTTAATTAGAAGAACAAAATGGGCTAAAGAGCAAGCTTTACTATGCAATGGCTTTTCCAGCCTCAGCTTGCAACCCATTTGTTAACATCTCGTTTGCCAAAGCAAGTCATATGTGGAACAGAATACTCCATCCACAAGAGAACCATTGATAAAATCCATCTGTATTCTACTACTTTTTTATCTTTAGAAAATTCATCCCATTTCTAGTATCTTTATCTCCACCACAGATGTGGTTTTAGTTTTGGTTTATACAATTGATGAAATGTGGGAAATACAGAAACTTCCATTTTCTATTTCTCCCCTAATGATCCTTATTCTTTGATTCAGGGAACCAATATGAGGATAAGATAGATCGGCATACATACATTAATTATAGCCTAAGAATTTGGGAAATGGCGTGAGTAGGAATTTATTATCTTGCTATACCCATTGTGAGGTAGAATCATGTAAAAACGCCGTATCTCACCTAAATTCCACAAGCCCTCACTCTGTTAGATTACAGTTACATTTTATATTCCCAGGGACTAGTACAGATCCAGTGTTCAAGAATTCCTAATACGCTGAATAGTTTCTGTTTCCAAGCACACAGTTACCACTTCTCCTGTTCTAAAGGCTAGAAGAAAAATGCCGTATAGACTTGTGCTGATATTGTAGAGTCATTCCCCAAGTTTATCAGTGTATCAATAAAGGCATGTCTCAGAATTTGGTAAAAGTTACTGACATTATTGTGGTAAGCAAGATCAAGTGTTAGTTTACCAGATGTGTTATATTTTTATGATTACACAGAACAGGTAAGAACTTCAGAACTGCCATCTCTTTGATTATGAGTGTTTGATTATGTATTTGCTATCATCAAAGATTTCTATAGGTCAGGCTGTTTTGATCACAATTCTAGTTTTTCTATCTATTATGATAGCTATGGCAACTCTTACTTTGGAAGCTGAGAGCAATGATTTGGCCTATCATCCCAAGATCACATCTTTCCTTGAAGACAATCACCACAGCACTTTCCACTGAGTTTAGGCTCTCATCACCAATGTATTTATCATAGCCATGACAAAAGGAATGCCATAGCTCTCCATCTCTGTTTGCCACTGTCCCACTCTTTCTATCTGTATCACTATTTTTGTATCTCTATTTCAGTCTCTATATCTCTTGCACTTCTATTACTAGACTCTGATCTCTCCCAGCATTCCAGATTTATGTATTCACCTCTTCACTCCACAGCTTGACTTAGATGTCCCATACATAACTTAAACCATTGCAGAATGTCAATTTTCAATTACATACCCTCATTTAACATGTATCCAGATATATTTCCATCACATTCCACCTTCTGCAGCAGGCTTAAACCATACATTGCATTAATCCTATATTTTATGCAATTAAAATACTGTACCCATTTATGACATTTTGATGATATTCAACTATATTCTCAAAATGGAATTTTCCCTACATCTTTATTATGAACATCTTCAAACATAGAAAAGTTGAAATAAAATGATAAACAACAAAAATAATGATAAACACCTCAAAATGAATTCTTGATACTTTCTCATTTCTTTTCTGATCTGTAATTTCACGCTCACTGAGTTAATGAAACCATCATCAGATTTACTTGTTCAAAACCTAGTATTCATGGGGATCTTGGGAAGATGGCAGGGTAGGAGGACACTGGGCTCACCGCACATCCTACTGATCACTTAGAGTCCACCTACACCTGCCTAAATAACCCAGAAAACCGCCAGAAGACTAGCAGAACGGAGTCTCCGGAGCCAAGCGCGGACGAGAGGCCCACGGAAGAGGGTAGGAAGGGCGGAGAGGTGGTGCGCGCTCCACGGACTGGCGGGAGGGAGCTGGGGCTGAGGGGTGGCCTGCTGGCCAAAAGCTGAGGGGCCGGATGGAGTGTGTTCCGACAGCAAGCGGGACTTGACATCTGGAAGGTTATAAGCTAACAGCTCTGCTCGGAGAATGGGAAGGCTGGAGGATAACAGGAGAGAGAGTTGTTGGGCCCCAGACAATAGAGCGCAGCTTGGCGGGGAACAAAGAAGCTCGCCAGTGCCATCTCCCTCGCCCATCCCCCAGCCAAAATCCCAAAGGGAACCAGTTCCTATCAGGGAACTTGCTTGCACCGTGCAAACACCCAACACTGTGCTTCTGAGGATCCATCCCTCCAGCGGGTCTGACTCCCTCTGGGTACCACAGGGCCCCTCCCGAAGAGTATCTCTGAAGGAAAAGTGAGCTGAGACTGCCCCTCCTGCCCCTGTGCACCTTGCCGATCCACCCCAGCTAATACGCCAGATCCCCAGCACCACAAGCCTGGCAGTGTGCAAGTAGCCCAGACGGGCCATGCCACCCCACAGTGAATCCTGCCCCTAGGAGAGGGGAAGAGCAGTGGGCTGGGGGCAGACATCAGGTCTGACTGCAGCCCCACCCACCAACGCAAGTTATTCAAGACAGCACAGGGGAAGTGCCCTGCAGTCCCCCACCACTCCAGGGACTATCCAAAATGATGAAACGGAAGAATTCCCCTCAAAAAACATCCAGGATGGGGGCGCCTGGGTGGTTCCGTTGGTTGAGGGGCCAACTTCGGCTCAGGTCATGATCTCATGGTCCGTGAGTTAGAGCCCCGCATCAGGCTCTGTGCTGACAGTTCAGAGCCTGGAGCCTGTTCAGATTCTGCGTCTCCCTCTCTCTCTGACCCTCCCACGTTCATGATCTGTCTCTCTCTGTCTCAAAAAACTAAATAAACATTAAAAAAATTTTTTAAAAGAAGTCCAGGAAATAACAACAGCTAATGAACTGATCAAAAACAATTTAAACAATAAAATAAAAAGTGATTTTAGATTAATAGTTATAAAATTAATCACTGGGCTTGAAAACAGTATAGAGGAGAGCAGAGAATCTATTGCTACAGAGAGCAAGGGACTAAGGAACAGCCAGGAGGAGCTAAAAAAGGCTATCAATGAGCTGCAAAATAAACTGGAGACAACCACAGCTAGGATTGAAGAGGCAGAGGAGAGAATAGGTGAACTGGAAGATAAAATTATGGAAAAAGAAGAAGCTGAGAAAAAGAGAGATAAAAAAATCCAGGAGTATGAGGGTAAAATTAGAGAACTAAGTGATGCACTAAACAAAAATAATATACACATAATTGGTATTCCAGAGGAGGAAGAGAGAGGGAAAGGTGCTGAAGGTGTACTTGAAGAAATCATCACTGAGAACTTTCCTGACCTGGTGAAGGAAAAAGGCATTGAAATCCAAGAGGCACAGAGAACTCCCTTCAGACATAACTTGAATCGATTTTCTGCACGACATATCATAGTGAAACTGGCAAAATACAAGGATAAAGAGAAAATTCTGAAAGCAGCTAGAGATAAACGTGCTCTAACATATAAAGGGAGATCTATAAGACTCATGACTCATTCTCTACTGAAACTTGGCAGGCTAGAAAGGAATGGCAGGAGATCTTCAATGTGATGAACAGAAAAAAAATGCAGCCAAGAATCCTTTATCCAGCAAGTCTGTCATTTAGAATAGAAGGAGAGATAAAGGTCTTCCCAAACAAACAAAAATGAAGGAATTCGTCACCACTAAACCAGCCCTAGAAGAGATCCTAAGGGGGATCCTGTGAGACAAAGTACCAGAGACATCGCTACAAGCATGAAACCTACGGACATCACAATGACTCTAAACCCATATCTTTCTATAATAACACTGAATGTAAATGGACTAAATGCGCCAACCAAAAGACATAGGGTATCAGAATGGATAGAAAAACAAGACCCATCTATTTGCTGTCTAGAAGAGACTCATTTTAGACCTGAGGACACCTTTAGATTGAGAGTGAGGGGATGGAGAACTATTTATCATGCCACTGGAAGTCAAAAGAAAGCTAGAGTAGCCATACGTATATCAGACAAACTAGACTTTAAATTAAAGGCTGTAACAAGAGATGAAGAAGATCATTATATAATAATTACAGGGTCTATCCATAAGGAAGAGCTAACAATTATAAATGTCTATGCACCGAATACAGGAGCCCCCAAATATATAAAACAATTACTCACAAACATAAGTAACCTTATTGATAAGAATGTGGTAATTGCAGGGGACTTTAACACTCCACTTACAGAAATGGATAGATCATCTAGACACACGGTCAATAAAGAAACAAGGGCCCTGAATGAGACATTGGATCAGATGGACTTGACAGATATATTTAGAACTCTGCATCCCAAAGCAATAGAATATATTTTCTTCTCAAGTGCACATGGAACTTTCTCCAAGATAGATCACATACTGGGTCACAAAACAGCCCTTCATAAGTATACAAGAATTGAGATCATACCATGCATACTTTCAGACCACAATGTTATGAAGCTTGAAATCAACCACAGGAAAAAGTCTGGAAAACCTCCAGAAGCATGGAGGTTAAAGTACACCCTACTAAAGAATGAGTGCGTCAACCAGGCAATTAGAGAAGAAATTAAAAAAAAAAATGGAAACAAATGAAAATGAAAATACAACAATCCAAACACTTTGGGATGCAGTGAAGGCAGTCCTGAGAGGAAAATACATTGCAATCCAGGCCTATCTCAAGAAATAAGAAAAAATCCCAAATACAAAATCTAACAGCACACCTAAAGGAAATAGAAGCAGAACAGCAAAGGAAGCCTAAACCCAGCAGAAGAAGAGAAATAATAAAGATCAGAGCAGAAATAAACAATATAGAATCTAAAAAACTGTAGAGCAGATCAACGAAACCAAGAGTTGGTTTTTTGAAAAAATAAACAAAATTGATAAACCTCTAGCTGGCTTCTCAAAAAGAAAAGGGAGATGACCCAAATAGATAAAATCATGAATGAAAATGGAATTATTACAACCAATCCCTCAGAGATACAAGCAATTATCAGGGAGTACTATGAAAAATTATATGCCAACAAACTGGACAACCTGGAAGAAATGGACAAATTCCTAAACACCCACATGCTTCCAAAACTCAATCAGGAGGAAATAGAAAGCTTGAACAGACCCATAACCAGCGAAGAAATTGAATCAGTCATCAAAAATCTCCCAACAAGAGTCCAGGACCAGATGGCTTCCCAGGGGAGTTCTACCAGACGTTTAAAGCAGAGATAATACCTATCCTTCTCAAGCTATTCCAAGAAATAGAAAGGGAAGGAAAACTTCCAGACTCATTCTATGAAGCCAGTATTACTTTGATTCCCAAACCAGACAGAGACCCAGTAAAAAAAGAGAACTACAGGCCAATATCCCTGATGAATATGGATGCAAAAATTCTCAATAAGATACTAGCAAATCGAATTCAACAGCATATAAAAAGAATTATTCACCATGATCAAGTAGGATTCATTCCTGGAATGCAGGGCTGGTTCAACATTCACAAATCAATCAATGTGATACATCACATTAATAAAAGAAAAGAGAAGAACCATATGATCCTGTCAATCGATGCAGAAAAGGCCTTTGACAAAATCCAGCACCCTTTCTTAATAAAAACCCTTGAGAAAGTCGGGATAGAAGGAACATACTTAAACATCATAAAAGCCATTTATGAAAAGCCCACAGCTAACATCATCTTCAATGGGGAAAAACTGAGAGCTTTTTCCCTGAGATCAGGAACACGACAGGGATGCCCACTCTCACCGCTGTTGTTTTACATAGTGTTGGAAGTTCTAGCATCAGCAATCAGACAACAAAAGGAAATCAAAGGCATCAAAATTGGCAAAGATGAAGTCAAGCTTTCACTTTTTGCAGATGACATGATATTATACATGGAAAATCCGATAGACTCCACCAAAAGTCTGCTAGAACTGATACCTGAATTCAGCAAAGTTGCAGGATACAAAATCAATGTACAGAAATCAGTTGCATTCTTATACACCAACAATGAAGCAACAGAAAGACAAATAAAGAAACTGATCCCATTCACAATTGCACCAAGAAGCATAAAATACCTAGGAATAAATCTAACCAAAGATGTAAAAGATCTGTATGCTGAAAACTATAGAAAGCTTCTGAAGGAAATTGAAGAAGATATAAAGAAATGGAACATCATTCCATGCTCATGGATTTGGAAGAATAAATATTGTCAAAATGTCAATACTACCCAAAGCTATCTACACATTCAATGCAATCCCAATCAAAATGGCACCAGCATTCTTCGCGAAATTAGAACAAGCAATCCTAAAATTCATATGGAACTACAAAAGGCCCCAAATAGCCAAAGTAATTTTGAAGAAGAAGACCAAAGCAGGAGGCATCACAATCCCACTTTAGCCTCTACTACAAAGCTGTAATCATCAAGACAGCATGGTATTGGCACAAAAACAGACACATAGACCAATGGAATAGAATAGAAACCTCAGAACTAGACCCACAAAAGTATGGCCAACTCATCTTTGACAAAGCAGGAAAGAACATCCAATGGAAAAAATGCAGTCTCTTTAACAAATGGTGCTGGGAGAACTGGACAGCAACATGCAGAAGATTGAAACTAGACCACTTTCTCACACCATTCACAAAAATAAAACTCAAAATGGATAAAGGACCTGAATGTGAGACAGGAAACCATCAAAACCCTAGCGGAGAAAGCAGGAAAAGACCTCTCTGACCTCAGCCGTAGCAATTTCTTACTTGACACATCCCCAAAGGCAAGGGAATTAAAAGCAAAAATGAACTAATGGGACCTTATGAAGATAAACAGCTTCTGCACAGCAAAGGAAACAACCAACAAAACTAAAAGGCAACCAACGGAATGGGAAAAGATATTTGCAAATGACATATCGGACAAAGGGCTAGTATCCAAAATCTATAAAGAGCTCACCAAACTCCACACCTGAAAAACAAATAATCCAGTGAAGAAATGGGCAGAAAACATGAATAGACACTTCTCTAAAGAAGACATCCGGATGGCCAACAGGCACATGAAAAGATGTTCAGCGTCGCTCCTCACCAGGGAAATACAAATCAAAACCACACTCAGATATCACCTCACGCCAGTCAGAGTGGCCAAAATGAACAAATCAGGAGACTATAGATGCTGGCGAGGATGTGGAGAAATGGGAACCCTCTTACACTATTGGTGGGAATGCAAATTGGTGCAGCCACTCTGGACAACAGTGTGGAGGTTCCTCAGAAAATTCAAAATAGACCTACCCTATGACCCAGCAATAGCACTGCTAGGAATTTACCCAAGGGATACAGGAGTACTGATGCATAGGGGCACTTGTACCCCCATGTTTATAGCAGCACTCTCAACAATAGCCAAATTATGGAAAGAGCCTAAATGTCCATCAACTGATGAATGGATAAAGAAATTGTGGTTTATATACACAATGGAGTACTATGTGGCAATGAGAAAGAATGAAATATGGCCCTTTGTAGCAACATGGATGGAACTGGAGAGTGTGATGCTAAGTGAAATAAGCCATACAGAGAAAGACAGACACCATATGTTTTCAATCTTATGTGGATCCTGAGAAACTTAACAGAAACCATGGGAGAGGGGAAGGAAAAAAAAAGAGGTTAGAGTGGAAGAGAGCCAAAGCATAAGAGACTCTTAAAAACTGAGAACTGAGGGTTGATGGGGGGTGGGAGGGACAGGAGGGTGGGTGATGGGTATTGAGGAGGGCACCTTTTGGGATGAGCACTGGGTGTTATATGGAAACCAATTTGACAATAAACTTTATATATTGAAAAAAAACCAAAATCTAGTATTCATACCTGACACTTCTCTTTCTTTATATTTGATATCTACTCATTATACCATTCCTGTTGGCTTGACCCTCCGTGTGTGTGTGTGTGTGTGTGTGTGTGTGTGTGTGTGTGTGTATAGCCTAGTTAATCCTCAAGAACTTGGTAGCTAGTTCTAACCACAATAATCTTCCACCTGGACTACTGAAATTGCCTTTGATTAGTCTCCTTACTTCCACACTAGTAACCCCTCACACTCAGAAATTGGAGATATTTTTGATACATGAATATAAAACACACCCCTATTCAAAATCCTTTCCTTCCTTTGCCATATGCATAGAAAAAAAAATTGAACTCTTCTGTCTTTTCTGTCCTGGCCCTAAATGATCTAAAAACTCTTTTCATAACTCACCTCACCTCTGGCCATTTTCCCCTTGGTCCTTCCATTCCAGGATAGTGGCCGGAAGTTAGAGAGACGGTTAGTATTCCTTAGTTCAATTCCCTACCTAGTTGTGTGAATTTAAATATGCTGTTTAATCTAAAAATTTGGACACATATTTTGTTTTATAACATAGAGGTCTTTTAACATATCATTTCTAAACTTATCTATAATGGATGAGCAGTTTGCTTAAATCTATCAAGAAAGATTGAAGATCCTCAAATGAAGAAATGGGACAAGTTAGGGTTTCTTTTTGGTAGCATTTGCTTCCTTTAAGTATTCCATCAATAACCAGTGTTAATGACACTTGTTGCAATAAGCACTGGGTATTATATGTAAGTGATGAATCACTAAATTCGACTCCTGAAACCAATATTACACTATATGTTAACGGACTAGAATTTAAATAACTTAAAAAATGATCAGAATTAATGACTTGCAATGAGGCAAAGTGGTTTATCTGTGTTATATATCACATGAACATGTACCATGTATCTGTATCCCTATATATCTGTATTCTTCTTGGGTGGTTGAATATGTGCAAGTTTAGTATGAGATGAATCTGTGAAAAAAAGACATTTTAACTAGGTGTAGCATCTTGATGAAAATTTTTGCAAAGCTAAGAGTATCTGGAGGTGTTCCTTTCTGTTCTTTTTTCCCTTTACTCTCCACTTTTCTTTTTTCTTTTCTTTTTCTAGCCTTCAACTTTAATTCCTAACTCTATTCTCAAATCCCCTCAGATATGCATGCTACCTCACATTTGGTTATTTTAAAATATAACAGCTCTAACTTTCAGAAACAACCAAAGTTATTCTGTACCCAAAGCTTTGTGTTTATATTTTTGTGTGGGCTTCTTAATATCATTTTTATTCTTTCTCTTAATTTTTGTTGCTGCTGTTGTTGTCGAAATATTTACTTGAGGATTTGGCTTTCAATTAAGGCTTCTGATTAGCTAATCATGCTGATTAGGGATAATCTCTTTCCAATATTCTCTCATGTAAACATAGAGTAAAAATTCTTTTTTCCAATTCATTTTTTATTTACTTAAGTCTTATTTCTTAAGATAAGCTCCATTTTCTTACTTCTTATTATGTGATTGAATAAGTTAGCTCTTCAAACAAAAGTTAAATTTTAACTCATTTCTCTTTTGGTAAAGTTGCCTAGCAAGGTGACTCACACAGTAACTGCTTCTGGCTGAATAAATGCCTTTCAATTTTTGTTTAGTGTATCACCTTTGTACAGTTTTCTAAGGGAAAAACAAAAACAAAAAGAAAGGCAAGGGAAAAATGTGATAGTCCCTTGAAAATCACAAAATTACAAAAAAAGGTTTAAATGCTAGATTATTATTCATATATAAATGTGAACATTATCCATAATGCAGTATTTGTAAATTATAAGTAAAATTTATATAATAATAAGTAATAATTAAATATTAATATTAATAATAATTATTCAGTAAAAATATCTGCATTAATTTTTAATTCATCATGATATTATATACTAAATTAGGAACCTTTTATAGAAATATTAAATATTAATCTAGGTAAAATATTTTCTCTGAAATAAATTTTATTCTAATTTTTTACAGACTTACATTTTGTTTCCTTCTTTCTATAAATATTAAACATTTTAAAGTTCTATACTACTCTTCCTGGTGCTATTCAAATTGTTTCTTTTACTAGAAAATTACACTTCTAACTTTTAAATATATGTATATTATAGGTTACAGATTATAGATACAAAGATATACTTTTTTCTCTCAATACTTTTATAGCAACAATTTTTCTGACTGTTCACTAATAAAAGGGCTAAAAGTGTAGTTCAGTTTGTATTGTCAATACAGGTATGATCATGTCAATGTTGTGTTTAGTTTTCTAGTCCTTTCTCATACAACTTTCTGTGCCTTTTTTATCTCATCCACAATTTCTTTTTTGTATCTCTGTGCTCAAATCAAATAGAATTCTGAAACAGAAATCTTTTCATACCCAGTTTTGATAAGTGGCTATAAATTTACAAAATAAAAAATATATTTATTTGTATACCAATTTTAACTGATTGGATCTTCTAAGAATATGCCACTACTTGTGAAGTTTTAAAGTATTACTAAATTATATCAAAGTACAAAGTAAAGTGTATTTTCAAGGTGCCTGGGTGGCTCAGTCGGTTAAGCATCCAACTCTTGATTTTGGCTCAAGTCATAATCTCACATTCGTTTTGTGATATTCAGCCCTATGTTGACAGCAAGGAGCCTGCTTGGGATTTTCTCTCTCCCTCTCTCGGCCCTTCCTCCATATGCACTCTCTCACTCTTAAAATAAACAAATAAACACTACAAAAATATAAAACTCATTTTCATGAAGTTGGAAAATTTGTAAATATATTATTTCTAAATATTCTAGTTCCAAAGTTTACCTACACACATTTTTTAAATGTTTATTTGTTTTGAGAGAGAGAGAGAGAGAGAGAGCATGTGCACACATGCACAAGCAGAGGAGGGGCAGAGAGAGAGACAGGGAGAGAGAGAATCCCAAGCAGGCCACGTGCTATCAGCACAGAGCCAGGTGCCGACCTTCATCACACGAACCATGAGATCATGACCTAAGCCAAAATCAAGAGTCAGTTGCTTAACTAATTGAGCCACCCGGGGAGGGGGGGCAGATGGAGTGGGGGTGGTTTCCTCTAAAACACTTCATAATAGCATAACACATAAATCCCACAGACATACCGTGAAATTGCAATGTTAAGATAAAGGGGTGGAGGAAGCTAATTAATTTCTTTCCAAATGGTAATCACTCTGAAAATCAGAAATTTTGAATGTTTATAAAATATTTTTGACACTATTAATTTACAGTTGAAACTCCTAGGAGACGTCTGACTACATGTAAATTATTTCCCTTTTACCTTCTTTCATATAGTAATGGTCAAAGTGTATGAAAAGCCATCCCTGTGGACATTAAATACATGGATCCAACCAGAATGGGGCAAGACTAGCATTGTATCAGCTTTTGTGTGGAGGAGACAGAAGATGCAAGAGTGGGAGACATACCTGAGAAGAGAGGAATATCGGATTAGCCAGTAAAGACTCACCGGAAAGTGTAGCAGGCAAACTTACTTCTCTAATAGTGGGTTCCCTCCAATTACACATGAGTGCAACGGGCCATGGTAAGGTGTGAATGTGCTGAAAAAGTCTAAGTACTATGAACTGTCAAAATGAATCAGCAGCAGCTAATTTCCAGAGCACATTCCATATCCCACTATAAAAAAAGTGCTGGAGACTGAACCAAATATGATCCGTAAAGTTACAAAGAAGAGTAAAAAGAAAGAGCCATGGGAGAGTGGAGAATATGAAAGAGCTAGGTGGTCTGAGAAAGGAAGAGACCACAAATTTTATGAGTTATAAAAATTATAGCCAAAGAAGAAATGCTAATGCTATGACTCTATAAAGTGTTTTGAAACACATCCTTTCTTCCAAAAAACCCAGGAAAACCAATATCATATAAAAATGTGTAACAAAAAACGATTGTTATAAGATCTAAATAAATAACTTTTTTTGAACTTTCTTTTAGTTCACCTTTAATGAGAATGTTTTCCAGCATAATCAATAAAATAAACAATGAGAACTAAAATAATATCTCAGAAAAAGAAACTATGCTGGAAAACACACCTGTAAACAGAAACAAAACATAGGTTAGTATTTCAACATGAGCTAAAAGAAAGTTAAAAAAGTGAGAAAAAATCTAGAAAATCTACAAATAAGATGTAAGAATGCAGGGAAAATTAGAAACACAAGAAACACATTTTACAAATAAAGATTAAAAGAAGTTTTCATGATTTTATAATCACACCCTTAGGTATCATTAAAATAAAGGCAAGACTGACATCCAGGTAGTACAAGAAATTTATGTATTTTCTTTTCATTATCTACATTTTATTATTAAAATAAAATCTATCATAAAACAATTGAAACAATTTTACAGTGAACATTCATATTCTGTACATATAAATTCTACAAGTAGAATTTTCCTGATTATGACACAGAATCAATCAATCTATTTATCTATCTAATCTATATCATCTATCCATCTCTGTATCAATCCATCAGTCCATCTTACTTTTCATTGGTTTAAAAGTAAGTTTTAGATATGGGTTGATTTCGACCCAAATCTTCAGCATGCATATCAATAATCAGAGTTCAATAAGTGATTATGGTTCTTCTACTTTTCATTCCTACAATGAAATACAAAATCTTAAGAGTGCCTATTCACTGAGTGTTGAGAAATGCATACACTTTTGTAACTCAAGCCTTTAACGAGATATAGAACACTACCAGCACCCCTGAAAGTTCTCTATGCCTCTTCAATCAATCTCTGTTCCTCAAACCTCAGAAGCAACAGTTTGCAATTACTTTTTTCTTTACCACAGATTAGCTTTGCCAATTCCAAGTACCATGTACTATCTACTGTTTTGTGCAAGTCTTATATCACTCAATGTTATGTTTTCCTGATTTATCCATGTTGTTGCATGGATGACAGTGTTCCTGTTTATCGTTGAGTAGTATTTTATTTTCAGAATATGTCATAGTTTGTGCAAGCATTGTAAACAAAACTGGCAGACATCTAGGGTGTTTCTGGATTTTGACTATTATAAATAAGGTAACTATGATTATTATACAAGCAGCCTTGGGTTGTGTGTGTGTGTGTGTGTGTGTGTGTGTGTGTGTATTTACTTCTTTTGGATAACAATATAATAGTGAAGTTAGTGGGTCATAGAGGAGGTATATGTTAACTTTATAATAAATTGGCACAATTTCCCCAAATTTTTGTGTCATTTAACATTTTCATCATCAATTTATAAGAGTTTCAGTTGTTCCACATCCTTCAATGCGTGTATAAACAAAAACAAAAACAAAAAAACCTCAAAATGTTAAATTCTGAACTCAAAAGTGGAATGAAGATTAGCTCACTAAGGCTGGCGGGGAAGCAATTATTTTATAGCCCCAGTGTCCATTCCTGATTTTATTATCATTAATCTTCTATTACTTCTTGAGCTGTACCGGCAAACAAATGTTTTTACCAATAAATGACTGAGGAAGAAGTAGTTAATTTGGTGGGGAAAAGGCTGAAAACAAAATGTTATTTTTAATCAAAATTCTTTCTGACAGTAATGACGGCACTACGTGTTTACCCCTTTACACCTCGACTTCAAGCCATTCTATCAAATTGTATCATTAAAACTTCAGGAATGACGTTAGTTTTACCATGTACCTTATAACAGGCAGTTTCATTCTTACTTGTGTGTGGCTGTATTATTTCATGGAATCTGTGTGTCCCACTTGTAAGTGGGAGAAATCTGCTAAAATCCTTCTTGAAATAAAGTTGCTACTGTCAACTTTGACAGCTTGCATTGTTAATTGTGGCTGCCAGCTTTCCTGCAGTATAAATGTTCACCTCCATGGAACATTAAATGGACCATTAGTAAAATTCCTGAGAATTTGAGTTATAGTAAATGTGTCATATTCATTTTGTCATGAATTGTAGTAGGATTAAACTGTCACAAAGATTATTTTTAACTGAGTAAAATCTATACTCGGCAGAATAAGAATAGCTTATTTTTTTAAGTGGACTACCATGCAATGAAAGAACAAATATGCAATGAAACTTCCCAAGGGAGCCATTAACTTTTTACATTATGTAGTCACACCATAGGTGGTTAGCTGCATTCACTATAGGGTGGCATCACACAGATAAATTAACACTATGTAGAGAAGTCCCCCACTGAGGGTCAAATACGTTATTTAACTCCAAACCCAGAAGAACTGACCTGTTATATGTTAAAATAAAAGTGCTAAAAGCTCAGTGCAACAAATCAGTACTGAAAAAAAATCAATTTTTTTCATTGACTGAAGAAAATGACTTTAAATTGTAAATTATCATTAAACGAAACTCATTGTCAGTCACTTAAGTATTCTGGATTCAATATTAAATGTTACAAATAAATTACTGTAAACTCTTGAAAGTTACAAAAGTGATTCAAACATACTTCAAAAAGTAGGTCTTAAAAAGAGATGTCAAATTTGTGGATAAAGCATCTATAATTTTTTATGCAATTACCTAGAAAACTCATTGTAACTAATAAATCTATGCAGAAATCTTATGATCAAATTAATTGCCAATATAATATTTTGCTAGATTCTGTGTAATTATATATTTATATTTATATATTAATATATGTAAACAAATAACCTTTCATACATGTATATGTAAAAAAGTAAATAAAATACTTCTTACTTTCTTACTCATTTGAAAAAAATTCTAAAATTCATTCATAATTTAAAAAATACAAATTAAAATTATGGAAACCTAGATTTTATTTAGTTGGCAAAAATCAGTGTAACGGAATTAAGAACACTTAACTTTGGTGACCATATGGAAAAGTAGGAGTTATCATTAATTCCATGTGGCAATAAAAACTATTAAAAATCTTTGGAGGTGCACCTGGGTGGCTCAGTTGGTTAAGCATCTGACTTCAGCTCAGGTGATGATCTCCTGGTTCGTGAGTTTGATCCCTGGGTCCGGCTGTGCTGACAGCTCAGAGCCTGGAGCCTGCTTTGGATTCTGTGTCTCCCTCTCTCCCTACCCCTCCCCTCTTGCACTCTCTCTCTCTCAAAAATAAATAAAGATTTAAAGAGTTAAAATCAGTTTTTAAAAAAAAAAAAATCTTTGGAGAAAAATTTGGCCATATCTACTGAAAAAATATTGTTTTGTACTGTGTCAAAATTTATTTTACATATAAACTTACAAATATATAAACATATTTAAAATATTAATTTCATAGAATTATAAACTATTTGAAAATGTACAACAATACTAGTTATGTATATTAACTTGCTCCCATTAAAATTATACATAAGACTAGCTAGGTATATTAAATTTTTTCTTTTTAGTGTTATAATAATCTGTGATTTAATAAAATAGAGGTTTGGGGCGCCTGGGTGGCGCAGTCGGTTAAGCGTCCGACTTCAGCCAGGTCACGATCTCGCGGTCCGTGAGTTCGAGCCCCTCGTCGGGCTCTGGGCTGATGGTTCAGAGCCTGGAGCCTGTTTCCCATTCTGTGTCTCCCTCTCTCTCTGCCCCTCCCCCGTTCATGCTCTGTCTCTCTCTGTCCCCAAAATAAATAAACGTTGAAAAAAAAAATAAAATAGAGGTTCTATATAGTATATCAATGAATCATAACCAATTTCAAAAAAAGTAGTCATCAAGTAAAGCAAGGGAGAAACAGGGAATATAGTATTGAGTCATTCTCATTACACATCCATGTTTACCCCTCCCTACACAGCTGCACAGATGATCTCTTGGAAAATCAGAAGGAAATATTAGATCCTGATAGAATGGTTATCTCTGGAGTGGAAAATTATGTTCTTAATGGATAGCAATATTTTTTCCTTAATTTCCTTTTTCTTTCCTCATTTGTGTGTGTGTGTGTGTGTGTGTGTGTGGGTGCGCACGCGCGCGTGTAATTGCTTAGGTTTAACCAGGGATGAGTATTATTATTCCAAAAGTAATCAAAAAAGTTAAAACTATATATTTTTTATGTATTATGTGTTCCTTTTTGTGAAATAGAATACTAAATATGAATCTCTTCCTTTAAATATAAGTGTGCTTGGATAGATTTGTCTATGGTGTGCATGCTTTAAAAAGCACATAATTAATTTAAATATGTCAGTAATAATGACATTTTTGTTAAATTAAATCTGCATTTTTAAACACATGGAAAACAATTACAGAAATTAATATGATATTTTAAAATCTGAAATAATAAAAATAATTACATCAAAAGTTTTCAGAGCTCTAAATTAACCACTTAACTCAGTAGTATCTAAAATGTAATTTTAAATACATTAACCATTTATGTAACATTTGATCTATATTCTAAGCTTCAATTGACTTATTATCTTAATATTAAAGTAAAAATATATCTAATAACAGACTACTGTGAAAACATGGCCTTAATTACAAATAAAATTGAATTGTATAGGTAAAAGATTCAGTAAATTCATATTATTTAATAAAAGACAAAATGCAGTGGCAAGTCATTCCAGCTAACATATTTTATTTTATTTTTTAATTTGTATTTATTTTTTCGAGTGGGCTCCACGCCCAACGTGGGGCTCAAAATCATGACCCTGGGATCAAGAGTTGTATTTTCTACCAACCGAGCCAGCCAGGCGCCCCCTAGCAGACTTATTTTAAATGTTCTTGGTGGAATAACTTAACCACATATGAATGTCAATAATCACTATTCTCTGCCCTACAAAAAAACATATGAATTAATTGGTTGAAAGGGAAATAGCACAATATGAGAATCAAGAATATATATACTAAAATAAAATAGTAGATTTGATAAATACAGAATAGTTCTTAATGGATCATGCAATGAAACTGACAAATATCTAGAAAGATTATTTACCAAGAAAATAAATATATTAAGAAAATGTGTTACAAATATGAATAGGTTAAACATACCACAGCATTATGGAATATAGACCATGGATTATGTGTTCTAATAAATTTAAAATTTCTGGGGGAAATATACAGAATTACAATACACAAATACTTATATGACATATTAATCATATACATTAATTAACATTTATCAGAGCATCATATTTTATGATAAATAATTGCTATAACCCAATTGCCCAATAATGGGGATAAGCTAAATACAGTTTGGTAAATACATAAATGAGAATAATAAAAAATAGCGAAAGTAATGCCATAGAATAACATTTTGCAAAAATGTTAGTAACATATAAGAGAAAAATTGCATTATTAATAGTAGTGCATTTGATTAAGAGATAGATACATGTATATACATATACTTCATTTTATGGGTAAACATGTACCATAATAATAGCAATTATAAGGCATGATATTAGGAATAAATATTTTACAGAATATTTTGTTTTAAAAAATATTTGACAGTATATGTGCTACTCTAAAATGGTAGAAAAAATAAGAAAAAAATTATATATATTTTTTTGCCCTGGTAAACTATAATTCTAAATCTAATCTGCCACAAACATCTACCTGGCTCTTAATTGAACTGAGAGTTGTTATCTCAAATGACATACTTCATGTGAAAATGCTTATCCTCTCTTAATCAAGTGATCATTATTTTCCTGACAACTTACTAATAACATTAAAGTTGATTTTGCAATTCACATAGTCACTCATTTTATACAACAAAGTCAAATTTCTTATAATAAGTTACATTCTGTATAGAATGTTTTGATCACTTCAAATCTGAATATTTTTCAAATGAGCAGCTACCTGGACAATTGAATCTGTTCAAACAAAATTAAATAGGAAGCAAAATATTTCAATATAGCTAATTAATTTACCCTGTGAATAAATAAAAATAAACTACAGGTGAAAAATAATTTGTGTTCTTCTTCTATTATGTTACCATTCATATTCATATTATATATATATATAACATATAATTAAAACATAAATATAAAAATAAAAACATATATAAAAACATATATGTATATGTATATGTATGTATATGTATATATATGTATATATGTATGTATATGTATATGTCACACTCATACATATATATGTCATATATATGTATACGTATATATGTATATGTCACACTCACGTGCAGGGATATATATATGTATATATATATTTTATATATATATAAAGACATATATGTATATATATATGTGTGTGTGTGTGTGTGTGTGTGTGTGTGTATATATATATGTATGTTTTTTTTTCCAATGAGCAAAACAAGTTAGAAATGGTGATGTGGGGGCACATGGGTGGCTCAGTCGGTTGAACATCCAACTTTAGGTCAGGTCATGATCTCCTGGTTCATGAATTCAAGCCCTGCATTGTGCTCACTGCTATCCACACAGAGGCCACTTCAGATCCTCTGTCCCCCTCTCCCCTGCTTGCACTTTCCCCCCCAAAAAAAATATTGAAAAAAAAAAAGAAATGATGATATGTATTGGAAACAAAGATACAAACTAAGCACAATTCCTATACCCAATAAGAAACAAGAATACTTACATTATTTTTGGGAAGAAAAGCCATTATATCTACCTGCCAGAAACTTCATGAAGGAATAGTGCTCAAAGGTAAAGAAAAATTGGAAAAGCAAGAAGTGTTTCTACAATTCAAAGGGAATGGCAAGTGTATAACCAAAACCCATAAACAGAATTGAAAAGTACATGTGAAAAAGGGTGATTTCTAGGAAATAACGTTGAAGAGTCTGACAAGAGTCATGTCACTGATAAATTCTCCTCCAGGCAAACACAGCTAAATATACAGTAAGAATGGGCATGCTACTAAAGTGAATTTGAGCAGGAAAATAAAAATTATAGTCCCATTAAAAGAAGTCTGGAACGAGGAAGTTACAGATTAAGGTTACATACCTGCCTTACTATTGCATACCCAAATATTAGACAGAAACAAAGATGTCAATAATAATAGTGTCATTGTGTTTCTGAGGTCAAAGAAAGCTACAAAAAGGGTGGGCAAAGTTCAAGGAAATGGTGGCTCAATGGGGTTCAAGAAAAATTTAAGTTCTATAGTCTATGAGCTGAAATTCAATAGGCATCTGAACATAGCAGTAATGGCATTTGACCTGCACTAAGTGAGAGGTTTGATTTGAGATTCTTCCGTAAAGGTGAGGATCTGTGAAAAAATTATCAAAATAAATACCACCCATGAGTCCGGGGGAGTGACTTGTCTTTACCTCACATTTAGTTAAAAACAAAAATTTGTATGTGTATACATTGACTCCAACTTAAACTATTCCATGATAGTTATTATCAAACCTGAAACCTTTTTATAAAACCAAGCTTGAAGAGGATGGAATGTAAGGGAAAGCAGACTAGAAAAAAATCTGCACAGTGGCTAGATATCAATGAATAAAACATGTCTACTTATTTCATGGTTTAATGGGTGGGAAAGAGATTGTTAATAGAATAAGACTCATGACTTAAAATAAAATAATACTGGTAGGACTGCTGAAATGAAGGAATGAACCATAACCCATTCCTCCAGGATATCAAGAAAAATTCTGGCAAAAATGATCAAAACATGTTTAGAATTCTGGAAATTAAACAAAAGCTTTCACAAAAAAATCTAAGAACTCTTCAAGATCACCTGCTTAATCTCAGTAGGAACAGCAAGGTTTGTAGTGTTGTATATCAGTGTCTTCCCTGTTCCCACCCATCACATTGCAAATACAGTGGATGTGTGAAACCAGCAGCCTCGAAACTACACAGGCAAACAGAAAATGTATGGAGTTACCAAAGGTTCCTTTTACAGACCACTGCCACTTCTTGACCTGCCTTCCAACTCCATGAGGAAGACCCATTCCCAGGGCATTGCTGTTGTATGTCTCCACTGGAGCTTCATTTGAGAAATGTTTACCCCTCCAACAATTATTGTAAATAATCAATAGTTTGTTTAACACTGCAGATGACTGAGGTTATGACACCTAGCGATACAATCGAGAGCATGGACACAACTTAAAAGGAAGAGCTGGGAAATGAGATATTCACAGAGAAAGCTTTGAAAAGCTCTAATATTTTCCCTAGGGAATCTAGAAAGTCACACTCACGTGCAGGGCTACATGTATGCCCAGGAAAGACTTGAGTGGGGCCCAATCTCTCACCTTGGTCAATCTTAAGTCCCTTCACAAGCAACATGTGAAAGCTAATGCAGAGTTGTAAACTACCTAAGAACTGAAAGCATGCTCCAACTCACACATGAAAGTGTGGGAGATGTACTAGTGCATAATGAGACTCCCGGGACAGTAGAGAAAGAGAAGTGGACAGAAATAATGATTTAAGACTTTGAAAAGCTGATGAAAAATATTAATCTACACACACCTCATAAACTCAACAAATTCCAAGAATAATTAAATGAAAGAGATCCACACCCAATCTCATAAATATCAAATTTTCAAAAAACAAAGACAAAAAGCATTAAGAGAAAAAGATGTTATCATATAAAAGAAACTATGGAGGCCAGAAGGCAATAAGGACACCATATTCAAAGTGGTGGAGGGAAGAAGATGATCAACAAAGAAATCTTTATCCAGAAAGCATACTTTCAAAATGAAGGAGAAATTAAGAGACCTCAAGATAAAACAGAGAGAGAGAGAGAGAGACAGTGGTTGCAGACTTTCCCTTCAAGAAAGGAAATTGTTTTGGATGGAATGAAAGAACAATTCAACTGAAATCAGCACCATGAAATGAAGAACACTGAACAAAGTTACCTATTAGGTAAATATGAAGGACACCCAAAAGTATTTTTGTAACTATTTTCTTCTCCCTTAATATTACAATGCAACTTTATAAAGTAATAATTATAAAACAATGTTGATGAGATAACAATTACAAAGACACTATTATTTTTATATAAAGTTTATTTATTTATTTTTGGGAGAGAGAAAGTGGGAATACAAGAGAGGGGAACAGAGAGAGAGGGAGAGAGAGAGAGAGAGGGAGAGAGAGAGATTTCCAAGCAGGCACCAGGATGACAGGGTGGGACTTGAGCCCATGAACTGTGAAATCATGACCTGAGCCTAAACCAAATAGGACACTGAACTGACTAAGCTACCCAGATGCCCCAGAAGATATTATTTTAATAAAATAACTCAAATTAAGGGTGAGGAAATAGTCTACAAGAAGGCATTGTTTCTGGATGCTTTTGAATTAAATGAATATTAACCTGATCTCTATTCTTTTAAATTATGAGGTAATACCCTTAGCATCCTCCTCTGCCCCCTCCCACAAATCTCAAAATGTTTATTTAAAAAAAAACAAAAACAAGAGAATTAAAAAGAAACAGTGAAAATATCTATTTAACATGAAAGAAGGCAACAATAGAGGAAAAGGGGAGCAAATACGTAAGACAAATAGCAAATAGAAATCAAATAGCCAAATGGTAGATATAAATCTTATCAAATCAGTGATCACAATAAATGTGAATAGGTTAAACATTCCAAAAGGCAGAGATAATTGGATGGATACAAAACCATGATCCAAACATTGCTGTCTATAAGACACATACTTTAGATTCAAAGACATAAATAGTTTGAAAGTAAAAAATGGGAAGATATTATGCAAAATGTAACCAATACACTAAATTGACTTCAGACAACAAAAGTTTTTACTAGAGACAAAGGATATTTTATAATGATAAAATAGAGTAATTCATTCTGAAGATATGATAATTATAGCCACACATGCTCATAACAATATTATCCCAAATTACAAGAAATAAATAACTGAACACATTTTAAGGAAGAAATAAACAACTCAACAATATTAGTTGGGGACTTCCATACCCTATTTTCAATAATGGATAGGTAGGAGATCACCAAAGAAATAGAATCCTCGAACAACATTATGAAATAGCTAAACCTAACCAAATAAAATATGGGAAATTCACAAAGAAGTAAATGTCAAACAACACACATCTCTATAACCAATGGATCAAGGAGATCTCATATAAGGAATTCTAAAATACTTGGAGATATATGAAAGGGAAAGCACAACCCACCAAACGTATGGGATGTAGATACAGCAGTGTTTAGAGGGAAATTTATAGATGGAAAAGACTACTTTTCAAAAGAAAAAAAGGATCTCAAATCAATTGACCATTTTTTTTTCTAATGATCTAGGAGAAAGGAACAAATTAAAACCAAAGCCAGAAGGAAAAAAAGAAGAAAATTATAAATATTAGAATAGAAATTAGAGAAATAGAAAAAAAAAACAATAGAGAAAATCAACCAAAAGTTGGTTCTTTGTAAAGAGCTTTGTAATTAACTAATCCTTAGCTAGACTGAAGAAGAGAAATCAAAACCAGAACAAACAATAATTCCATAAAACCAAACCAAACAAACAAAAACTCAGAGATATTAGCATTCACTAAAATCAGAATGAAAGAGGAGAGAGACATCAATACCTACCATAAAGAAATACAAAGGTATATATCAGAGAATCCTATAAACAATTGAATTCCAACAAGTTAGATATCTAAGATACTAAGATGAAATAGATAAATTCCTAGAAAGACATATTACACCAAAACTAACAAACAGAAATTCTGAATCTTTAATAACTGAAAATATTGAATTAGTAATTTTAAAATTTCCCACCAATCAATCAAACAAACAAAACAACAAAAAAAAAGAAAACATAGTCTCAGTTGTCTTCACTGGCAAATTCTACCAAAAACTGTAGGTAAGAATTGACAATCCTTTAAAACTCTTCCAAAAAATTGAGGAGAAGCAAATACTTCCCTACCAATTCTAAGAGGCCAGTATGAATCTGACAGTAAAACAAGACACGGATACCATAAAAAAGATAAAAAACTACTGAACTATGTATCTTATAAATACAGACAAAAGTCCTCAAAAAGTACTAGCAAAACAAATCCAGCAATTTCTAAAATAATAAAAGAACAACCCAATTTTAAAATGAGAAAAAAAGATTTGAAGAGATATTTCTCTAAAGAAGAAATACAAATACCTAATAAGCTTAATAAAATATGCTCATATTCATTAGTTATTAGTAAATGCAAATAAAAACTATACTGAGGTTATAACTTCACACTTATTAAAATGGCTAAATAAAAAGAAGTCAGATAATGACAGGTGTTGGAAAGAATGGAAAGAAATTGAAGTCTTCATGCATGGCATGTGGGAATGTCAAATGGTGCAATCACTTTCAAAAACAATTTGGCAGTTCCTCAAAATATTAAACATAGTTACCATATGACTCAGCAATTATTCTGCTATGTATACACATAAAATAACCATAAACATCCATGTAACAATTTGTACTGAACAGTTCATAGTAACGTTATCCATAATAGCCAAAAAGTGGAAACAATCCAAATGCCCATCAATGGATGAATGGATCATTAAAATACAGCGTATCTATTAAACAGCATATTATTCAGCAATATAAAGGAATTGATGTTGATACATTCTTCAACGTGGAATGAACCTTGAAAACATAAAGCTACTTGAAATGCCAGTCACCAAAGAAATTTATTATGTGGCATCATTTGTATGAAATTTCCAGAATAAACCAATTTATAGAAACAGGCAGTAGATTCGTGGTTTCTGGGAGGTGGAAAAAATGGTGAATGAGAGGGATTGCTAAGGGGAATAAAAGTTCTGTCTGGAGAGATGGAAATGTTCTAAAGGGAAATCATGACAGTGGTTGCACAAATCTATGCATATACTAAAAACATTGCATTGTACATCTTAAATGATGGATTTTATAGGTTGTGGTTTCTATCTCAATAAATTTGTTTTAAAATTTGTCAACAAATTTGTGAATGAAACAGAATTATCTCCACCCACCTCTCCACATAGATAAGGATCAAAGGAGCTATTGGATGTAAAAGCTGTAAGGTGTAAGCTGCTTTTAATGTGAGCAGTAACCTAAAAACCATATAACTAAAACTTTTTTACTGTAACAGGGGTGCCTGGGTGGTTCAGTAGGTTAAGCACCTGACTCCTAATATCAGCTCAGGTCATGACCTTGCATTGTGAGATCGAGCCCTGCATTGGGCCTCACACTGGTTGTGGAGCCTGCTTAAGATTTTCTCTCTTCCTCTCCCTTTGCCCCTCTCTGCTCTCCTGCTCATGCTCTCTAAAAAACATAAATGGACTACGGTAGAAATTTATTTGTAAAAAAGCTAATTTCATGCATACTCACAATCCATAAACTTAAACATTAAAGACAGAACATTATCATTCATAGAATGAAAGGAGATAGACATAAAGATAAGTAAAACTAATTCAGAAGTTAAAAAAGAAATGTATTTTCCAAATGGGAAACTGGTATTTGATAGAGGAAATGTAAAATAAAAAAGTCCAAAAGGAATAAAATAGAAGAGAAGATTTGTAACAAGAAGGAATACTATGATTGAAATGGCTAAAATGGCTTTATTGTTAAAAATGAGTACACGGAGGGGCGCCTACGTGGCAGAGTCAGTTAAGCATCTCACTCTTGATTTCAGCTCAGGTCATGATCTCTTGGTTAGTGAGTTGGAGCCCCGTGTCAGGCTCTGTACTGAGAGTGCAAAGCCTGCTTGGGATTCTCTCATTCCCTCTCTCTCTGCCCCTATCCCACTTATGTGCTCTCTCTCTCTCTCTCTCTCTCTCACTCTCTCTTTCTCAAAATAAATAAACTTAAAAAAAATTTTAAAAATGAGTACACAGAAAGCTCAATAAGCATGAAAATAAAAATTGTATTAACTTGATAAATATAAAAATATATGCTAAAATAAGACATAAGATGTAGAGTATTTACACAATGAATCATCGTGAATAATATAAAATGAATCACTTGGGAATAATATCTATAAATCTATCATGATGTAAAGCCTAGATATTGATCACACAAATGTGATAATGTAATTTTATTGGAAAGACAGGGCAGAGCTGTATGCACGTTTTAGGGTTGATGTGAGAAAGACATCTAAAACTTTATCCCCTAGCTGAAAATATTAGAAATTGCCTAAAACCAAAAGGTGAATAAATGTCAGTATAAACACAGTATTTAAAGACCTGAAGGTCAAAACCATTAAATTAAATAGCTAAAATAATCAAAATTGCTTGCCTCTGGGTTGCAGAAAACATGGCTAAAAGGAAGCATTTGCCTTTAATAATTTTGCATGCATAGTTTTGATCAAAATGAAGAGAACAGTAAATAAAACTATCAGATTCACTACCCGTCAAATTTAATAGTGAGAAAATAGCTCTAACTTTGTATTCTTCTGAATATTTGAAATATCTCATACTTTTTTAAAGATACTTTTTATATTTTATGAAATGAGCAAATCTCCTTACTATGTCCACTCCTTTTTACCTGTAATTAGAAATACATTAACAGATGGGCTTCCTTGTAAAAGAGAGGAAAGCATTACTTTTCTTTTTTTTCAAATTTGTAATTTCAAAAGCCTTTTGGCCTTTAGAAGTAATATTAACAATTCATACCTAACCTACAAAAACTACTTGTTATTGTTTCCTTAGAATGTATAGATGACCTTTTCTAACATGTGATGTCATGTCTGAGTAACAGTCAAAACCCAGATTTTTTTTCTGTTAATTACTACATATATATTCAACAAATAGAAGAATTGAGTGCTTAATACTCTTTTGAATCTGGAATCAAACGATTTTTTTTTCTGCACTTTGAATGAATTTTTAATTTTATGATGAACTTAGTTTAATTTCTTTCATGAACCCATTAGTAGAAATGTAATCATATTGTTTGTTAGTTCTTATTCACATTCCACATATTTTTAGTAATTATGAACTCTGATTATAAATTATGTACAGATATGATTCTTTTCAGTAGCTTCTAAATAATTATAAGCAAATGTCTAAATCTACCTTTGCTGCATTTTGATGTCTATACCAGTTGGTGGCCTAGATCCCAGCTTGATGCCAAAAAGATTATTTTTGTTGAGGACTCTTTAATTTTTGCCAAAAGTCTGTCAAGGCAGATTGAAAAAGTGTCCTATTGTTTTTTTCTTAAATTTGATTGCTACAATTAAGATACAATAAAGCTTTTCTGGTGTGCTTCCTGCATTCATGTGTGGGGGGTACACTGAAAACAGTTCTTTTGTATCCTAACTCTTTTGCAAAGTCAGTTGGAAATATCTTATTATCCCTCTTTGCCTAATTCTTTCATCAATAAAAAAGGAAAAGGTGCATCATTTGTCTTTTCTCTTTAAAAGGAAAGAAAAATTGATTGTAAAACAAAGCAAAATGTATAGCAGGCTATACTAATAATAAACCAAACTGTTTAATCTCAATATCAATAATCATTAAAGTCTTATATTGCCTATCTGCAATCTAATTACTTGAGTATTTCATATATGACCTCTCTTTCTCTTCCTGATGATTAGTGAATATTCTTCCATTTTGCAATGAAGACAATAGAAATTCTATAAGTGAGTGTATATCAGGCTAAAATAATAAAATAAAGGGGAAATTGATTTTAAAAAGCTTTAACAAAAGCCTTCTGAATGAGGACATGGCCCCACCATTTCTGCTTCTCCTAGGGCTCTGTTCCATTGATTATAGTGTCCTTGGCGGTGGAGGTCACGTTAATTTTATCGCATCCAAGGATTCTAGGTGAAATATGTGGCACATGTGCAGGCTGCATGCTCGTTTGTCACATTATTACTTGCTGTCACTTTTGAAGGTAGGTGTCTTTTTGAAGAATGTGCCACAGCTAGAGGGTCATGTTATTTGCATAAAGCTCTGAAAGCTGTCTTTCCAGAGAGAATGCCTAGGATGTTGCTTCATTTTTAGTTTACAGAAAGCATATAGGGGACAGCTGTCAGAAGCAGATGCTGACTCTCTTGTACATGGATAGTTCTCAGAAAAAATTGCTTAACAACATATTAATGAATTGTAACTAAAAATTCCATTTACTGGTCTGCATGTTAATTTTACCACGCAGAATAAAGTAGTTCTGGTCTGCTGTCAGCAGATATTTTTGCTTTATAATGCCAAAAGATGCCTATAAATTGAAGTGATTTATAGAAGCTTCTATTGCTTTTGGTTGATAACCAAATAATTTCCTTCCTTTACAAAATTAGAGGAAGGAGGATAGAGCTGTATTTTTGAAGCTATTACAATGATTTTGCTAAAGATCTTAGGAAGGTTTTCAAAATAATGCAAGGGTAAATGTTATCATTGCAGCTAAAATTATATTATTATGCATATAGTATAAGAACTTTAAAAAATAAGATGACATTTAAAAAATATGAATAATCTGATGGGTGAATAAATACACATTTTTTGAAATAATGTATAAGATTAGTATTTTTTAAAAAGCTATGATTTTTAATACGGTGTAGCAATGAAATTATTCCAACCTACAAGGACAAATAAAAAAAGCTATCTCTCTTCTATGTAATGAGATTTTTTGGCATAATTAAGAAAAGTGTACAAACTGATATATAATTATATACATGTCCATACGCTCAAATTCTCTTGATTAAAAACAAGACAGAATCATATTCAATCAAAATAAGGAATATAAACAATGTACTACTTCAAACATGTTACTTAGCTTATTATTTACTTTGGTGGATTAAAGGTAACTATAAATTCTTTTTTTCTAATGTACATCGACGAGATGGGTCTTTTACTTTGCCTTGAATCTGGACAGGGAAGTGGGCTGCTTTTACCAATACAGTGGGACAGAAGTATTGGTTTTGCTGTTCCCTGGATCTTAGGGAACTGGGGTATTTTCAACTTCCTCTCTCATAGAACACTTTCCAAATTGCTACATAAGAAGTTTAACTAGGTTGATACACTACATGGAGGGGCTCCCTTGATAACGGTGATACCTACGCGCCAGACATATGAACAAAGCCTTTTTGGACCCTTCAGCCCTACATAGTCGCCAGGTGAATACCATCAAATAACTTTATTAAAAGGCCTAGAGCACATGGAGCAGAAAATTGCCTACCCGAACTTGGCCTGAATCCTTCATCCACAGATCATCAGTATCATAAAATGACTGCCGTTTTAAGTTTCACATAACTGGCAACAGTTAAATGAAACAACTGTGTGCATGTGCTTTAAATCAGAAGTTCTGATAATTCTGAAGTAGTTTTCAAACACATTTTCTTTTTATTAGCAAGATCTTAAATGACTGTTGGAATTAAGCAAAATATTCTTCATAATTTCCACAATCCCCAGTGAAGACAAGCTGAGTGTTGTACAAAGAGATAGTTGGGGAAAGGTTGGGGATTTTGCCATTTGGTAGCCATGCATTTATTAGACAGATCAATAAAATGTGTTCAAGGGGTGCCTGGGTGGCTCAGTTGGTTAAGCAACCAAATTTAGCTCAGCTCATGATCTCACAGTCTGTGAGTTTGAGCCCCATGTCAGGCTCTGTGCTGACAGCTCAGAGCCTAGAGCCTGCTTCGGATTCTGTCTCCCTCCCTCTCTCTGCCCTTCCCCCACTCACACTCTCTGTCTCTCTCAAAAGGAAATAAACATTAAAAATGAATAAAATAAAATAAAATAAAATGTGTTCAATAATTCACATTATATGTGCATAAAAGAAGGTAATCTAATTGGAGTGTGACCTCTCTCTTGCATTGATAATAACCTGATTGGTTTGAATGATGATTTAAAGGTAAAGAACATGGAGAAATAGAGAAAATGTATCAATTAGAACTTTTGATTATATTGAATAATAGAGATCGTAATTTTAAAAATTGTTTCTGAATCATATACAAACATGTTTTCTTTAAAAAATATGAATGTGATAGAATATTCAGTGAAACAGATTTTTATGTATGCTTCCTAATGAGAAAAACTTGAATCTAAATGTTTCCCATCACTCTTTTTTCTAGTGGAGATATATAGTTGTCTTAGAACATGGCCTCTAGAGGCAGATGACTTATCTTCTCAGGGAACCTGGGTGGTTCAGTCGGTTAAACGGCCAACTTCGGCTCAGGTCATGATCTCACAGCTGGTTAGTTGGAGCCCTGTGCCGGGATCTGTGCTGACAGCTCACAGCCTGGATCCTGCTTCGGATTCTGTGTCTCCTTCTCTCTCTGCCCCTCCCCTGCTCACATTCTGTCATTCTCTCTCTCTCTCTCTCTCTCTATCTATCTCTCAAAAATAAGTAAACACTAAAAAAAATAATCTTCTCACTTCTTACCTAAGTTAAACACAGCCCAGTCATTTTACTCTGAGCCACCGCAAAATATGAATACAAATAATTTCTACCTGATGTTTCATCATGCATATTGAATATTATAATTGATATAGATTCATTAGCACAGTATCTGGCAAATACATGTACTAACTAAATATTAGTAATACTATATGTAGTTTGAGATCATTTGAGAATTCATTATATAATTTTTTTCTTTTTTTTTTTCTTGTCAACTACCTCCTTACCCCTTGATAAGCAGATATTGAAATTTTATGCAGATGCCAAGGGGCCTCCTTTTGAAATGAAAATGGCATCCTAACCTTTTCAATATTTGAAAGTAATAGGGCATCAGCTGGCGTGAAAGGAAACCAGAAGTCCTGAGGAGGTCCTTATTATTGAGCATGGTATGTTCACTGGTCGCTCGGGCTTGATACCCAGAACCAGATGGTGCTAGACTAGTTGTACACAGAAGTAGGCACTTTCCTTCTGGTATAGGTTTTGTTTCCAGTGAAGAGATAAATTTTGGCTGTATAGGTAAATTACAGCACCATCTTAAATATGAAGCAAAGAAAAAAAATCAGCTTTTCTCCATACACACACACACACACACACACACACTCACACTTTAATCTGTCAAGCCATGGAACTAAATGTGCTGAAGAACATATTCTTTCATGTGTAGAACTATTGGGATTTTATGTGGATTCCATACTTTGTTGATAGATTTGTTAGTGTGTACTCAGTTGACTTGTGTGCACCACTTTGTGCTCTCCTGGAAAATAACAGATTAGTTCAGTGGCATGTAGGGTAACTTAGTGACAAGTGTTTGAGCAGAAGCCGTGCCATAAATGGTAGTAATAAAGCTCATGTAATTAGAATATATGAACATTGATGCACTTGACTGAAAGGTAAGGTAGCAGATTGTGTGGATTCAAATGACCACCTGGAAACCTGAAGTCTGCCTTTCAGAGGCAGATTTCTACAGAAGAGAAGTTTAAAAATGGCAAATAAAAATGGCAAAAAAAATGGCAAAAAAAAGAAGCTTAAAAATGGCAAATTTCAAAATATTTTGAAAGTGTGAATGGGAATGGGGATAATTAGGGAAATTGTCTAGAAGTTGCTTTTGCATTAAATTTTACTTAAGGTATGAAAAATTCAATCATTCATATACCAGAATAGAAGACTAATGATGAAGATATTACGAGGGCCCTATACTATAACCTGCCCCCAGGTCCCAACATATATAAACCCTTGCAATATCACTGATGTGGAAGAAATGAGGTAGTGAATTTTATTTGTTTTTTTCCTTACTCAAATCTCCAGATCTCACTATTTATAGTCATGACCTCTTCACACATCTCTGACCCTACAACCAATGTGGCCTTCATCCATTTTCTAGCCTTTTTTCCTTTCAATATTTAGAAGCTTCTAGCTACCTAGGAAGAAAAAAAAAATCCCTTCCAAAAAATTCTATTAAGTTTCATGACAGGTTGATAATTTTAAAAAATTATCTGGCTATTTGAAAATGAGCAAGAGAAATACTTGTCAGCTCAGATGGAAAAAGGTAACCAAGCAGAAATAAAAAAAAAAAAAGGAATGATTCCTTGAACATGTGATTAAAACACTCACCTGGTAGGTAACATATGGTGAGACTGCTTTGAAATATTAGTTCTTAAATTTTCTTTTACATATTTTGACAAATACAAATATATGTCTCATCATATTCAACACCATATATGTATGGAAAGAAAGTAGTATTGGTTATTCATTGATATTTTAGCCATAGATGCATGCAAATAAAACTTGTTACCATTATGTTTATCCACTACTGACCTGGAAATGGAACTTTGTGACAACACTTCCTATCAATTCAATGATATTTTATTCATCTAATGTGGGTAGTGATATTTCTCTAGGCAGAGAATTGTCTATACTGTTTAACAGAACACATAACTTAAGGGTACTTGCATTTAAAAATAGTGGCAATAATGTGGAGAAGTCAAACAAGATTATTTTAAACATTAGCAATATAACATTTTAATCCATGTAATATGTTGAATGAAGATCCAACGAGCAACTCTCTGCATAGTGTACAAAATCAGCATAAATTAATCCTTTAGTATTTAAAAATATTAAATTATAAATTGAAGAGTTTGAGGTCTAAATAGCTGTTGAAATTGTACCTTATATATGGAAAAGAATCCCAAATGACGTTAATGAAATATCTTTATCTTTTCTATTTCAATTTCTATAACAGTGCCCTTAAAATTCATTGGAATGAATTTGCATTATCTATAAATATTTACCTCAAAAAGATAATTATGATTTTTCTCAATAATTCTTTTTGGTACCATGATAAAATATATAATGCTGAAAAACATATTTCAGAAAAGTTTGGATATTTTCTACTATAAGCAGTATTGGGATATAAAAATATGTTTCAAATTTGCAAGTCTAAATGTTAGCTGGCATAATTACTAGAATAAAATATAAATGTTCTTGTTTTCTCAACTATTAACCAATTCATTACTAAAAATTATTTATCCTTTACAGGCCATGTGTCAATAGTAGCTACCTATATTAATATATATATATATATATATATATATATATATAATCTTATGTTGCAACTAATATATTTCAGAGTAATTGTATTGTTAAACTTTTCCATAATTGTTTTTCAAGTAGTAAGTCTTTGTCAAATTAATATGGTACAAAGTTTTAAACAAAAATTGGATTAAAATTAAGTACTTTAAATTACTAAAGCAGATTGTAGCATAAAGATTTAATATTAAGTATAAAGTAATTATGTAAGTGGTAAGCTTTCCTGAAAATAAAATATCTATGATGAAAGAAGTGGCTAAACTGTGGCAAAATTTTTTTCAAAAGATTTTAAGGTCTTGGATTTGTGTAGAAACCATTATCTCATTTAAAAACAAACTCTTTTAAATTTTGCTTTTGAAAAATAATACTTGAAAGAGAAGAATAACTGGGATTCCCTAATTTTTTGAGATATTTTCTGGCTCCAAATACAAATGTGAATGGTCAGTGTATACTGGAAACTTTGGGCACAAATATGCATGACAATTGGATGTTACATATTAAGACCTAGTAACTGAGCTCTGTGTTAGTAAAAGCCCTATCATTTGCAAAGATAATTATAATTTGTATGACTCAATATTACCATGAATAGGTTCTAAACACTGGCCTGAGTGTGGTAGAAACATTTTTTTAATTGTCTTGCCACTACCTAGTTTTAAGATATTGGGAAATTTCATTAGCTTTACTAGTCCTCAAATTCTTCTGGATAATGTGGAGCTTGCTAGGCATATCATGAATACAGTCTAGTTCTTAAATTCTTGCTATCAGTAAATTTATATGAGCAATAAATAGTTATATTATTTTCAAGGGAAATAATCATTAATAAAAATCTAAAATGTTGCCAAGTCTCAGTGTTTATAAGGTCCTGATATTGATAGTCCTTTATCTTGTTTTGCTATTACTTTCATGAGCTTAGAAGCCTAAGTCATCACACATTTTGGTGAAATGAATCTTGACTTCAGTTGTCAATTTCGTCCCTCTGGTCTAGGCTCACAGTCCAAGGGTTCTTTCCTTTAGTGGTATAAAATACTAAAACAGGTGGTCAGCAGAAAAGCAAATGAATCTCCACTAAAGAATAAATATATAAAATATTCTGAGCAGTGATTTACACTGATACATACACAAATACACACAGGACCAAGCACATGTATGTATAACCAGAACTAAGACTAAAATGTTGTTAAAATATTAGTGCATCCATTGAAATATGATGTAAAATAAAATGTATAACCATTGAGTACTGCTTTTAATATGTATTGTTTAGGAAGACTTGAATTTGGTTTTACATTTCTGAGTTTTCAATCTCTTATTTGTAAAATAATCTTAACAGACTGTGACAGTCCATCCAATGCCTTGTTCCTATCATTTTTTAACTGTATTTTAAATCTCTTTGCTAATCAAATTTTCTTTTATATCCATAATGTGCACTTAACACGTGTGTGTGGAGAGAAAAAGAAAGGTGGAGAGCAGTCCTCTTCTTAAGTATAAGTACTGTGTCAATGGAAACTCATACTTGCAGGATCATGTTCTACTTATGGACACATCTGTAGTATGTATCATCTATACCTATCTATATCTATATCTGTATCTATATCTATATCTATCTATATCTATATCTTTATCAATATCATCTACATCTATATCTATCTACATCTAATGAACTTTTATAAATATGTGTTTATTTGTATACAAATTAATTTTCTAAACTATTGTATTTTATAGCTGATTCACTCCAGAATGTTTTATCAGATGTATCCACATTGTATATACATAATCCAATCAAAATGCAATGAAATATATATATAAGAAAACAAAAAATTAAATGTACAATTTGTATCATAAATGTAATTCTTTTTTAAAAAGTCAAACATATTAGGTCTTGAGCGAAGCCTCAGAAAATCCATAAAAGTTTAGGAATGCCCCTGGGTGGCTCCGTTGGTTAAGAATCTGACTTTGATTTCAGCTCAGGTCATGATCTCACAGTTCACTTTCAACAGGGAACTACTCCCTCTCCCCTCTCTGGAGGAATTCTCTCTCTCCTTTCTCTGCCCCTCCCCCCACTTACACTCTCTCTCCTTCAATATAAATAAATAAACATTAAAAGAAAAGAAAAGAAAATCCATACAAGCTTATAGCCTCTGAGAGTAATTTTGATTTAAATTAAAAATCAGTAATTATTAAAAAACACAATCTTAAAATTAAAAGTATATTATGAAAATCGCTTGTGCTAAATAAGAAAGCATACAGAAATTACAAAGTGACTAAAATATAAGGTCAATTAAGACACCACAAAAACATCCCATGTGACAAAGTGTCACTTCTTTAAAATTTGTTACATTTATCAGAAATTAAGAACAATTTTTTAAATGGGCTAAGTATTAAACTAATAACAAGATGAAGGAAAATGATAAAAATAAGAACAAAATCTTTGAAGAATGGAATAGAAAAAACATGGAGTAATTCAATAAAACAAAAATATGATTCTTGGAAAGTGATTAATAAAGTAACAACTTTTGCCACGTGAAACAAGAAAAATATTTTGAAAGTAACAAGATATAGGGGAGCCTGGGTGGTTCAGTTGTTTGAGCATCTGATTATTGATTTCGGCTCAGGTCATGATCTCACCATCATGAGATCAAGCCCTATGTGGGGCCCCACACTGGGCATGGAGCTTGCTTAAGATTCTCTCTATTCCTCTCTCTGTGCCCCTCCCCTGCTTGCACATGCATGCACTCTCTTTCCCTTAAAATAAATAAATAAACTTTAAGTTAAAAAAATGTAACAAGATATACAAAGAAAGGGAAAAACCACTAGAAAGTCAGTAGACATTTGAAAAAGAAAAGAAAATGTGCAACAATCATATGTCAAAACCTACGGAAAACAATATAAAATGGTACATTTCTGGAAAATTAAAAAGTTGCAAAATTGAAGCAAGAAAAAATAAAACTGTAAATTATCCAAAAAGAATTAAAGAAATTAAATTAAAATGGTATCCAACATTTTTCACCAAGTCAAAATTTCCTCAGGCTTTTTCCCCTTCATATCTGCATCTTTGATTAACCTATTTCTGTGTTATTTCCTGACTTGTTTCCAAATTCCATTTTAAAACTGGTGAATTCTTCTATCACTGCTTATGCAGCATTGAAAGGAATTTCCATTTCTATGATAACAGCTTTCTGAAATTCATACTGTGAGTTTTCAGCAACACTTGATTTGTCCCCATGTTCTGCTATTTTTCACTTGATTTTTAGTGTTTATTAGCTCTTTGTACAGAAAATATTGTAATTCTTTGAAGGACAATGTTTTTCCTTGTCTAACATTAATAGACTTCAGAATTTAAGTTAGTTGGGTAAATAGTTGATAGCTAATATTTTGTGCAGAAATATGATTTAGTAAAGAGAGAAAATTAGAAATCAAGCTGTTATATAATAAAGGACACTTGCGCTGATTCAGGCAGTGTTATTTGGCCACTGTTTAGAAAAGATAAAAATAATATATGCAAATTAGGCGGAACTGGAATCAAAGGAATTTAACAAAGATAGGTTAAAGAACCCAATTTGGTTTCAGTGTTTGGAAAATAAAATAATTTTTCAAGAGGCAATATAACCTTGAAGACTTGGTTTAGATGTTTTTTATCCAAAGTAATTTGGAATTGTAGAAAATGGAATTTTATAAGAAGTATACAGTATCCCTTATGCTGATATTAATTAAAATGATGAACAGAATTTTGAAATAAAATGTGCTTAAGATACAATTTAAAATCGGCAAAATTCTGTATCAAACTTTTAACATTAATTGCTTCTGCAAATTATTACATATTAAATTAAAAGAGAAAAAAATATTGATTTTCTCCTTAATATTCTGATATTTAAATGAATGATATTTAATAAATTTATATTGTATTAAAACATACATCCATGAATCTATTTTGTTTGTTAGTATAGTACATAATGGAAGAGACATTGAACAACTAAATAGTAACTATTATTTTGGGCTTTAGTAACCTCCAATATGGGTTAGCATTTATAATTTTGATACTAATTTTGACATGAAAAATGATGTCTCCATGAAAACTTAATGTTATTGAAAATGTTTTACTACTATTATTTATTTCTTGATCTATAAAAAGAAAAGGACTTATATAGTGATCCTTGATGAAATTTAGGTTAAAAATTAATTTATAGGGGCGCCTGGGTGGCTCAGTCAGTTAAGAATCTGACACCTGGTTTTGGCTCAGGTCATGATCTCACAATTGTGAGGTCAAGCCCGGCATGGGGCCCCATGCTGGGCGTGGAGCCTATTTAAGAATGTGTCTCTACCTGTCTTTCTTTTCTTTTTCTCTCTCAAAAAAATTAATTTATAGGCAAGACATTTTTTTTTCTGTGCCTAGTAGTGTACCAATCCACAATTTCCTGAACATGGGGTCAGGGGAAAAGATACTTTTATATGGTCCACTCCATGTCTTCATTAAAATTGTGCTACTATTACAGAATTAGCTGTAGGAACATATTTTAGAAGGACTTATTATGTAAGTATACTAGTCTATGAGAAAGCAAAATCATCAAGGGAAAAAATGTCATATGACTATTTTTCTACAAATGTATTTCCCAAAGACAAAGCTCTGCAAAGTTCCTTTACAAAAGAGAAGAGTTTGCTTGTGGCAAATTTGGACAAATTAATTTTCCACTTCTCATTTGCTTCAACTTACCTTTACCACTTCTAAACACCAAATAAAAACTTATATACATACAACCCATCTCCCACTGTTGAGACAGATAAAATTTCACTTCGTGCACTTGGGCCAAATTGATACAGGAGCCACCTCCTCCCCTTTCATAAGTAAGGCAGCATTTCAATTTACCATGTGTTATAAGCTATGAAGAATTACACTCTTGGTTCCCATCACTATCCGACGTCTGGAAGAATAATATATTGAAAAATGTGAAGACTTTTGAGCAATGGACAAAATGGATAAAGGAGATTAAGAAGCACAAACTTCCAGTTTGAAAAAAAAATTGAAATGTGTTCTAGTTATAACACTCATTGGCTTTGCTATGGATCTGGCACATAATAGGAACTCAAGAGCTAATGAAAGGAATTAAAAAGGGAAAAAAGGTGAAAACAGAGAAGAAAGAGAAATATGTAGTCTTCTACTTTGGGGGAATATTCCAAGACTAACATAATAAAGCAAAACAAAATAAATCAATTTTACATTAAATTTTGACATGTAACAACTCATATCTCCTAGTCACTTTACTAGTTATCTGAATTTAATTATTTTCTTATTTTTCAAAATCTAATTCACTTATTTTTTTCCTATTTGCTTTTGAACAGCAACCTTAACCTTATTACCATGCTCCTAAAGATTGAAGAATGGGTCCTCAGTGCTCCACATTCTCTTAGAAATACCCTTCCCCCTTCTTCATGATGTCCTGCCTCATTACTAACTAAACACAGCCTGAGATATTAGTTCCAAAAAAGACTTAATATTAACTGATTATTCACCTTTCTTCTAGAGACCATCACGATTAACCCCATCATGTCTTGTATCTCTATTTGTCTCAGTCCTCATAAGAAATGCAAGACTTGAACCACTCTTATCTGTATATAGTCTTGTATACTTCTTAATTTGGCCCAATGTTATATCCTACAAAGTTACCACTGAGCCTTCCATTATCCCCCCGAATCCCATAAGCAGCAAAATGTCCTATATCCTTAATAGGGTTCTTATGTTCCTGTCACTTTATTTCTCTTTGGGTTTCTCCACCTAAAAACCTGGTTGTCACTTAACATTAGTGTGTTCTGTGGGACCTCCGTAAGTGGTCTCTGTTGCTGTTTTTTCTTTTCTCCCATACTTCACAGAAGGTAAAGCCTAGGGATAGAATAAGAGTCCTCCTTACTCCTTAGTGACACCTAGTTTTTTAAGTTTATTTATTTATTTTGAGAGAGAGAGAGAGAGAGAGAGAGAGAGAGAGAGAGAGAGAAAGAAAAAGGATGAGTGCGGGAGGGGCAGGGAGAGAGGGAGAGAGAAAATCCCAAGCAGGCTCCACACTGTCAGCCTGACTCAAGGCTCAAACTCCCAAACTGTGAGATCAGGACCTGAGCTGAAATTGAGTTGGCGTTTAACTGACTGAGCCACGCATGGGCCCCCTTACTGACATTTCAGTTTGTTTCTCCTGGTTTCTAAACTTCTCATCTACTCACTCTAAAGTACATGGTACAAAACTGTTGTACCCCCAAGCCCAGTTATTTCCGCCACTGCTAGTATTGGAGATTTTATGATGTAGATCACATTTCCTTCCCAACCATTTATCCCACCATTGTTACTGAAATACCCACTCTCTATAGACGTTTCCATTTGATATCTTAATTTTTCATGTGCGAAATATCTTTCCTTTAATTGCCTTATCTTTCAATCCATTCAGTGGTCCACTCAGATGGGTAAATGCTAGAAGATTTTGATATCTGCAATCTCTCCAAAATTTCAGTGTCCAGTATCTGACATTCAGAATACCACATCTTAACTTTCCAACTCACTCACTATAGAATACCATTTTAAAAATTTTGACTTCCTCCAGGGCTTCAAAGCCATTGTCCTTACCATCTCTGCCCTTCCCCCTTTCCTGCCATCCTCCATCCCCACACCTCTCCAACCATTTTCTTCCCTCACTAACCACTATTCTAATCACTCATTCAAATATATAGGCAAGTAGCTTATCCCTTGATCTCTCTGTTGAATGTTTTAGGCAAAACACCAACAAAAATTAAAATTCAAGTTCCTATCTTTTCTTTATCTGATATCAAGTAGTTGGACAAGGCTAGTGAAAAACACACAACTCTGCTGATTTTAAATTTATTTCACAAGCCTCAGGTGGCATCTCAGTGCTAACTGCCCATCATTTTACATTTCCTTAATCATTATACTCTGCTATGTTCCAATATTTCATGCATTTTTCACTTTGCTAAATCTTTAGTACCCTGGTATACACTTTCAGCCACTTGCTTATTTCTCAATTTACTAAGGAAATAGAAGCAAACAGAAGAGAATGCCTTCTCTTGAAAGTTTACTCCTAAACTACTGGACATTCCTTTTCATATTCTCATCTTGAAATAAGGGCTTAGCCCTCAGACTTTTCCACTCTATCTATATCCACTTTCAAGTTGATATGATCTTTACTGAAGTATTTAAATAGCATTTATACAGTGATGACTACAAAATTTATATTTCCAGCTTTGACCATTTTTCTAAATCCCAGTTCACACTGCCTATCAAAAATTTCCATTTGCATGTCTGATAAAATGAACATGTCCAGAGACAACTTTTATTTCATTCCATACTTACTCTGCCTCACCTACCTTTACTACAATTTTTCCATCTCAGTTATTTTAATTCCATTCATCCAGGTCTCAGGCCCAACCACAAAATTGCTACCTTTCTTATGTTTCTCACATCCATGCTTAGTTCATTGGGGAACTGCATTGCCTCTTCCTTTGATATATATCAAGATTCTGAGCATTTCTCACTCCACCTTCATCACAACTTAGTCCCAAGAACAATCATCTCTCCTCTGGATGACGCCACCTTCCAAACATTCTTTCTACAATATCTCTTTTTCATACGGAAAACAGAGTAATCTTTCAAGTGTATCAAAACTTTCCAACATTTCTTAGAATAAATTCTAATATCCTTACCATGATTTGGAAGCTGATACCTGAGCTGATCCTACCTTATATTCTGACTCACTCACTCACTCACTCACTTTGTTCTAACTACTCTGTTCTGTTTTTTGTTTGTTTGTTTGTTTGTTTGTTTTTCAAGTTCTTGGGAACAATCATGGAAATGTACCTACCTCAGTATTACTTTGAGCCCTCAAATCTCTATTGCTTCTTGTGGAATATTCTCACCCCATATATCTACTTGGCACATATTCTCACTCAGATATCTGCCCAGAAGTTCTTTACCTTACCAGAAATAATAGGAGATTATACCTAAAAATATTCCAAATGTATAGTGACAAAAGAAGAGCTTTACAACCTCTAGGTGAAGAGATATATAATTTAAAATTGTATGTAAATACCAAAATGATTTTATCAAGCATATTAGTTAATTCAATGGCTGGTATTTTATTCTCCTAAGAACTTTTCCCCAAGCTTTCTACAACCATTGGGAAAGAGATTAAAGTAATCTTTAAAACAAAAACACACTTAACCTCAATTATTTGGGAGGGATAATTAATTATGTCTACAAAGTGGGTAAAATGCCAATGATATCTCTTTAGAAAGGGAAAAAGCCTATTCAGAGCCTTCTGTCAGAGCATTACTCAGAATAATACTGTTGTCAATAGCATTCGGGTAGGGCAGTATGTAGAAAATTATTTGGAAGTTTTTCTTGTCTATCTTCACAGCATTTGAATAACGATGTTGCATGTTTTTTCAGAAAAACCCTCCATAGTCTAATAAAGTATCTTGGCATAGAATAGTTTTCCTATAAAACCACTTAATTTTTTTGAGTCTTCTTTTTCACTAGTTTATGTGTAATCCTTGCTCATTAATCCAGTCAACATATTTTATCTCCATCAATAAACATTCAGTATTTCAATTTTGATGATGTTTTGTGTATCTGCTAAAATCCCATCTCCACTTCTTTCTCCTCAAATTGGAACATATAGTTCATTAATGGCTGTAATTGTCTGTTTGTATTTAGGACTTTACTTTTTCCAGAGGTCACTGGCTTTCATACAAAAATCAAAAACAAATAACAAAACACAAAACCAAAATCCACCATAGGTTTTTTAATGTAAATTATACCTTTACTCAAAGATAACAACTGCTGATTGGAACCTTCTCATTTAACATATTTGAGAATCACAGATATTTAACTACTTCACGGAAGTAGAGCCTTTAGTTTAATGGTTCATATGTAACCAGAAATTTTATTTTTCTGGGATGCCTGGGTGGTTCAGTCCGGTAAGCATCTGACTTTTGATTTCGGCTCAGGTCATGATCTCACAATTGTGAGACTGAGCAGCCCCACACTGGGCTCCGTGCTGAGCATGGAGCCTACTTGGGATTCTGTCCCTCCCTCTCCCTCTGCCCCTCCCTCACTTGTACCCTCTCTCTCTCTCTCAGAAAGAATTTTTTTAAAAATTAAAAATAAATTTTATTTTTCTTACAAAAGCAAAAAAAATTGAATTTTATTATATTTCTGATGGTTTGATTTTAACATTGTGAAAAAAGATAAAAATAAAATAAAAGCACTTGTGAAGGAATGTCAAGAGTAAAAAAAATCTATTGATGAGGAAGAGTTAAATGTAACCCATTTTGAAAAGGGCTAGTTAGCGCTGTGGCTCACGTGGAATCATTCAGAGTCAGTTTGGACTATTCATCTCAAGACATCCCAATAAACTTGTCTAGAATGAAACAAGAGATACCTCTGGATTTTTCAGTTTTTTTAAGTTGCTTCAAAGCACATATGATATTCTTAGGTAAAGTATTTGACTCCTTGGGAAGCCAACTATGTTGTTGTTATTGATGATGATGATGATGATGATGTAGATTCAGAGGTCTTTTTACCTCTACAATTAATTTACAATTTTTACCAATGTATTTTTTGTTTTACTAAATGGAGGGTAGTTGAGGGAAATTTTGTGATTAGAGTAATTTATTTGTTGCTGTAAAAGCAGCTTCCAAAACTCAGCAGCTTAACAGTATGTGTGTAACAGTGAGTGTGTGTGTGTGTGCATGTGTGTGTGTGTGTGTAATGTATGTATGTGTGTATACACATATATATTTTTTCTCACATCATAATTCAATGTCACTGAGAAACTCAGTTTGGCAGATATCCTCCAAGTGTTGACTTAGGGACTCACTCTCTATCCAGCTCTTGACAGTGTCATAGTGAAGAGTTTACCAAAGAACACTTGAAGAGAGAACAAGGTGTTTTTATGGACAAAGTCTAAAGGTGGCACACATCAATTACAACCACACTACATTAAACAAAACCTAATTTTAAGGCCCCAGTTTAAAGGCAAGTGAGGTTGTGAAAATTATTACTAAATGTGTTTGAAAAGAAGAAATTCGACAAGTAATCTAGCAAAGATTTTCTAAAGGACAGAAAAATGGGTAATGCTACTTTTATTCCTATTCATTCACACCTTCATATGCAATACATATACACAGATAAATTCCATGTTATTTTTATTCAGAAATGAATTTTTCTGTTCCTATTATAGTTTAGGTAAAGACATAGTATAGTGAACTTGAAAATTTTTTCTTGGGACAAACACAGTAGATTAGAGAATAAGAAGATGTCTTTGTGTCTGGTTTGCATGCAAGTTTGGGGAATCACAAAGGAATGCTGAGCCCACTGAGTAATAATTTTAAGTGAAGAACTATACTATTATTTCTAATTTATTTATATTTTTATTATGCTGATATTTTCCAGACTCTTTTGTAGGAAAGATATTTAAAATATTAAATCAATTGCACAGTCTTGCTAGTGTACCAGATAGAAAACATTTAAGTGAATAGTTCCTTTGTTGCAGGCAACAGAACAATACTCATGATTTTAGGACATATAACACAGTAGTTAATAACTCAGTCTTTGGAACAAGGTTGTATGGGTTAAAGTCTCAGTTCCACTACATGTTGGCTATATCAGATCAGGTCCCAGTAGGGAAAAGAAATTGGGTAAATGCTAAAAATTGAATAAAGAGGGTCAGAAGACCAATCTCTATAACTGCTCTTTCCTAAGAGCACAGAAAAACATTGCTAAAGAATGATTAAATAGCAACTATGCCTTGGAAATTAGATATTATTGTGGGCTCCCCATATGAATCACCAAATGTGGGGTCCCCCATTGGATGGAGGGAACCAAATGTGGGGCGACCCAATCAGGTGGAGGAGTAGTGTGGGAGGTGAAAGAATTCACCCAAGGTGGAAAAAAGGAGATAGGTTTACTGAACACAATACAAGGGAACAGTGAGAATAGTGAGGGAGAGACTGTCTGCCAGGAGGCTGTGGTGAGGGTGTAGTTAAAGGGGGAAGGTGAGAAAGTATGGGCTTTTTTGATACCTGTGTCCTAGTGTAAGTAACTCCTTGGTCAGCTAGGGTTTATGGATATTTTGAGGTCGGTCATCTAATGGGTCTGTCTGTATTTAGTCAGGGCATTGGGAGTCACTGTGGGTCTTTCTACATTGCTCAGGTTTCCATTGCTCAGGTTGGTTGCCTAAAAGTGAATTATGTAGTGTTCTATAGATATTTATATACTTATCTCCCTCAGAACCATTATCTTACATTTTAGGGAAATTCAACTCTTCACTTTCACTGCTCTTCCCAGAAGATTATTTGTTTTTATTTCCCTCTCCTGAAGGGAGATTGGGCTGATATCCTAACCACCATATATAAATTCTGAGTCTTTCAATTTCAGGATTCCTCTCCTGTGGTGCAGTCCCACTGCATGAACAGGTAAGATGTTTGGTTTTTATCATGCCACTCCATGGAAAACTGAAGAATAGGGAACTGAATCCAAGATACTCTGTAAGTAATAAACAGCCTGATCCAAAGATCTTGTCCTCTGTCACACTATTTTAATAAAGAGGTGGGAAATTAATCAGGCTTAGGGCACAGATAACAACCACAGGAAACTAACCCCTGGCCTGTAGAGGCAGAAAGAGAGAGTGGTCATTGTGAAACAGGAAGAGTAGCAGCTGAAAGTTAAGAGTCTGGGGATTTAAAACAGTAAATTATTATTTCTGTTTCACTGTCTTCACTTTGATATTTTTCATGTGTGTCTCTTGACCAAATACAAGTGGAAGCCAGACAGCAAATGCATACACAGATGCAGTTAATCAAGTTCGGACTTCCCAGGCATAGAACATGGTAGAGAAGCAAAGAGTCAATCTGAGAGGGAGGAGAGGGTGGGTGATGGGTATTGAGGAGGGCATCTTTTGGGATGAGCACTGGGTGTTGTATGGAAACTAATTTGACAATAAATCTCATATATTAAAAAAATAATAATAAAAAAGCAGGTCTTTCATATTGTTGATTTTCTAAAAATTATTTCTTTTTTTATTATTTAACTTTTTAAATGTTTATTTATTTATTTTGAGAGAGAGAGAGAGTAAGCAGGGGAGGGGCACAGACACAAGGAGACAGAAATCCAAGCAGCCTCTGCAGCATCAGCACAGAAAGTGATGTGGGGGTTTGAACCCACAAACCGTGAAATCATGACTTGAGCTGAAACCAAGAGTCGAGGTCTTAACCAACTGAGCCACCCAGGCACCCCTAAAAATTATTTATCTGATGCAGACAGTAGTCAAATGAATAAGAGAATGAGAAAGAAAAAGTAAAAACTTACATGCTTTCATGCTCAGAAATTATATATTGCCAAATACAAAGGGAAGATTTAAGCTCATCAAGATTATTCTTTATTTATTATAGACAATGTAAGTTTTTCTACAGAAATTTTCACCACCAAAACAAAGATGCATTAACTGTATCAATAAATAATCTAATAATTGTCAGGCTACATTGTTTATGTCATTTACCCTCTGAAGTTAAAGTGTGTAAAAATTTAGCAATCTTTTCACCCTGGTTGTAGCTGGAGAATGATTGCAAGTAGGGATTTATTTACTAGTCTCCTTTTAAATGTAATTGTATCAGAGCAAGGTCCCTACTGTCTTTCCAGGCTCTGGCTGCTGTTGTGACAATCAGTGCTGGCCCTAATCTTATTGTTAATGTCAAAGACCAAGCATGACAGCCCCAGACAAGATAGGCTCCAGTGAATGACAGAGTAATCAGTCTGGAAAAGAACTGGCTCATCCATAAAGGATCAGACGCAGAAAAGTCACTATCAGCATGTTCACATGTTTGCTTCTTTTCTCATTCTGATGGCAGCTAGATCATTTAACATCGTATCCTTATGTCAAAGATTATTTGAAATTCATGTTATTCTAACACTCTAAACCAAAAGGGATAAAAATGTTGTATATGTCAGTACTATCAATATATGAAATTCAAAATATCAGTCCATTCTGTGAAAATAATTTTAAAATCTAGGATTATACAAACTCTCCAAAGAAAGTCCCTTCACCATCCCACACTCAATTTTCGACGATGATATGTTGAACAGTTTCTGTTTAGCTTATAAAGGTGTATAACCTTCTTTACATCTACTATTCCATTTGGTAATGATGTATATTTTAAGCAATTAAGTAAATTTATATTTGATGCTCCAAAGACAGGTACACATTAGTCACTTTAGTATATTGTGCATGTCCAATAATTTTTAAGAACATGAAGTAATTCTATGCAGTAATATTTTATCTCTGTGAAGTCCTTTATCATATATCTTTTAAAAGGTTAACATTTAAATCTCTTATTAAAGATAATTTATTATATATGGCCTCAAAGTGTTAATATCATGTTTCTATGTTTTCCTCATAACACTTTTTTAAAAATGTACACTATCTTAAGAAATTTTACTATATGTGCATACAGTACAACCAATTTTGTAAATATTCACTTTTCAATAGTTAATCTCACATAAATGTATCTGGAAAAGAAAAATTGCTCTTTCAAGTATTAAAAGAACTCAAATTAGAACATTAGATAACATTAATACGGTATTAATATCTCACTTCAGAATATACAGAGGGAAATATGTTCCTTTTTGATAAATTTATGATAGATTTCCAAAATAACCAAGGAGTAAATTTAGTATTTGAGAAATATATGGCTAATAAAAAATAAAATGAAACAAACAAAAAACAAGAAAATGACTATCATTCTACTTTAAGATAATAGTTAAAATTGTATTTTTGATCAATTACATTCTGGTGTCCTATTAACAAATCAGAATTTTTTTTTTTCAACGTTTATTTATTTTTGGGACAGAGAGAGACAGAGCATGAACGGGGGAGGGGCAGAGAGAGAGGGAGACACAGAATCGGAAACAGGCTCCAGGCTCCGAGCCATCAGCCCAGAGCCTGACGCGGGGCTCGAACTCACGGACCGTGAGATCGTGACCTGGCTGAAGTCGGACGCTTAACCGACTGCGCCACCCAGGCGCCCCACAAATCAGAATTTTTAATAATATGAATTTCCTATGACTATACGATGAGTCACGTCACTGTAGTAATGCAATATTGTTTTTAATCAAATGTACTTTGATTTCATATCTTATGAATACACATTTATAGACACTTGAATTTTAATTTGTATATATTTTTTGTCCCTTAAGATAACCATCAATTTTAGTGGTATTGCTAGTAAGAATCAACAATGCATATTTATCTTTAAAATCTATTTCATAGGTATTTAACAATAATTTTTCAGATGTTTATTTATTTTGAGAGACAGAGGGAGAGTACACATTCACATAAGCAGGGGAGGGGCAGAGAGAGAGAGAGAGAGAAAGAGAGAGAGAGAGAGAGAGAAAGAGAGAGAGAGAGAGAGAGAATCCCAAGCAGGCTTTGTGCTGTAGCACATAGCCTGATGCGGGGCTCAAACCCACAAACCATGAGGTCATGACCTGAGCCTAAATCAAGAGTCAGATGCCAAACCAACTGAGCCACTTGAGGCACTATTTGATTCTAATTAATATTCCATCTCCCAGCCAGTGGACCTACAACATTTTAGTTTTTGTTGACTTTGAAAGAAGCTACTTCATTGGAGGAGAAAAGGTTACCTATTTAATGCTAAAATCAGTAAAAGTTAAATACAGGAGTCAATAATTAAAGAGAATTTTTCCAATTGATATTTCTGTCAACGATGGCAAAGAAAGAAAAATGGCTAGAAGTGGGCATAGGATCAGGAATAACTATTGGATTTAATTCTTTTTCTTTCCTTCAAGATGGGTCATATTAGAGCATGTTGACTATTGCTGACAATGATCCATGTGGGAGAGAGGAATAAATAATTCAGGAAAAATAAAGTAAGAACAGTTGGAATCCAGGCACTAATCAACTGATTTTCATTTAAAAGGGGCAGGGATATAAAACCCATTTGTATGAAAGAAACTAGAAAATAGGAGTATAGACAGGGCATTTTAGACATTGGTCCTCATAAACTGTGTGAGTATCCATTTAATTTATTTGGTATTTTCTCCAAAAGGGAAAGACATCAGCTGATATTATGGGAGAAAGGAGAGCCCATTAGAAATTTTCAGAAAAAAAAAAGAGAAAGATAAACTAGTCAAAAAGGAAAATGGGAAAGCTGAATTAAAATAAAAAAAAAAAGATGTTAAGTTTCAGCATCCTGATTATAAAATGAGAAATATCAGGACTACTGTGTGATTTCTTGCTTCAACGCTTAATTCTTTCAGTTCAGGCAAACACGATGAGGATACTTGTAGCTTACCTTGGATTTGTTGTCACCAGATGAGTATAATAAGAAGAGAAGTGGATACAGCATATAGGAATATTTAAAAGTGAGATCGTACACGGTGCCACCAGAGAAATGGATTTCTGAAACTGATACATTGGAATTGGTAGTGTTTGTTTTTTTTTTTGATGTTTGTTTTTTATGAGAATCAAAGTGTATACCATGGAAAGGGATATCTGTGGGAAAAGATAAAACTATTACAAGAGCAATAATAGTGATAGAAATAGAGATAAAGAAAAAGACAATGAAATAAATGCTACATTCACCCGTGAGTGGGAAATAGTATTCTGGACTTGGGTCGACACTGGATATGATGTGGGGGAGTTTGTTGTATAAGTTGTTGGCAAGAGCTAAAACATTATTTGTCTTAAAAGTAAAAACCGTGTAAATGACTAAAAACACACCTCCATACTTCTCAGTATGCATTGCATGTGCACAGTTACAAAAGGATGACAGCAATTAATGGAAAGGCATTGAATGGAGCAGTCATTTGTTTGTTTGTTTGTTTGTTTTGCATGCCATCTCCTCTCAGCTCATCTCTGACACCATCAATAACTGTGACGGACTATTTCCTGTACAGAAACAGAATCTCATCTAGATACCCTTCATGACTCTAATCTTTCTGCTTTTCTTCCTTAGAGCTTTTCTCTGATGTGTGGGGTAATGAACACCTCCAGCAACAACCTTCAAGCAATGTGGAATGGGAGGTGAGGCACAAGTGCTGGGAATACAAGGGACAGAGCCTCTTGTCCCTCGGGCAATCTTCTCTAGGCTCAGAGGGCTCAGGTGAGTGGAGTCCCAGCACCTACAGCAGTTACCCGAGAAGCCAAAAATCTTTCCGTGGCTGTTATGTATTCGGTGTCTCCTATTCTTTATTCCCATTCCTTCTGCTTCCTCAAATCACTTCCAGATAACCGAGCCATAGGCAACTTCTTTTCACTGACTTCACTTTCAGAAACTGAAACTGACACATGCAAAAGGTACATATTCACTTAACTTAAGTAAATGATGCAAGCAATTAATTGTGAAAAAGGCCATTGAAAACATGAAATCTAATAGAATTCTTCTAGTTAGAGAACCAAGTTTCCCTGGTATACAAATCCCCAACACAAGGATCCACTACCTCTTGATAGGGGTGATAAATCTGTGGAGTCCTTTAGGAAGCTTTGTTTTGCATTTTCAAGGTGTTTCTATATACCTCCCTGGCACTTCTTGTCTTTTGGGGGTAGTCTGCCAACCTGTCTGCTTGAGTAACGTGTTGCAAGTAACTTGAGAAACCATACACTCCTGACTGTCAATTACGATGGTGAATTGAAAGCCAATTTGCCACATGGAACATCTCCACTAATAGCCAACCCAGTCTTGAACTTGGCCGGAAGTGTAATCCTCAGAAGTGAGAAAAAGCAGGCTACAAGCCTTTACAGGGGTGTCTGAGACACAGTAATACAGAGCATTATTTGAGCAAGCATTATTTGCCAGACTTACCAGCCTAAATTAGTATTTCCTAATTTAATAAAGTGCAAGAAAATAAATCAACTGGATGAATGTAAATTTAAACTACCCATCATATGAATCAATGCTATTGCAAACAGTATTATTCTTGCCAGGTTTGAGATGTTTTGTCTGCTGTTTGCAGTGGCACAGCAAGGGCAGAGGAGTGGATTGTTGGGAAAAGCAATCATGTGCAACCTGTCGATCCATGCAAGAGAGTATGTTGGTGGCAGAAGAGTGTTTGGGGCCTGAGCCATTTTCTTCCATGGCGAGAAGGAGCTGGCAGAGCCTATGCAAAGCATATGACCTTATTTGGAAATATTTCCCCCTGTTCTGTATTTGATGTGCACTTCTTTGTTTGCTTAAGTGTGTGCCTCATATAGCACCTGGCCAGCCCCGCTGCCATGTCTCTTCCCAGCGGGGAAGGAATAGGGTCCTTTGCCTGCAGCACAGGGTTAGTGCAGGCCCTTCTCCCTGCAGCAGCTGCGAGGCAGACTCTTGGCACGGGGGTCCCATGTTCACTACTGAAGCTGATCTTAGTCTTGTCTTCTGTCACTGTGAGTAAAGCCTTGTTTCATCCAGTGTCTGTGTAAGTTGTGTCTTTCTTGGCCACTCCAGTGCCTGCAGATCATGCAGTGGGTTGACATTCTGGGACTGCTGTCCCTTGTGGCGAGCACTGTTATGCTCTTTGTTATCGTGTACACAATGGGACTCTTCCTTTGGGGTGTACACGATGGGACTCTTCCCTTGGGGTGTACACGATGGGACTCTTCCCTTGGGGCTAGGAATGAATGCCACTTGCTCAATAACTTACCATTATTACTAATTTTAAATTACGATATATATTTTATTATTAAACATGAGAATTAATCTATCTTTTGTTTAACTTTTGTTTTACTTAAAATTGATGGTCCACATATATGCTAAAACCAATTAAGTAGCACATTAGTGCAAAGAGCTTAAGAAATGGATACTTCCCTGGAGTAAAATTAGATATATAGAAGCTTGACGCAGTTAATAATATTTTTTTAAAAGTGGGTAACGGCACTGTTCTGATAACTGGCTCATTTATATCCCCTCTGGGGGAAGAACTTTCTTGATTTTATAACATTTTAATGTGGTCTACTTTCCAGACAACAATTTGCAAAATTTTTTATTTTCTATTCTAATTCCGCTCCTAAGAAAAGTTGAAATCTCTTGGCAAATTCATTTAGGGGCTTAGAAAAAGTATTTTTTCCTCTTTGATTCTTTATTTTCCTGCTCTGGCAAATGCACAAGGATTATTCAAACCCTTATTTCTGCTACAGCTTCAAGAAAGAGTTCACCTGTTTAATAGAGTGACGGGAAGCTTCGTTACTCATTATCCTGTTAACCAAATTCTTCTCTGGGATTCTTGAATATCAAATCTCTCTTTATCTTTTATTCATTTTAGACTTTGTCACCTTTTATTCAAAATGCTCTTGGTTCTATTTTTCTCTTTATTACCTATAAGATTTAAAGTCGGCTTTTAGGATTGCATTCAAAATAACACCCAAATTAAGTTAAAAATTGTATAATTAAATTACTGATTCAGAAGCAATTCTTCTCAAATCACATCTCATAAAATAAATGAAAACAAGAGAAAACAACCAATATAAGTATATCTAACAATCATTGAGAAATAACAATTAATTGCTGGAATAATATTTTGTGCTGATATGATGGCAATATATTAAATGCATATTTTCTAGTACTCTTAGGCCCCAAAGAAGGCATTATTATGTTGATTAATCTCATTCTTAACAGAAAAAAAGGTTGAGTCATATAGTCTTTCCAATTCACAATACAAACAAAAACAAATAAAATATACATAATTGGAGATTTAAGAAGAGAATCTTGCTGCTTAACAGAATGTATGGTTTTCCTCTACCTAGATTCAAACCTTGTCTTTCTTCGAGCTTGTGTTTAGTTTTGGCCCTGTGGCTGTTTCTAGCTCATGGCATAAAAGAAATGCAGTGTGTCGCTTCCATCTTGCTGCATGTATTCCACTCACAATCTTTCTTGTATGCCCTTTTACCTTCCTATGGCTGCATTAATTCTTCCCAGGGCAACCATGGTGCATTAATGAATTCCTAGACCAAACTCTCTCAGCCCTTGAGTAGGAAAACCCAACACTGGACTGTCACCAAATTTAGAAATAAACTTCTGTTTTATTAAGCCACAGAAATGCATATGCCAATTTATTATAGCAGACACCACAATCGTAATTAACACATTGTATCTATGTAATGTTAGATAATAGTGAACTGAAAAATAGAATTTCATGTATCTCTTTTTTATGAATTCACCTGGATCAAACTTATATGTTAAGACAATCAATTATACCACTAAAATTTTTGATAATATTTTGTTAACCTTTTAAATTTGTACTACACATCTTTAAAAAGAACACTATAATCAATCTGAGATTTTGTTCCCATACAATAAATAAACCTTAGAGAACACTGTCAACACTAAATCCTGTTTTATTTTGTTTTCTCTATTTTCATGGCTTAAGTCATTAGTTAAAGAAAAAAAAACTTCCTCCAAAATAATATTTTATATTTTTCCCAACTTCCTCTCCCTTTTCAGCATAACATAATCATCTACAATAAATGATGGGGAAGACTAGAAGAATAGAAGAAACATAATGAAGAGAAGCAGAATAAATAAGCTTGTCAGTACAAATTTGTAGCCAATTTTTAACAGAGATGCTGTGCCTTCCTGTGGTGATTTATGATCATATAACATAAGTTCACAAAGGTGTATTTTTCCACTATTTTAAGTTTACACCCCTTCCTCTCATCCAGAAAAATACCAAAAGTACTCATATATAAAATAAGGGACCCAAACATATTCTTAAAAAATAAGAGAGGGTAGCTTAATGAAGTGTGGTTTCTGTTAATTGATATGCAGTCTGCACAGGCAAACATTTGCTTAATCCCAGAGCAGCTGGGTCTATAGACTCCTGATGCTTAGGTGTGAAGAGATTCTGGGTGTCTTCTATCCTAAGAATTGGAACCTATTAGTTCCCAAAAATTTCATACAAAAATATGTAGATAAAAGCAAAAATGTAATAAAATAAATATATTCTGAAAAATGTGTAAATGTGCTCACATTAATAAAAACGTTTATTTTTGGAGGCTGATCTGATTTTGCTATACCAAAATTCCTGGGTTGAAATTCCAGCTTTCTAATTCATGACCTTGACTTGGTACTTCATTTCTCTAAACTAGGTTTCCTCATCATAAAAGAGAGAAATGAAAGTTAGCTGTTAGGTTTAAAGTAAGGGTTCAAGGAGGCAGAACAATTTCCAGATGTTCAATAAGTATGATTTGTTATTGACATTGTGATTGCAAACAACAGTAGTGGTAGTGGTGGTAATAGAGTGAGTGTGACAATTGTTGTTTTGTTTCTTTTTCACTTTTTGTCTTTTCATATGGATCTCTCAAAAATAAGCTTCTTAGATAAATTGCATAATTCACATTTCACTTGGAATCAGATGCCCAAATGGTTTTTAAAGTCTTAAACAAAAATAGTCTTAACATTTATGAAAATAGATTTTAGTGAGCTGATTCTTATTTGTTAGTTCAAAAAAGCAGATTAGTAGATGGTGACATGTCATACTTGCATTAATGGCATCTGGCAAGCAGTAATTTTTGATCTCCAAACTGTGCCAGATTGTAACTTTAAGGATTCTGATAAATCTAAACATATTAAACAAAGTCAGGCAAAATCAAATATCTTGTTTGTAATTCAAGTTAATTTCACTGTATATTTCTTTTTGGCAAAAAAAAATGCAGTTAAAACTTTATTTAAAATCTCTTGACTTATCATTCAAGACTGACTAATGAGGGAAAAATATGTGTCACACAGAAATATTTTTGTGATTTTGTTTCAAAATATTAAATCACTTAAAACCTGTAAATTATACAATAGTACTTTTTGAATAATTTATTGTATATTGAAATCTATTACAAAAATGCATGATGTGTGCATATTAAAAAACAAAGTTATCTGCCACTTATAAATACCATATGAAAAAACACTCTGAATACTAAAGTTTACTAATAGTAACTTCTGTGTTTTTTAGATATAAATAATAAAAAAGAATTTCCCATGCATGATTGTAAAACTGAAAATATTTTTGTTGATATTCATTTCCAGCTTCATTAATTTATTTTATAGGCTTTATTTGATGCTTGCTGTATTTTGAGCCTAAGAAATTTTAGTGCAGAGTAATAATATATAGGGATATTTTCCTCCTAACATACACTTCTTGAGATATCACTAATTCCCACACTTGTATTAGCAAGAAAATTGGAAGGCAAAGATATATTTGTCCTAACTATATTAAAACAAGTAAAAAAAATCACAGTTTTCTATAATTAATGAAAAAAACAGTTACAAAGTTGCAAAAGAGCACAAAGCAATTCCTATTCAGATATAGAGGTTATATATTTAATTTAATTTTTCATATATAACATTCAAATATTTCAGTTTCATTGTATTACTTGTTTCTTGCCCATCAATGGACAATGATTTTTATTATTTAAAATTTTTTTTAAGTTTACTTACTTTACTGTCAGCATGGAGCGCAACATAGGGCTCAAATTCATGAAACTGTGAAATCATGACCTGAGCTGAAACCAAGAATCAGATGCTTAACCAACTGAGCCACCCAGGCACCTCTACAGTGATTTTTAAAGTGGCCAGCATCCCATTACAGTAAACAGAGTCATTTGAAATAGTGAAATTATATTGTTACTGTTGATTAAAAAAATTTACCTGACTCCTAGATTCTAGGTTGTGAGAAAGGTATGCTCATATATGCATATGAATAAAATTGAGAGGGTATATTAATTTATAAAAGAAATCCTTAATTTTTTAAAGAAAAAAATTATTCATGAAGAAATGATTTAATCTACATGACTAATAACTTTCATTGATGTTTTTAGAGAAATAGCATTCATTCACTTTTTCATTTTTTTCTAGCCAGAATTCATTGAACATTCCCTTGAGTTTGGCAGTTAGAGATGTAGCAATTAAGAAAACAGACATTGTTCATTCTCTTATGTAATTATAATCTGGTGAGGGTAGAAAGAAAACAAGTAAGTAATCCAATAAGCAAGACAGACAACCTCAAATAAAAAAAAAATGCCATGAACCAGTAAAAAAGATAATGGAGTAAGCATATAGGGTGAAAGAACTAGTATACTCTGCTTAGGTAACTTAGACAAATGGACTCTGAGGAGATCGTGTTGCATTTGAAACTTGATTGATGAAAAAGACAAAACCATGTGCTGATACCGACCCAGGGGTAGGATGTAATGTGATGAGGGCAGGGTGACTTAAAAAAAAAAGCAGTATTTAAAACAGTAAACTTTAACTTACATTCTAATTCTAAAATCAATGTTTAAGCATAAAATCTAGGAGGTCTATAACATTTCTTAAAACTTTAAGCAATTAGGTGTGCGTGTGTGTGTGTGTGTGTGTGTGTGTGACAGAGAGAGACAGAGACAGAGACAAAGACAGAGACAGAGAGACAGAGGAAGGAAAGAAGTGATCAAGGGAAGGGAGCAGGAAGCAAGAGAGCACAAGAGAGACTTGTGTATACAAGCTGACATGGTAGTAAAACTGCACCTGCTTTGATCCGATTCTCAATGAGATCCAAGACCCAACTCAGTTTAAGAAATACTATTATAACAAAATATTTCCAACCAGTATTATCCAAAATGAGATGAGTGAGAAAAAAACTATCAAAGCCGGAGCCAAGTTCAGCTATCCTATTATTATCATTAGTTTATATAGTTTCATTTGTTAAATTTGTTAATTTGGTAAGATAATTAACTTAATATTTTACTAGTTTAATTAGCTAATGAATGTTCTGACACAAATATGAGAAGTTTATCATTTACTTTGTTATAATTTTCATTATGTTTTTTTTTCTATCCAGAGTTACTGTTTGCTTTGACAGAGAACTGGGAAAGGCAAAGAGGTGATAGCGCTTGGAGAATTTAAGCATGCCATCTGTTTGGATGAGGATGCAAATAATCACAAACATTGGGGGCTTCGACACTCCAGGCAAAACTGAATTCACATTTGTTTTCTTTTTGAAAAACAACAGTTTCTATTTTTTCTTGTATTCTTTTATAATTAGTTAACTTAATAATAATTTTAACAAGAAATGAAGTTATTCTGTACTAACAAAAGGTATAATGCTACAGTATATAAATAAATATATTAGATATACCATATTACTTAACATATCTGACAATTTGTTCAGCCATATCTGGGAAAAAAGTGCCAAAGTGATAAACTGCCAAGTTGAGAGACTTAATTAAGGAAAATTTATACCAATTTAATTGCTTCTGATCTCATATTATTTTATCTTAATTAATTACCTCTGCTTTGGGCAAAATAAAGAGAAGTAAAATGAGTGGAAAAATTAATCAAATTCCAGTCAAGTCACTTGCTTGTTGCTCTTGTAAAATATATTTGGGAGAGGAAAATGAATCCTTTGGCTAGATTCAGTTTTGAAATTATGTTTCAATTACTCATGCCATTCTTTACTCCATTTTTATAAATGATCAAGTTTAAATCATTTTTATAGGATGGATGCGAAAGGGCCAAATTCTGTCTTTTTTATTGGCTATGAGGCAGGGACTTTCAGGAAAACCTTCACAAAGATTTTACTTAGGGCTTTAATCTATTTTCCACTCAAGCTGACTACTGTGAATTTAACTATTCTTCTGCTTATATTCCTGATGAAAATATGAGGTAATCAGAAAGGAAACCAATATAAGTAATGTATATTATTGATAACTGACTCCAGGTTATGATCATTTAACATACTCTAATAGCATCTAACCAATTTTACCTAACTCATAATTTTCTATGTGAGATGAGTGAAACTATGACATGGACTGTCTACAATTGATTACTTAGTTCACATGAAAATAAGACAGCACAGTCCATAAATCTAATAATGTTAGAAAGTCTCATAGACAGATAGTAATTTAATATAGAAGGTAAAGTAAAATTAAAATGAAAGGATCTTTTTCTGGATAATGAATGACCTATTTACTGAATTTATGATCTCTGAAGATCTTCCTCAAAGAAAAAAAAAGTCAAATCTACTTGTTTAATCAACAATCCCAAAGAATTACATATTGCTGTCTGTGAAGCAGATGGCTTTCCTGCTGCCTACCCTGCTGCTTCTGCCTGCCACCTTTCCCTCTAGCAGCTGTGATTACTAGAAAAAAATTTCCTTTATTGCCTACATGATGTGTCCATAACTGCAGTCAGACATTTGAAAAGTTACATTTTGGATCCTCTAAAAGGAAGTGAGAAATATAAACAATTTCAATTAGTAAAGTTTCCTAAATTTCCTTAGACAACTCTAAAATTTGGGTGACAGATCAAAGAATTTCTTCAGTTTCTTTAACCTCATTCCTCTCTCTTCTCTCCTACTTCCCAGAATGTCTCTAACACAGGCAGTGCTCTGTGTTGTTATTTTATTTATTAATCTTTTTTTCAAAGGAAAATTATTCAGGGAGTTAGTACAACACAATATGGAAGGATCATGAGTAGTTGGGTATAAATGTTCCTATAGATATTTATTTTTATCATACATTAAAGATTCATACTCATATCACTTCATTAAACTTTATATTTCCATGTTATTAAATAAATCAAGTATTTATTGCTTAGAATAAGACATTGGAAATTTCTGTTCTACTGTCATTGGAAGGAAATTCTAATCTAAAATCTTGATGTGAGATTCTATAATATCCCAATTTAGCTTTAATATAAAACACATGTATATTTGAGTTTTCAGATTTCTCACCATATGGCAATAACAAGATTTTAGGATTAGGAAATTTCCCTGTAGATTATAGTTATTAAGTTATATATATCTTAATTTTAGTATCCAAAATTTTCTCAAGAATCATATTAAAACAATTAAGAGAATACTTATTTTGACCTGAAATACTGGTATTTAGTTTACAAAAATATAGAAATTTTAAATATTGTAACTTCGATATACACATATAGCTCCTTCAAAAGGCATCAGTATAAACTCAGTAATGAACAAGGAAACATATATACGAATATATTTTCATATCCAATTCCATATTCAAAACCAAAAGAAAGAAAAGTAAATCCCCTAGGAACTGAATTGCAAACGAAAATTAAAGCCATAACAGTGAACAAGAGTTGAAACAGCTATTATGTTAGCAGGTCCCTATAGCCTCATTAATGTTTTCTCATCAATGAGAGAAGGACAAAAAATGCACTCATTAGCTAGCAAAGGCAGCTATTCTGGGACCTATAAACTCAAAAATTACCAATGGCAAAGGCAACATGCTCTTGAAACAGCCATAAACCAGTAATCAAGGTGAAGAATTTTGGAAGAACACTGTCAATTAGATATAGAAATAGGAAATAGAAACCTTAGTTAAGTCACCTGGAGGCCTGTGAAGGAAAGAAAGGAGAAATATGAGGGATTTAGTATTTAAAGATAATGATGGAAAAATATTCTAGAATTAAAAAGACAGACTGATAATCACAAAAAAAGACCAAAAAGGGATAGTCAAAATGCTGAAAATGAGAAACAAAAAATAAAATTATATTTATTCACAGCAAAGTCATAAAGCATATTTTCCCATGGTATAATAGGAAATAGACTGATAAGAAATAACCAGTTGGTAGCAATAGATGGCAGTATCAAAGCATAAGGAGAAATACTGGCCAATCTAGGGTATTTTACCTAGATGATCTTATTGAAGATACTTTTCATGAACTACAATAATAGGAAACTCAGGAAGGAGAGAATTAAACTCATAAAGAAGGAATAGGATAAATGAAAGATGCAATAATGAGCACAGTAATTGGCAAATTTATGTAGACAAAATTGTGATTAACACAAAAATTGAATTGGTGGAAAATAAAATTTAACTAAAAGTCTAGATCTCAGTATGTGAACAAAAGAGAAGAAGGTCCAATTTAAAGTTAAAATATTCTACATTTATAGTTAAATTCAGAAGGTAACAAATAAACTTAGAATTTGAGAACATGTGAAATATGTATAATAAGAAATAGAAGAAGCCTAGGAATATTAAGACATTATGATTAATTACCAAATTAGCAGAGGAATATAAAGAGTGAAGAAAAGATACTTAAAGCAAAGAAAGAGAAATACATTGGAGTATTTGAAATGCATTCTAAAAAGCATATATTGAGATAGAAGTAATATATGTAAATATTCAGAAAATTAATCCAAAACAAAAAATAGTTTCAATATCACAAAAAGGGGTAGAAAAATCTTAACTTTATGCACCTTTTAAAATATATTCCTGAAATATGATGATAATAGAGATTGAAAATCAAGGAATAGAAAAAAAGACTTAACTGAAAAAATAAAACAAAAATAAAACTTGATGGGGCGATTATATTGAACAATATAAATTTTAAGGAATATTCTAACAAATATATAAGAACCATAAAATATTATACACCAGTCAAAATTTATTTGAATTAGATTAACAATTCTACATTATGTTTGGAAATATGTATCAAACTCTTTAATAAACTGATTAAGAATTAATAATGACAGCTAACATATTTTGAGTTTTTACTATGTAATGACTACAGTATTCCTTTACATTTCTTATTTAACTGAATTCTTTTTGGATAAGGAAATATTTTTATCCTCATTTTAAAGATGACATAAATACTGAACAGAGATATTTAGTAATATGTCCAAAATAAAACAGCTAGCAAACATAGTATCTACAATAGTCAAACTCTAAAGTCACTGCTTTTACTTACTAAAATAAAGTTACCTCTTTTAAACAACCAAAGTAAAGTGTGAAAGATACTTCATAACTCCAACATAATTTTCAAAAAATCATGTTTTTAAAAATAATCAGATCAAATCTATAAAGAAAAACTTGAATAAACACCCAAGCAGAAAAATTTTACTTTATCTGATGAAAATGAAGTGTCATTTGAAAACAATTATAAAAATCCACATCCAGAAGCAAAAGAAAAACAAACCAACCAACAAAACACACACATATATTTGGACAATATCTAACAACAAAAAATAATATAAGTTAAATCATATTTAAAGGTATATAATATTCAAATAGAAGAAAAATGAGAACATCATATAAAACCAAAACCTTGTGAGATTCTTAGAGAAAAATGTATATCCTTTGATACATGTATTAAAAAATAGAGATTTAATTTGCTAAACATTGAAATCATGAGGTTAAAAATAAAATTTGAATAAGACCAAGGGCTCTGGAAGGAAAGAAACACATGTGTGTTTTTTTAAATCAGAAATTTGTGAAAATGAAAATGAAATTATAAAAATGAAAAACAATATTTTAGAAAAGTTAGATCATTTGTTTTGTAGAATATTTTATACTCTGGATTTTTACTGATTACTCATAAAGTTTTTTTTTAAATTGCTCTATTTCCTATAATTCCTGTATCAGTCAGGGTTCTGTAAGCAAAACAGAACCAGTAAGGGAGAGATTGAGAGACTGAGGGAGAGACAAACATAGAGACAGAGACAAAGAGTAGGGGAGGAGAGGGAAGAAATATTTCCTCAGTTTTCTTCTTAAGGCCTTTCCCCTGACTGGATTTGAGGCTCACCCAGATTATCAAAGATAATCTTCTCTGTTTAAAGTCAGTTGATTGCAGGTAATAACTGTATTACCAACACACATTTTAACAGCTATACTTATTACTTAACTGAATTACTAGGAACTGTAGTTTATTACCTTAACAAGTGAAACTAATCAACACCGATTATACTAGCTTTGTCAACTTCGCACTCATACACATTTCTTTAAACCACATTTAATATCCAAATAAAAACTGAGTCATGCTTTTGCCTACGACAATGCTCTGCACAACTAACAACATGATAATCGTTTACCTAGTAAAAGAGGCAAAATCCTTGAATACTATTTACTCTTCTTCTTGATACCCTATGATAATATCCTGCTTTATAGCTAACTCTGATTAATAATCTCATGTTAGATAAGGGGATAAAAGAGAGAAAAAAAGGAAGATATTTGCTCAATGTATGCATATATTCATATACATACAGACATGTAAACACATTCATTAAAAAAAAGGAAAATACTTATAATAATTAAAGTCTTCATTTGTGCAACTGGCCACATGGTAGTAATTGGTGTTTATAACAGCCTTCTCTCTCTACTCATTCCCTATTCCCATCATCCCCAGCAAACCTCAGATCTTGTGGTTGTTTATCTGGTGGGGTCACCCCAACCTACATCTTCATTAGTTGTCCTGCCCTGCCTGAATTGGATCGTAGCTTTCCACTGACTTTAATCACCTTATGGTGTCTCTTATATTCCAGCCATAATCATCCTTACTTCTACTGTGCAGTGGCAGTTCAATTTCCCTTTGATAATCAAGATCATTCATCCCAGCCAATACAGTTACTCCTTTGCCTGTAAATTCAGAAGGTCTATGAGTAGATGGATAGCAGTCCTAATTCAATTCAATAGAATCATTGTTGTATATTCTGGTAGTAGTGTCCTTCTCTTTGGAGCTAAGACCTCTAGGTCAACAGAGCATAAGTTCCCAGGGACAGAATATAAAATTTTTGCTAGAAAAATTTTTATCTTTTTCCTTGACTCTCTACCACATGTTGGCACATGACATCCAGAGTTCAGAGGTGATATTAGGGTCATAGAAGTTTTGGCTAGTTTTGACAACCAATGAAAATATGTGCTAGCCGATGAGTTTATCTTTGCATTTCACTCCTTTGATATTAGCTTTCAAGATATCCAGGACATTGATGACTACCAAAAGCAATGTTGTTTTCAAACGTAGCTTCCCTTAAAGAAATGAAAGCTAAATTGCGAGCTTGAATAAATAGTCAGGTTTGATGAAGCAGTAAACAAGATTCTTTGGTACTTGGGATCTCTGTCCAGGAACTAATTCATGCCTTCACTCACGTGAAAATCACTTGAAGTGAATCAGACCAAGGCCTGCCTTTCTGCCTTTCTCCAAGATCCTTACCAAACACGCGCACGCGGGTGCACACACACACACACACACACACACACCAAAAACAAAAACAAAAACAAAAAACAGCTGATGTCTTTACTAGAATATGCAGTCCAGGGTCAAAATAATAAAATCCCTTCAAATAAAAATATATGAATAATCAACAGTATACCATCTCTAAACTGAAATTGTTGGAGCAGACAGACTAAAAATAAAGATGTTAAATGAATTTAAGAAAATTAGAGTAGTCATGAGCAATGTGCTAGAACATAAGAAATCATAAAAAAGAATTATAGAGAAAATATCACTATTGAAAAAAATAACATATAAGATGAAGAAAGAAATATCTGTAATAAATACAGCATGGATATAGATGAAGAATAAATTACAGAGTTGGAAGATCTAGTTATATAAGACAGAATAAAAAAAATTGGTAAGAATTATATTTTGTAAGATTAACAAAAGACCAAGACAATAGGAAAGATCCTACTTGCAGAATATCCTGTCACATTTTTTTAAAAAAATGGTAGAACATGAAATTTAAAATTAAAGAAGTAAAAAAGATAAATATTCTCATTGACATATGAATTTCCCAATGAAAGATAAGAAAAAGCCTGCTGTAGATATGATAAAATAAATTTTAAAAAGTGAATTATAGTAAGAACGTTTTAATTCTTCCAGAGAAAAAGAAGTGGCCATTCAAAACAAAAAAACAAAAATTAAAAAAAATAAAAGAAACAAACGCAAAGATAAAAGGAAAAAAGGGTGTAATAATTTCATTCTTAAAGGAAAATAATTAGAAATAAGCATCTACCTCCTGCTGCATTTATTTAAATAATGTAAGTATTTTCAGAGGTATATGAACATTGCTGTGCTAAACAAAGTCCTACATTGAAACAAAAAATAAGGTGTGTTTCTAAAAAATGTACCCTATAAAATCTAATTGATGTTAACATAAGTGGACAGTGAAAAAGAGGACAAAGGTATGAGTTTGTTAAAACACTGTTTGGTCTGGAAGATATATATATATATATATATATATATATATATATATACACACACACACACACACACATACATACATACATGTGTATATACATATATATACACATACACACACGTGTATGATTATATATATAATATATATGATTACAAATAAGATATGAAGGTTGGTTAAAAATAATGACATGGGTTCTTAATTTAAGAATGGTATTTTAAAACAAATATATTATGTATATCTTCAAAACATGCAGAAGATAACATAACAAGATAACAATAACAAAGCAAGAAAAAGAAAAAAAGAAATATCAAAGGCAAGATGATATAGTGTAGCAGATTAAAAAAAATAATATAACTGAAAATATAAATCCTAATAAAATAGGTGGTACATTAGTATAAATGGATTGAGCTCCCAAGTCCCTTCAAATGGCATTAAACATGCAAAATAAATAATAAGCAAACCAAAAAATAGATCTTAATATTCAAAATAACTTTATTTAAAAACATGTATGAAAAATTCGTGAGCTAAAACAACCTTGGGAATCAGTATTAATATCTGGTATATAAAAACATAATTTAAAGCAAAAATAAATGTATAGAAAATAGTCATATATTGGTAAAATAAAGAATAGAGAAAGAATATCTAACCATTATATATTTGTAGCTAACTAAAAATATGTCAAAGCATATAAGTGAATCAGTTACCAAAACTGAAGAAATATTGTATCTACATTTGTAGCAGAATATTTTTTAACCTAACTCAGAAACTAATAGATTAACTGACAAAAATTAGTAAGTAGTAATATTAAGACCTAAACAATATGGGGTGCCTGGGTGGCTCAGTTGGTTAAGAGTCAGACTCGGTCTCAGTCATGATCCCATGGTTTGTGAGTCTGAGCCCTGCCTTGGGCTGGCTCTGTGCTGATAGCTCAGAGCCTGGAGCCTGCTTCAGATTCTGTGTCTTCCTATCTCCCTTTCTCTCTGCCCCTTTCCCACTCACACTCTGTCTTTTTCTCTGTCTCTCTCAAAAATAAACAAAATTAAAAAAAAAATTTAAAAACCCTAAATAATATAATTGTTAAAGCTAGAAAGGTGACATTACAAATGGAAAATATTCAAAGGAGAATACTTTCTTCCTAAGTACTGTGGGGAAATATAACTACAAACATAATCTTTCAAACCAGAAAGAAGGTAGTAGAGAAAGAACACAGTTTTTATCATAAATAAGCATAAAACCATACTGTAATTTGTATCATAGGTAATCCTCCAAGAGACTGCAAAGACAGAAGGAAATCTCCCCCTTTTATATGTAGCCAACAATATACATTCCATTACAGACATATTTCTAGATAAATAATAACTAGTCTTCAAGTAAGAGGATTTGACAGTGCCATTTCGCACACCTGGTATTTACTTGGTAATTGGGGTGATCGCCTATGTTAGCTAATTGGCTTTATTAAAAGGAGAAACAAACCCCATTTGTTTATGACAGGAAGTAGTTTTGCAAATTTGGAGTTAGGTGCCCACCAAAGGCTTCTACCATCCTACTAGAAACCGGGAGATCCTGCGGCCATCTTCCTTGATGTTTACACTTGAAAGAGATGTTTCTTGAATCTTGAGAAAGGCGTTGTGTGTCTTAGAACTGACAAAAGGTCTATATAGTTTTCAAAAGGATTTATGTACGTATTAAAGAGAGGAGAAAGTACTTAAAGTTCATGGTGTTTTCTAAGTGAAAAAGAAAAGAAGGGAGATTTCTTACCTTACTTTCCATAGGGTGAATTAAGTTTTTATTTTTAATTTTCATTTGTCCTTATAGCACACAGATGATTTTTATACAAATAGAAGATAGAGTATATGCTAGGTTATGAAAGTAGCTCAAAATTTCAAATAAAACCTCTTATCTACACTATATTACCTCAGAATAATGAACTGTAATGATAGAATAACAAGAACGCCTGAAAATGTCCCATACCTGTGAAAATTAAATTATACAGTATTGCGATATTTGAGCTAAGAAGAAGGCATGGTAAAGTTAAAAAGGAAATTAAGAAAAGCTTAGAGTTGACTAATAACAGCCTGAAGAGAAAACTTATGTAACCTAAGGCAAAATATGAATTAACTTTAGATTTATTAAGAAAAAAAGCTAAAACCAGAAGCATTCAGAATTTAACAAGAAAAGAAAACAAATAAAGCAATAGAGTAACCTACAGAAAAGAGGACAAAATTCACATTAAATATGAAGGACAAAAATTAATAAAATTGAGAACAATAAAAACAAATTTAGAAATAACAAGGGGGGTATTTAAAAATAATCAAGATAGCACTCTGACAATGCTAATGATATCACATTAACATTTTAATATATTTATCTATGTAAATGAACAGAAATAAAAGATAAGATGATAAATCATACATATGTTAATACGTTTTTTTGAAATCTAGATAAAATGGCTAAATTCCTAGAAACATGCAAAATCAGTGCAAAAAATAGAGAAATTGCAAGTAACCATTAAAAATGAATTGGTAGTACATAGCTTTTTAGTAATGATAACTTCTGGGAAAGAATTCCAATTTAAAATGAAACCTGACGTTATGAGATACAGAATTTCACCTTATGCCTTCAGAAGAATAGCACTTAAGAACCAAGAGATTGATTTTCATTTAATGCCTGACTTAGAGAAGACCAAGACTTATCTCCTGTCCAGTGAACATCCACCAAGAATCTCTCCCCATCCTCAAGCCAATGTATTTACTGCTTGGACTCTGGCTGGACATCCGGTTTGCATTCCTAGGCCATAAATACAGCCTGCCCTAAACCCTCAAGACAGACCTGTACTAATTATGGCATGCATTTCCCCAATTGGCCATCCCTCGGCTATTCCCAAATAAACTCAATCTCTGGTAATCTGACTTTGCCTCAGTTTACATCTTTTTTTTTTTTTTAGGCTGACAACTCAAATAGTTTAAGCAGTAAATCACATCAAATTTTTGAGCAAAATACTATCTCTATATTATATAAGTTTTTCCTGAATATATGCAACAAAACAAGTGTCATTACGCCTTTAAAAGCAGGATTCACGTCAATTTACTCGGCTACATATGACTATCATGAATCAAAAAAATAACTTATTAGTTGCCTATTTAATATATGAGTGGAGGTGACCAATTTCTCAACTATAAACTAAAGTAATTCAATTACACAATTTTAAAGAAATATATTTTCAGGTGGAGATCCAGGTTTTATGAAGCCTGAGGTATATGAAACATTTACTTTCTTTCAGGTTACATTGTTGACTTCCACCAAGATATTTGCCATCATGTTTGCATTTTAGCATGACACCAATAATTTATTTAAAAATTCACAGAAATTCTAAGTATCTATATCAAATGTTTAAATTTCCCTATATTACATCTGCCTATATATTACCACATATTTGTATAATCAAGTTACTATTTTATAGCATGCATTTACTTACTAATAAGTATTTGTTGGCATTTTATCAATGAACACTTTTATCTTCAGGCAGTCTTTTGTGTCAATAGCAACCTCACATGGCACTTAATATGAAGTTGATGACTTAGAATAATTTGTGTCAGTTATGCTAAATTGTATCCAATAACGTTGATGATTCATAATCATGAGGTTTCACACACAGACATACTTACTGTTTGTATATATTCCCTGTCCTCTCTAAATAAAAATACAGTCTACTTCTCATAATTCGTACAGCAAAAAAAAAAAAAAAAAAAATTGGCTTATTTGTATTGTATGCACTGCATTACCAAATATATTTCTGACAAAGAGAACTTCAATTTGGAATAGGCTTCAATGAAAACCATACACTCTTCTCAGGAGAAAAAGAAAAATGTGTCTAGATTTTCTGGCTCTGTACGTTTCAGATCATGCAGGGCTGAATGACATAGGTCACAGTCATCTCAGTACATCCCCCCTCATTTATATCTTGATGCCAGATGAGACTGCACAGTGGGAAGACGTTTCTACAATAGGATGACCAGCAAAACTGAATGGTACTTAGAAATAACTAGGACGTCCTCATGTAACAACTCCCACATATGACTCCAGAAATAACTATGATCCATACAAAAGTATCGGTTAAATCCAAGCTAAATGTGATACCAACAAATGGGGTAACCTTCAAAGGGAAGTGCAAATACAGACATCCATCATGTAGTACTATGTATTGGTTAGAAGTAGCCGACAGGACATAGGTATAAACACAACAATACCAACATAAACACAAAAAGCATTTAGATGAAAATCAATGTATTTTAGAACACATATTAACAAAAGTATCCATATTGACACATTATAATAATTTTCCATGTGAGGAAAATAAATGGGAGTGAAAAATAGAATAATTTTAAAATAAAACTGCTACAGGGGTGCCTAGGTAGCTCAGTCACTTAAGTGGCTGATTCCAGCTCAGGTCATGATCCCAGGGTTGTGGGATCCTGCCCAAGTCAGGCTCTGCACTGAGTGCGAAGCCTGCTTGGGGTTCGTTCTCTCTCTCTCTCTCCCCCCACCTCTGCCTCTCTCCCTCACTCATGCACTCTCTCTCTCTCAAAAAAAAAAAAAAAAAAAAAAGGAAAATGAGATATTTATGGAACTACAATCTTCAGCTTTTCTTAACATGGGACCTATTCACAAAGCATCTTTACTTTAAATGTCAAAATCACTCAAAAGTTAGAAAATCCTTGTTTCTATGTTATAATTAGTTATACAAAATGAGGTTGGTAATGAACTTGCCTAAAAATACATTTAAACTTTCTCTAAGAATAAATAAATGTTTTTAACAAAATAATTTAAAACTGGGGTGCCTGGCTGTCTCAGTGGGTTAAGCATCTGACCCTTGATATCAGCTCAGGTCATGATCTCATGCTTCCTGAATTCAAGCCCCACTTAAGGCTCTGTGCTGACCTAGAGGAACCTGTGTGGGATTCTCTCTCTCTCTCACTCTCTGTGTCTCTCTGTCTCTCTCAAAATAAGTAACTAAATATTTAAACATTTTAAAAATAGGGGTGCCTGGGGCACCTGGGTGTCTCAGTGGGTTAGGCATCTGACTTCTGTTCAGATCACGATCAAGGTTCAGGAGTTTGAGTCCCGCATCAAGCTCTGAGCTGTCAGCACAGAGCTTGCTTCAGATTCTGTCTCCCTCTCTCTCTGCCCCTCCCTCGCACTCTCTGTATCTCTGTGCAACCCCTCCCCCATCTCTATCTATTCTGTCTAGGACACAGAAATAAACCGGAGACAGGAGAATGCCAAAAATCTTTATGAGGTCTAGGTTTTAAAGAATTTTCAGATTCTGATTAGTCTCCCAAAAAAAAACCATTCAAAAATACAGATAATAAAGGAGACTTTCAAAAGGAGTTTTCAGTATTACCATCCCCCTTTTCTTTTATAATAGGATCAAATATTTCTCAGCTTTACTTCTACCTTTCACAAACATTACCAAACATGAGGAAAGGAAGAATGAACAAGTGTCATGCATATGGTGATCCTCCTTTACATTTCTTTTGTATCTGTATTCCATTGATAGTTTGAGTTTTAATTTCAATTTTTTTTGTTTTGTTTTTTAAGCTTGATTTCAATTTCCCTAGCAAGGCGTTCAGCTATATTTTTATTTCTTATGGAAGCTTCAAATTGGCTTTAACCCTATAAAATTGCATTTATATATTTCTTGCCTGGCTTCTATTTGTTTGGTGTCTCTATTTTCATGTTAGTTTTCATGAAAAAAAAATTCTTTAAGGAAACTGTCTTGCCATTAGTTTCTGTGAAATGCCTTAAAATTATTTCTTGTCAATTCTCCAGTTTTCTGGGGGGTATTTTTCTGATATTCTTAAATATCCTTTTCTCTTGACACTTTATTCATTTATACCATCTTTACACAGTGTAACATAGCCCACTATAACAATGGTTGTGTTGATTTCTTTACAGTTATTATACTCCTTTGGGAGTGAGTAAAAACAGCTGTTTGTTGAGGTATTCTGGGAAGAAATGGGAGTGATACAGTGAACTTAACGAGACTTAAAATCCTTCTCATAAAATCATCCATGTTCTCTTTTCTAGTAGCATGCACCCTCCCTGCTCTTATAGATGTAGGTAGCTAATATTAAATCGCAGGTATTCAGGGCTTTTTAAATGTAATAGTCATTGTTTTCTGTCTTTTCTTCTCCGTGTTCCATATATACAAGACTTCTCAGAAATGAAAGTGTTTTGATCCTTCCTTTCTTCCTTTCTCCCTCCCTATCCCCTCCCGCTTTTCCTTACCTCTTTCCTTTTTCCTGTATATTAAGTGCGTTTTACACAAAGTGAAATGCATAGTTCTTAAGTGTGAAGCTTGGAGAATATTAACCTATGTCTATTCCTGGGTATACACCGCCCAGATTGAAACAAAGACTATTTCCATCCACCCAGGGAGTTCCCTCCTGTCCCTGACACTCAATTCTCCCACCTGCCTTCATAAACACTCCTTAGAATTGTATTAAAATAAATTAGTTTTGCTATTCTAGAAATTCATATACATGTAGTCATATCATATAAACATTAACCTCTTTGGCTCAACTTATTGTCATTAATTTAAATCCATGTAGTTGATGTGTCACTTTCATTTCTGTATAGCATTCAATAGAAGTAATTTACAATTTGTTTATCTGTTCTGATGATGGGCATTTGGGCTGTTTCCAGTTTTTGGTTATTGTAAATAAAATTGCTATGAATAATTTGTAAGATTGTGTGTGTGTGTGTGTGTGTGTGTACATATGTTCTCATTTCTTGCATGTATATTTTTGGAGTGGAACTGCTAAGTGTGAAGGAATACACTCAAATTTATTGGAAACTGAAAATTTGTATTGCATTTTTTGTTGTTTATACTCCCACTAAACACGCATGAGCAATTCCGTTACTCCATTTCCATTCATTCAGTTGGTTTTATCAGTCTTTTGAATTGTAGTTATTCTGCTGAGACAGTGGTAATGCAATGTGGCTTAAATTTGTATTCAAGTAAACCTGTCATTAGTAAACTAATGATGTTGGGCTACTTCAGGGAAATGAATATTGAAGGCTTTTACCACGTTTTAAAACTGGATTATCTGAATTTTTCTTATCAGTTTGTAGGATTTCCTTAAATATTTTAAATATAAGGCTTTTACCAGATAATATATTGCATTTATTTTCTTCCACTCTTTGACTTGCCTTTTAGTTTTCTTAATGATCTTTCATGAACATTTAAAATATTTCATTTAAAATCTTTCATTATATTGTAATGCCTAACTTTTATGACTTTTTAAACCTACCTAAGGCAGCATCACCACCCAAACTTGGGTCACAAAACCATTTTTCTTGGCTTTACTCTAGAAGCTTTACTGTTTTAAATTTCATATTTAAATTGATGATCCATTTCAAATGAAATTTTGTGTATGGTGTGAGATATGAGATAAAGGTAACTTTTAGCCATGTGGATATTCAGTTGCCCCTCCAAGATTTATTAAGAATATGTTATTTTTTCCTGGAATTTCATTTGTTTCATTATCAAATATCAAGTGGCTACACATGCGTACATTTATTTTTGAAATAGTATATTTGTATTTTGTTAATCTGTCCATTCTTGTGTCAGTACCACATTCTCTAAATTATAATATTTTATGCAACAGCTTAGATCTATATCAAAGAATTATGCTAAGTAAAAATGAGTCTCAATAATATATGCCTCCATTTATATAACAAAGTAAAATAAGAAAATATAGAGATGAAGAATGGAGTAGTAATTTCCAGAGGTTATCAGAATTAATACTATATTGTTCTATAGATAAAACTTACATTTTAAAAATGTGTTCTCTAAATAGTTCATGATATCCATGTATTATCATTATAATAAACTTGCTTTAAAATTAATATGTCAAAAATTAGACAGCATGATGTATAAAGAATAAATACTAATGTGTTAAGTAATAACATTTAACAAAATTGAATTGTTGAGAAAAATCTGCAGTTTTTACCCTTACTTTCACCAGCATTTTGGTGTCATCTGAAGATAATTAACAAAAATTCTTGGAACATACAAGAAATGTCTCAGTGAAAATAACTGAAAAAATAAGGATGTATGAAAAGAAATGATGTGCAAATGGACAAAGTCTAAAAATTTCAGTCACAGGGCAAAAGTATACATATTTCTACATTGATAACCCAACCATAATCAATCTTAATTACCTAAATTAAATTCAGTCCCTAAAACAATAATGTAAAAGCATTACTATCTTCCATGACACAAGTATTCTTATTGTTCAACAAATGTTAAAATACAATTAAAATTTAATAATCCTTTATAGAATTTAAGTACATATGAAGTGATAACGTTAATATGGTTAATTCATTAAGAAGGTTTTCACAATTATTTTTCTTTGAAGTTAATAACTTTTGTTCATGAAATGTTAATATTCTTAGTATCTATGATTTTTCACTAGCATATATTCTAGCTTATATATTTTTCCAGATTATTTAGTCATTTATACTCTAAGCTAGTGATAATTTATATTTAGCCTTTTCAGCTAATATATATATGTATATATGAACACATACATATATATACATATATTTATATATATACATACATAGATATATAGATATATAGATATATATATATGCTACTTTTGTCAATTAGCAGAATGCCAATAACTAATTGTGTTGTAAAAATATTCAAATATAGTTTTAGGTAATGTTGAAATTAAGGAAAATATTACTATGGTATGAAAATATAACTGCTAATGCTAAGGATGGAGAAGGAAACAATTTGAAAGTTCATCCTGCTAATTTTCTTGGTAATGCATAAAATATCCCTTATTAACAATTTTCTATCATTCAAATATCTATAACTGTCCTGTCAACACTCCTTCACTTCTTAGCCTTCAGCACTGTGTACTTGGTGAAAGTCTCATGGAAACAAATTGACAAAAAATTTTGAGTTCACTCCACATCTTAGACTCGTTGGGGCTCTAAACTTTCACACTAACCAATGCTTGCTACTAAAGCTTAAGAAATTTTGTCTTTACGCCAGCAAATGTCCTCTGTCCCTGTGTGTTTGCACCTTTTCTCCCTGTGAGTCAGAGACGTAAGGGTTACTTGATCCATTTTCTCTTAACAAGTGTTTACTCCTCTGCATGTTGCTTCATTTATATTACTAAGAAGCTATTATTTTGTAACATATTTAATTTTTTGCAATGTTAGAATGGAGTGAAAGACTGCAAATTTCAACACTGTCACCTGAAGAAGTCTGTATTATTTATTGAATAAGTAAATAAAATGGATATTTACTCGGGAATGAACTACAGAATTCACCTATAAGGACATAAGAAATCCTGAGCAAACTATAAAATCAGTTGTAGAGTTTATAGGTGAGTTTTATTAAAACATGGGATGGAATACTTTTGTTATTTAAACCTTTCCAGAATCCAGAACATGATTTTAAAATCTCAGCTTATTATTATGCAGAAATAAATCAGATACAAAATTGAACACAGTCCATAAAATGTAAACCACGGCACAAGTTTATGTATGATCAAAGTCGGCACTGGTATTTAGCCAGTTAACAACACAAGAACCAGAATAATTACTAACTGGTTTTGTATCTTCTGTAGCAGTTGTGGTTGTGTTTAATTCTATTCTTTCTGTCTGGCAAGTGTCAAACTTTATTGGCCGATGCTTTCTATAGTAGGCATTAATTTTTAAAACTGAATGTTATATTTCTATGCTTATTTCCACCCTGTAGTTTATAATATTGTCATTTATTTCTGAATGCTGTGTTATACATCTGTCTTTCTTTTTTTTTTTTAATTTTTTTTTTTCAACGTTTATTTATTTTTGGGACAGAGAGAGACAGAGCATGAATGGGGGAGGGGCAGAGAGAGAGGGAGACACAGAATCGGAAACAGGCTCCAGGCTCTGAGCCATCAGCCCAGAGCCCGACGCGGGGCTCGAACTCACAGACCGCAAGATCGTGACCTGGCTGAAGTCGGACGCTTAACCGACTGCGCCACCCAGGCGCCCCACATCTGTCTTTCTAAAATACTTTTATTTTGATTATTCTTTAATGAGAATAATATCTGGTATTCACTGGTTAAAAATATTATCTTAATCATAAAATCTGCCTGTTTCTAAATGACATTCTGTGTTACTGCCCTGTGAGATGATTCCTCTTTCATTCTAATACTATTTAAATTAATAGTGCCATAAAATATGTTTTGATATTACATAGGATAACTTCCTTCTCATTGCTCTTTTTTCACACTGCCATTGGCTTTCTCTGCACATAGTCTCTTGGTTATACTTTAAAATAATCTTGTTTTATTAAGTTCCTTTAGAATTGAACTGAACTATTACGTTATTTTTGGAATCATTAACATCTTTGAGTAATTCCATGCAGAAAATAAACAGTGTGTCTTCTCATTTATGTAAATATTCCCTTGCTTCTTAGTAATATTTTAGAGTTTTTAAAATATGTATATAGATACCACATAGTTCTTCCTAAGTTTACTTTTAGACGTTATCTGTTTTTTACATTTGTGAGTAAGATATTTTTAAATTACTCTTTTCTAAATACTAAATGCTTATCTCTAAAAAAGCTTTTTTATATTAGTGGGGTACTAGAGAATAAGCCCAATTTACTGAATTCCTTTACTTATTCTAATTACTAGTATTGATAAACAGTAAAAGAGATGGAAAATACAGAAAGACCAATTACTCTGGAGGCAATTTGGGAATGTTGTCAAAGATTGACTTTTCCCAAAGAGCACTGGGCTCCAAAGCCAATTCTTTGAAAACTTCAGGAATAGATAATGCCAAATGTTATTTAAACTGCTTCAGAGCCCAGCAAGAAAAGAGGAGCTTTGAAATTCTTTTAACAGAGTCAGTATGATATTGATGCCAAAACCTAAAAGTACAGAATAATCTCACTTGGGAATACTGAAGCAAATATCTTAAATAAAATATTATAAAGTAGAAGACAGAAAAACTTTCAAAGGATTATGCAGCATAGCAAATAGGGCTTTATTTCATGGTTCAATCGTAGGAAATCTATTTCTGTATTTCAAAATATTTGTGTCAATAGAAAAATACAACCTTTGTAGAAGACAGAATGTCACTGGATAAAATCAAATGAGATACATATTTAAATTAGAGATATATAGATATATGTTAAATCAACAATCAGAAACAAGCTTTAAAGTGCAACACTAAATGAATATAACTATCATAGGCCTGGTTTTATAGAAGCTCAACAATGATGCTAGAGTCTAATGTGAAAAGAGAAATTAAAAGGCTAAATTTGGCAAGGGAGATTCAAAATCATTATCTGGCATCATATACCTGAAAATTTGAAGAAAATCAGTTAAAAAAACTAGTAGATATTATATTAATGTTTATAAAGTTAATATACAAAGATCAGTTTATTTTCTACATTTATCACTTACTGAGTAGATCATGCAATGGAAGAAATAATTTTATTTCCAACAAGAACATAACTGTAAAAATACCTAAAAGATGAATCAACAAGAAATGTTGATAACTTTTCCTGAAGGTGTATTTCTATTGGTGTCACTTTTTGAATCTGTTTACATCTTCTGATTTATAAGATTATAAATCACGTTTTACCTGATTAACCAGTCATTAAACAAAGGGAGTAACAAAGAAAACAAACCCTTGTGTACTAAGTGGAAAAAGGACAGTAAGCATACACACACACACACACACACACACACACACAGATACACAAATATACAGTTACATTTCTCCAATTTCTTGCAATATGAGTGGTTTTCATGTATTTATTAATATTTGTATTTATTCTTTCCAGAATTGCATTTTCTTAAAATTTGTATCTTTTACAACTGGGTTAGAGTGTTCTTCATTGATTCAAGGAGATCTTTATATATTGTTAATATTATTCTGTAGTCAGTTATACGCATACTAATATTTTCTGTAACCATTTACTACTTTTCTTATTTGCTTATTATGCCTTTTAAGTTTTTAATTTTTTAAAATTATTTTTAATATGATTACTTATTTATGAGAGAGAGAGAGAGGGAGAAGTGGGAGGGGGCAGAGAGGGAGAGAGAGAGAGAGAGAGACAGAATCTGAAGCAGACTCCAGGCTCTGAGCTGTCAGCATAGAGCCTGACGCAGGGCTCGAACTCATGAACCACAAGATCATGACCTGAGCCAGCGTTGATTGCTTAACCAACTGAGCCACCTGGGTGTATCTGTGTTGTTTTTTCATAAAGAGAGATCATATGCGTACAATTTAAAAGTTTTATGGCATATATATCAATATCGATATATATGTCAGGGTGATTGATGGGACTAATTGATCTACATTAAGAACATTTTGATTTTTGATAGTTTTTAGTTCAATTGTATATACATTTTCCAAATATTTTTATTTTTTCAATGTTACACAGACAAATATGCATACGGTTGCAAGATTAATGGTTATTGGGAATAGCATGGAAGCTTTTTGTGTGTCTCGTGTCCATGAAATACAGCCAGACCAACACTAAACCATTCTGCACCCCTAGGAAACTGATTGGAGGATTAACACAACAATCTTCACAACCTGAACCACAGAATTCAGCAGGTATGAGGCACAGAGAGATGAACTTGGGAGCGAGAAGCTGCGAAAGGTAGGGAACCTCTTTTGTGGGTGGAGAGAAGATGGAGACTGGGAGGGGAGGAGCATACAGGGAAAGCATCCCTCCCCAAAAGCAGCTGGAGAGAAAATGGAAAATTGGAAACAGCCATAGGGACTAAACTATAAAGGGAGAAAGGAGAAAGGAGAGGGTTTAAATTCCATTAAGACTGTAAACAAGGGGAGTGCAAAGGCTGCAACTCCCCAGCTCAATTCCTGGCGGTGCTGTCATGGGAAGGACGAATCTAGAGGAACAGAATGGGGTCCAGGAGGTTCTCAGGCCACACAGGGAAAAGAGGTTCCACTGCTGGAAGGACATTTGGTAGAGACTGTTGAAGACACCTGGTCCCAGCAGACCCTGGAAGGCAGCCACATGCGCTGGTGCTGGGGCAAGGTCATTGAGGGTGAAGCCTAGTGTCAGATGTGTGTTGTGATTTTCCATAATCCCTGAAATGGTGCTGCTACTCTGTCTCGCGAACTTTTTCTGGGGCGGGCTGGCACCTGGCCGCAGTCTCGGGGCACCAGCAACAGCACGGTCCAGCGGGCGTTCCTGGGTGCAGCTGATATTTGTCCATTGCTCATTAGGCCATTGCTTGGTGAGACCCTCCCGCAGAGGGGCGGAATGGGTCAAAGCCGCAGTCCTTCAGAAGTAAGGGGCCAGGGAATACAGCCGCATCTGAGACAAAACTCGGGAGAGAGGTACTGCCTGGGGCCTGGTCATGGAGAGTGAAAAAGTGGGGAGTGGATGAGAGCTAAAGAAAGAGAAATGGTGCATGATTGCTGATCCAGGAGAACAGACTGGATAGCGGGGTGGCGCCATTTTCACCGTTCCCGCGCATGTGCATATGCACCTAGGAGCATCACAACAATCCAACTCAGTAGGCTAGCCGCACCATCTAGTGGACAGTGGAGCTGTTACACCGAGCCCTGCCTAACTGGGCCAACTTCACTCTTCAAGAACACAAACCTCACCACCGGCTTAATTTATGGACTATAAAGAGCTAAATAGATTGACTTCTAGGGGAAAACAAAGCAATTTCAGTCCTACTTCAATCTGTTAGCAGGTTCATCTATTCAATTTTTTTCTCTCTCTCTCTTTTTTATTTCTCTTTTACAAATCTTTTTTTTTCCTTGAATACAGAAAGAGAAAAAAATCATTTTTATTTTCAATTTTTATTAAAAATATCTGTCTTTAACTGTTATTACATTATTTTTTACTTTTGTGTACTTTTTTCAAATTCTACTTTACTTCCAGCATTTTAATTTAGTCTACTTCAATGTCCTCACCTCTTCAAATTTTCAATTTCCTTTTTTTTCCTTCATTTTCTTTTTTTCTCTTTTTCATTTATTTTCTTTTTCTTGAATACAGAGAGAGGAACACTTCATTTTTACCTTCAATATCTTTTGAAAATATTTTAAAAAATTTTTATTACTATATTTTTTGCTTTTATGTAAATTTTTAAAAATGCTATTCTACTTCCATCATTTTATTTTAGTCTACTACAGTGTATTCACTTTTTCAAATTTTCAAACGATTTCTTTTTTCTTTTTTTATCTTTTTTCTCTTTTTCATTTCTTTTTTCTTAAATACAGAAAATGAAAAAAATTCATATTCATTTTTAATTTTAATTAAAAATATTTTTCTTTAATTTTTTCTACTATATTCTTTACTTTTTTGTGTATTTTTTCAAATTTTATTATACCACCATCATCTCATTTTAGTCTACTTCAGTGTACTCATTTTCTCAAATTCTCAAATGATTTCCATTTTTTTACCCCCCCACTTTTATTTTCTCTAATCTGTCAAACTACTTTCAACACCCAGACCAAAGCACACCTAGAATCTAGCATCATCTATTCGATTTTTATGTGTGTGTTTTTAATTTTTAATTTTAATATTTTTTTAATTTTAATTTTTTTAATTTCAATTTTTCTACCTCCTTAATTCCTTTTCTCCTTTCAAAATGAAAAAATGAAGGATTTCACCCCAAAAGAAAGAGCACGAAGAAACGACAGCCAGGGATTTAACAAACACAGTTATAAGTAAGATGTCTGAACCAGAATTTAGAATCACGATAATAAGAATACTAGCTGGAGTCAAAAATAGATTAGAATCCCCTTCTGCACAGATAAAAGAAGTAAAAAATAGCAAGAATGAAATTAAAAATGCTATAACTGAGCTACAATCACGGATGGATACAGTGGCAGCATGTACAAGGCAGAACAGAGAATCAGCGATATAGAGGACAAACTTAGAATAACAAACCAGGAAAAAAGAGGAAAATTAAGGCAAAAGAGCACAAGTTAAGAATTAGAGAAATCAGTGACTCATTAAAAAGGAACAATATCAGAATCATAGGGGTCCCAGAAGAGGAAGAAAGAGAAATAGGGGTAGAACGGTTATGTGAGCAAATCATAGCAGAAAACTTTCCTAACCTGGGGAAAGACACAGACATGAAAATCCAGGAAGCACAGAGGACCCCCATTAGATTCAACAAAAACCAACCATCAACAAGGCATATCATAGTCAAATTCAAAAAATGCTCATGCAAGGAGAGAATCATGAAAGCAGCAAGGGAAAAAAAGTCCCTAACCTACAAGGGAAGACAGATCAGGTTTGCAGCAGACGTATCCACAGAAACTTGGCAGGCCAGAAAGGAGTGGCAGGATATATTCGTGCGCTGAATCAGAAAAAAATGCAACCAAGAATTCTGTATCCAGAAAGGCTGTCATTCAAAATAGAAGCAGATATAAAAAGTTTCCCAAACAAAAATTAAAGGAGTTTGTGACCACTAAACCAGCCCTGCAAGAAATTTTAAGGGGGAATCTCTGAGGGGAGAAAGATGAAAATATATATGTATATACCAAAATCAACAAAAGATTAGAAAGGACCAGTGAACACCACCAGAAACTCAAACTCTACAAGCATAATATTGGCAATAAATTCATATCTTTCAGTACTCACTCTAAATGTCAATGGACTCAACACTCCAATCAAAAGACATTGGGTAACAGATGGATAATAAAACAAGATCCATCTGTATGCTGTTTACAAGAGACCCACTTTAGACCTAAAGACACCTTCAGATTGAAAATAAGGGGATGGAGAACCATCTATCATGCTAATGGTCAACAAAAGAAAGCCAGAGTAGCCATACTTATATCAGACAATTTAGACTTTAAAATAAAGACTGTATCAAGAGATGCAGAAGGGCATTATATCATAATCAAGGGGTCTATAGACCAACAAAACCTAACAATTGTAAACATTTATGCGACAAATGTGGTGCACCCAAATGTATAAATTAGTTAATCACAAACATAAAGAAACTCATCAATAGTAATACCATAATAGTAGGAGACTTCAACACCCCACTCACAGATATGGACAGATCATCAAATAAAAAATAAACAAGGAAACATTGGCTTTGAATGACACACTGGACCAGATGGATTTAACAGATACATTCAGAACATTTTATCCTAAAGCACCAGAATACACATTCTTCTCCAGTGCACATGGAATGTTCTCCAGAATAGACCATATACTGGAACAGAAATCAGCCCTAAGTACAAAAAGATTGAGCTCATACCTTGAATATTTTCAGACCACAACGCTATGAAACTCAAAAGCAACCACAAGAAAAAATTGGGAAGGGTAACAAATACTTGGAGACTGAAGAACATCCTACTAAAGAATGAATGGGCTAACCAAGCAGTTAAAGAGGAAATTGAAAAGTATATGAAAGCCAATGAAAATGATAACACCACAACCCAAAACCTCTGGGACTCAGCAAAGACAGTCATAAGAGGAAAGTACATAGCAATCCAGGCCTTCCTAAAGAAGGAAGAAAGATCTTAGATACACAACCTAACCTTATGCCTCAAGGAGCTGGAAAAAGAACAGCAAATAAAACCCAAAACCAGCAGAAGACAGGAAATAATAAAGATTAGAGCAGAAATTAATGCTATCAAAACCCAAAAAGCAGTAGAACAGATCAACGAAACCAGAAGGTGGTTCTTCGAAAGAATTAACAAAATTGATAAATCACTAGCCAGTTTGATCAAGAAGGAAAAGGAAAGGACCCAAATACATAAAATCAAGAATGAAAGAGGAGAGATCACAACCAACACAGCAGAAATAAAAATAATAATAAGGGAATATTATGAGCATTTATATGCCAATAAAATGGGTAGTCTGGAAGAAATGGACAATTTCTAGAAACATAGACACTACCAAAACTGAAACAGGAAGAAAGAGGAAATTTGAACAGACCCATAACCAGGAAGGGAATCAAATCAGTAATCAAAAATCTCCCAAAAAACAAGAGTCCAGGGCCAGATGGCTTTCCAAGGAAATTCTACCAAACATTTAAGGAAGTTAACACATATTCTCTTGAAACTGTTCCAAAAAAGTAGAAATGGAAGGAAAACTCCCAAACTCTTTCTATGAAGGCAGCATCACCTTGATTCAAAAACCAGACAGAGACCCCTACTAAAAAGGAGAACTATAGACCAATTTCCCTGATGAACATGGATGCAAAAATCCTCAACAAGATATTAGCCAACCGAATCCAACAATACATTAAAACAGTTATTCACCACGACCAAACGGGATTGATACCTGGGATGCAGGGCTGGTTCAACATCCACAAAACAATTAATGTGATTCATCACATCAATAAAAGAAAGGACAAGAACCATATGATCCTTTCAATGGATGGAGGAAAAGCATTTGACAAAGTACAACATCCTTTCTTGATAAAAACCCTCAAGAAAGTAGGGATAGAAGGGTCATACCTCGAGATCATAAAAGCCATATATGAACAACCCAACGCTAATATCATCCTCAATGGGGAAAAACTGAGAGCTTCCCCCTAAGGTCAAGAACAAGACAGGGATGTCCACTCTCGCCACTGTTATTCAACATAGTATTGGAAGTCTTAGCTTCTGCAATCAGACAACACAAAGAAATAAAAGGCATCCAAATCGGCCAGGAAGAGGTCAAACTTTCACTTTTTGCAGATGACATGATACTCTATATGGAAAACCCAAACGACTACACCAAAAAACTGCTAGAACTGATTCATGAATTCAGCAAAGTTGCAGGATATAAAATCAATACACAGAAATTGGTTGTATTCCTATACACCAAAAATGAAGCAACAGAAAGAGAAATCAAGGAATCAATCCCATTTACAGTTTCACCAAAAACCATAAAATACCTAGGAATAAATCTAACCAAAGAGGTGAAAAATCTATACACTGAAAACTATAGAAAGCTTTTGAAAGAAACTGAAGAATACACACAAAAAAATGGAAAAAGATTTCATGCTCCTGGATAGGAAGAACAAATATTGTTAAAATGTCCATAGAACCCAAAGCAATCTACATACTCAATGCAATCCCTATCAAAATAACACCAGCATTCTTCACAGAGCTAGAACAAATAATCCTAAAATTTGTATGGAACCAGAAAATACCCCAAATAGCCAAAGCGATCTTGATAAAGAAAACCAAAGCAGGAGGCATCACAATCCCAGACTTCAAGGTATACTACCAAAGCTGTAATCATCAAGACAGTGTGGTACTGGCACAAGAACAGACACTCAGATCAATGGAACAGAATAGAGAACCCAGAAATGGACCACAAACGTATGACCAACTAATCTTTGACAAAGCAGGAAAGAATATCCAATGGAATAAAGACAGTCTCTTCAGCAAGTGGTGCTGGGAAAACTGGATAGCGACATGCAGAAGAATGAACCTGGACCACTTCTTACACCATACACAAAAATAAACTCAAAATGGATAAAAGACCTCAGTGTAAGACAGGAAGCCATCATAATCCTCGAGGAGAAAGCAGCCAAAAACCTCTTTGATCTTGCCCACAGCAAATTCTTACTCAGCACCTCTCTGGAGGCAAGGGAAACAAAAGCAAAAATGAACTACTGGGACCTCATCAAAATAAAAACCTTCTGCACAGCGAAGGAAACAATCAGCAAAACTAAAAGGCAACCGACAGAATGGGAGAAGATATTTGCAAACGACATATCAGATAAAAGGTTAGTATCCAAAATCTATAAAGAACTTATCAAACTCAACCCCCCAAAAATAAATCCAATGAAGAAATGGGCAAAAGACATAAATAGACACTTCTCCAAAGAAGACATCCAGATGGCCAACCGACACATGAAAAAATGCCAACATCACTCATCATCAGGGAAATCCAAATCAAAACCATTATGAGATACCACCTCACACCTGTCAGAATGGCTAACATTAACAACTCAGGCAACAACAGATGTTGGTGAGGATGAGGAGAAAGAGGATCTCTTTTGCGTTGTTGGTGGGAATGCAAGCTGGTGCAGCCACTCTGGAAAACAGTATGGAGGTTCCTCAAAAAACTAAAAATAGAACTACCCTACACCCAGCAATTGCACTACTAGGCACTTATCCACGGGATACAGGTGTGCTGTTTTGAAGGGACACATGCACCCCCATGTTTATAGCAGCACTATCAACAATAGCCAAAGTATGGAAAGACCCAAATGTCCCTCGATGGATGAATGAATAAAGAAGAAGTGGTATATATATGTACAATGGAGTATTACTTGGCAATCAAAAAGAATGAAATTTTGCCATTTGCAACTATGTGGATGGAAGTAGAGGGTATTATGCTAAGTGAAATTAGTCAGTCAGAGAAAGACAAAAATCATATGACTTCACTCATATGAGGACTTTAAGAGACAAAACAGATGAATGTAATGGAAGGGAAACAAAAATAATATAAAAACAGGGAGGGGGACAAAAGAGAAGAGACTCATAAATATGGAGAAAAAACTGAGGGTTGCTGGAGGGGTTGTGGGAGGGGGGATGGGTTAAATGGGTAAGGGGCATTAAGGAATCTACTGAAATCATTGTTTCACTCTATGCCAACTAATTTGGATGTAAATTTTAAAAAATAAAAAATAAAATTAAAAAAGATTAATGGTTATTAATTAGTTGTTATAAGGTTATAATGTATAATATGAAACATAATATATTCATTAAAAATATCCCTGTAGATATACATATTGATATCAACCTAATTACAATAAAATGAAGTTGAAAGAACTTGAATTTGAAAACTATATAGTATGCCCCATCTACTTAATAAATAAACATCCTAATGTGTATATAAATGAATGCATTAATACACATAGACTCACACAAACATTTTTAGAAGAACACAAATTGGTAACAGAATTATATCTGGGAAAGGGAACTAGGTCCTGACTTTGGAGACTGGTTAATGCTCAAAGTGAACTTTTTGGTTTCAGTCTAATATTTCTATAATAACTGACATTTTTACAACTAGAATACATCTATAACCCAGAAATAAGTGAAAACGAGAAAAAATGATAAAATATAGTAAATTTGAGTAATTACAGAAAACTAAATACTGTAAAATATTATTGACATAACTTTGATTCTTTAAATAATAAATGCCCTTTATATAATAAATATCACCTTAATGAAATAAATTATAAATATATATTACTTTTATATGTAAATTTTCTAAGAGAAAAATTATATCATTAATTAATAATAGAAAAATTCAAATATATGAATAAAGTCTAAGTGTTTTTAAAATTTCAATTTAAGTGTAAAATATAACAGGAACTTAGAAAGATTTTTGTAAATTATGAATAGTATGTATTTAAATGTTTCTTTACTTATTTTGAGAGAAGAGAGACAGAGTATGAGTGGGGAAGGGCAGAGAGAGAGAGAGAGAGAGAGAGAGAGAGAATGAGAGTCACAAGCAGGCTCCACATGCCAGCGTGGAACTCACGTGGGGCTTGAAACAACGAACCATGAGATCAGGACCTTACCTGAATGCAAGAGTGTGACACTTAACCAACTGAACCACCCAGGCTCCCCATGGATAATATATATTTAAAATCAAGATATTTAACTATGTATGTAAAACCAAGATAATCTGCTCAAAGAATAGCTAGAGACATTCTGTCTAAAATTAATCACAAAACAGAGTCAAGACAAGTTCATCGACTGCAATGGCCATCTACTATATAATTCAGAATAGAAGCTCTGTTGTCACACTTTTTGGGCATAAACTTTATTTATAGCACTTGGTAATTATGTGAACTGGGGAAAGCTAATCAGTTTATTTTTTTTAATTTCATTGTTTATAATATAGGGAAAATGCTAGTGATTAACGAGTTGTTATAGAAATAAATGTTAAAACACAAAGTAACTACATAATAAAACATCCAGAGCCCTCCACTATAAACCCTAGCAAATCTTTCCAACTGTAGTCCTCAGTTCTGGTATTCCACTTAATTCTGGTATATGTCACCACACATGCCATTTGATATTGTTTCTTGTCTTACAATGTTCATCTCTTAATATTCTATCCTTGGCCAACTTTATCCATCTACTCATTGTGTTGTTTCATGAAATAATAATCAAAGTAACCTGTAAAATTCCCGCAAATAATAAACACTCAAGATTCATGTTCCATATAGCCAAAATAGCTTATTTGAATATACGCAGTATCCCAAAATCCCAGAGAATTTTTTATCATATTCCATCAAATTAATCAAATACGTACTGGATCAAATCAAATATGGGTCATTTACTATTAGTAGGATGCATGCATAAGATCTCACATTTCCACTTCATATTATTTCAAACTATATGTTGCATTTTCTCATGTACATTTACTAAAACAAGAAATCACATTTCATTCTTTTTTCCTTCAGTTTCCTAGTATTTAGGATACTGATATAATCCTTTCTGAATCATAAGATAAAATAAATACATATTAAATAATTTCTCAGGGCGCCTGTGTGGCTCAGTCGGTTAAGCGTCCAACTTTGGCTCAGGTAATGATCTCACCATTCCTGAATTCGAGCCGTGTGTGGGGCTCTGTGCTGACAGCTCAGAGGCTGGGGACTGTTTCAGATTCTGTGTTTCCCTCTCTCTCTGCCCTTTCCCCAGTTGCATTCTCTCTCTCTTTCAAAAATAAATAAACAAAAATAATAACTTCTCACATATTTCTTACAACTTCTTTTTGATCACTTTTATATGCCTAACATTTCCGTAAGTAATCACAAAATCATTTAAGGAACAATACTAAAAGTTTGTTAATGTTTTATGTTTCCTTTTTCAGTATATAGGATTATAAAATTACTTGATGCTTTCACAAGGTGAGTCTTTGACTTAATATCTCTTATGATCAACGATACAGTTTAGAAAGTGTTGAATATATATAATCTTTGCACTTAGAAATATGATAAATTGCCTTAAAATTGATCACAAATACCATATGATTTCACTCATGTGTGGAATTTAAGAAATAAAACAAACGATCATGGCAGGAAAGGAGAGAGGAAAACCAAGAAACAGACTCTTAACCATAGAGAAAAAACTGACAGTTACAAGAGGGGAGGTGGATGGGAGAATGGGTTAAATACGTGATGTAAATTAAGGAGTGCACTTATGATGAGCCCTGAGTGTTGTATGGAAGTGTTGAATCACTATATTGTACACCCGAAACTAATATTAAACCATATGTTACTTAACTGGAATTCAAATAAAAGTAAAAAAAAATGATGAAACATTTATTTTATTTATAGTAATATCAAATTCAACTTCCTAAGGGCATATCATATATATCTGGGCTCAAGCATGTCTAATAACAAATTAATTAATTGTTTTTCTAATTACTAATTCTAAATCAATATCATCCTTATTTAATAGGAATGATACCTACAATCTGAATAATTATCAATTTATGAAACTATCAACTGAGATACCTTTTGTTTGTAAATGGTAGACATTTTCCATTTGCATATGCTAATGGATGTTTGTGATAGAATATGTTTGCAAAAGAAAAATAATGTTTTATAAGTGTGACTGTATTGAAATGAATTTATTGTTATATTGACAAGTGATAATGTTTTCTTTCAAATTAAAACGTTATTTTATTGAATAGCAGAAATGCCTATTAAATTTTAATAGAGTAAAAGGTGAGTATAATATTATTTAATTCCATTCATTGACGTTTAAATAAGATAGAAAGAGATAATACAATATAAAAAAGAATCATATTGAAAGATGTAAATGTATGCTACTTTCTTTTAAAAAAAATTTTTTTTAACATTTTATTTATTTTTGAGACATGGAGAGACAGAGCATGAACAGGGGAGGGGCAGAGAGAGAGGGACACACAGACTGAAACAGGCTCCAGGCTCTGAGCTGTCAGCACAGAGCCCGACACGGGGCTCGAACTCACGGACTGTGAGATCATGACCTGAGCCGAAGTCGGACGCTTAATCGACTGAGCCACCCAGGCGCCCCTGTATGCTACTTTCAAAGTGCCTCCTGTGTATGATACTAGGCACAGAATTTGTTGAATACACACTGGAACAGCATTCCCTACTATTCTCTACACCTTCTCCCAGGTTTCCACTTTCAAATTGATTTTTAAAGGACAATGGTATTATTGTCTCTTGTCCTTCCTAGGGGTAATATTTACTTAAATTCAGGAAAATTTATATTCTTTTGTAGGACAGTGAACATTAGGAAGTTTGCATATATCATGATATATATTGCATACATATAATTATATGTAAGCAAGTTACATACTTTTTATTTTTCTTTTTGGTTCTCCATACTATGAAGAAGAACGTTTCCAGAATATGTTTTTATAGTAAAAATTTAAGCAAATTGATAAGAGAACATCTTGATGTTGTGGATTACCAAATCATGTCATTCAAATCATGGTTAAATTATCTACCTAGCTCTACACTATTATTTCTTAATTTTAAAGTAATATTAAAAAATGCGGGTAGTTTATTTTGAAAGTAATATATAAATATACACATGTATACATGTACAAGATATATATGTATACATGTATATATTTCAGTATATATATATATATATATATATATATATATACACATACACGTATACACACATGTACATATACATATAATAAATCTTAAATTCTTTTCAGGCCAAAGAATAAAAATCATAGTAATCAGATACAATTTCTATACACAAAAGCTATTTTTACCTACAAGTAAAACTACCCAATGCACATCACCTTGGAGAGAAAAAAAGGTTAAATAGCAAAGCAGTGATCTTTATCTAAGGCTCATGCATTTATTACCCATGGCAGTTTTCTCTACTTGCTGTCATAACAAAAGAAAATTGTAAATTGGAACACTTTATTCTGGGAAACTTGTTATTGAAACAAAGTATTTTTTTCTAAATCTTTCTAAGTTGAATGCATTTTAATTTTAAAATAAAACTGTGTTCGTTTCTAGTTCCTTTATCCCCCTAGAAGAATCCTTAATGAGTTTCTGTCATAGCTTATTTTCACTTTCATGTTTGTATAAATTAACACTTCATTAAAAAAGTATTCATTTATTTAAAACAATGTTTCCCTTGATGGAAATGGAGGAGTAGGCATTAGCAACTATGATTAAGAGCAAATAATGGAAAAAGTGGGTGAGTCTTTAGAATATATTATTTGATACTCTGCTTTATTTTTCATCACAGATGACGGCAACAGAGCTGATATTACAATCAATACCTTCTACATATGCAACAAATATTTTAGGTACTGAAATAATACAAAACCAAATTCCTAGCAAAAATAGAAAGTTTTATTATATTACATGATTGTAACTAAAGAGGGTATGATAATGACTATCCACAGTAACTTTGGGAACAGATTGCTTCTATTTATATTTTACAGAACAGGTTTTTTTTCTGATAGTTTAAAAATATTATTTTAGTCATATTAATGACCTAATCTGGTATATGCATTTCTATCTAGTTGATAACTATTAAACAGCATGCTCACACACATATATCTCTTAATTAAATGAAGTGATATATATAAAATATTTAGAAAATCATCGGGCACATAATGAATTTCTTGTAAGTGCTTTAAATTGAGTTTCTCAGGAAGCAGACAATGGGATGGAAATTAGCACACAGAAAATCTGCTGGATACGTTTATCTGTGAAAGGGAGAATGAAGAAGTAGGATTGGATAGAGTTGTGGTACATGGTCAAGACTAATGTGGGGGCGCCTGGGTGGCTCAGTTGGCTGAGCGTCCGACTTTGGTTCATGCCATGATCTCACGGTTTGTGAGTTCAGGTCCCGCATTGGGCTGTGTGCTGACAGCTCAGAGCCTGGAGCCTGCTTCTGAATCTGTGTCTCCCTCTCTCTCTGCCCCTCCCCCACACGCGCTCTGTCTCTCCCTGCCTCTCAAAAATAAAGAAAACTAATAAAAAAATTAAAAAAAAAGACTAATGTGGCTCAGTGGGCAGCTCCCTCAGAGTTGTTCCAATTTGGGTGAGGGAACCAGGTCCATATACCCTGTGTTTGACTAGTTTTTGAATATAGGGTGCCCAATGAAAGAGGCATGATGTAGTTTTCACCAAGAAAAGAGGTCCTAAAGACACTTGACAGCTGAGAGTAGTTTTGGGCTGTGCTCTCAGTACCTGGAGTAATAAGGACAGCCTACCTCCTTCCACTTTCCACCTCTTGTATTGCTCAGATCTGTTCTTCATATGGGTTTCTACAACAGTTCCTTCAGCATCATAATGGACCAGTTCTTCAGTGAAACTTAAGAGGAGTTTAGATGATGAACTAGAGACCTGACACTGCAGCTGAATTTGGGACTACAATTGATACTCATAGTCTCTCTAATTTACCATTTATTTTAAATTGCCCTTATGCTCAGGAAGAATTTCTGATAGTCTTGGTGGCATACCTGATCGTATATCCTAGATCTTCTCCCTGATAAAGAGCCATTAGTCAGTCAGTCATATGATCTTAGCTCAGTATTGCTGGATTTATATATTAAACATCAAATTAGTCAAGGGAGTGCCAAAAGGCACCAAAATGTGCTGCATAGACATATAATGCACGTCTACTACCTTCCTACATCCACTTCATAATCAGGTTCGATTTTTCTAGATAAGATAAGCACTTCACTTCTTGCCTGCTGAAACACTGGCACAAAGTCCTCAAAGTGCTTCGGCAACATGGAACATGAAGCACAGATTTTCCAAATGAGCCACTGAATTGTCTCACCCAGGATCAAGCTTTTCTCTTGGCAGCCCATCACTCTCCCCACCCAAAAAATCTGAAAGGATCGTTCCATCGGGTCACCCAAACTATTGTTAAATGTGAAGCACAGCATAATATTTCTTACTGCCAAATCCTGTGTCCTTACTACTGCTTTTGTTGATACTGATCCCAAGAGTACTCCTAGGTTGATGGTAAGCGGAATTACTTCTCCTTCCAAGGGTTTGAACACTGAATTCTTCCTACTGGGACACATCACCATATAAGGGTCTTTGGTATGTTGTATCCTGGAAAATGACACCTCACTTTTATAAAACATTGTCATTGGGGTGGTGCTTTGGCTGTGCATTGTCATTGGGGTGGTGCTTTGTCAATTGCTCTATCATTCCTCTAGATTCTGGATACTGTTGTTTTGAAACAGTCAGTGGATACTATGGTCTTGAACTCATTCCTGCATCTTCTTTGTGTAAAGTGTGCCCATTGGTCTGAGATGTTATGCAAAAGCCTATGAAAGTGAATCATTCCGAATTTCTTTGGAGAGTGGCTCTGAATGCCAAAAAGTAACCTATATTTTGGAATATGTTTTTATTCCTATAAAAAATGAACCGCTGCCCCTTCGAAGGCAAAAGAGGTCCAAAGTAGTCAATTTTCCACCAAGTTTCTATATATTCTCTTCAAAGATTGGGGGCTCAGTGTTTAATCTTGTTGCTCAAAGGCTGAACATCAAAGTGATAACAGCTTCCCCAAAATTGGTAAACAGGATTCATACTATTTATGAATTTCATACTAGGCCAATACATAGACCCCACACCAAAAATATAAGGAGAAAATTTAAAACACTACAGCTAAATAACTATAAAGGGATATCACAATCAACAAAAAGAAAATAAATACATCAGCCAACAACCTGCATGTTACTTCCACAAATTCTATGTCTCAAAGACCTGTTAATTATTGTTTCTTGGGCATTTCATACATGCTTTGCTCACAGTTAATGATTAGGTCACACCTTACCCCAAAATAATTTGAATACTGCACTGTCTGAAATAAAATTATATAAGCTAACTATTTAAATCAAGATACAATAAATTCTCTCATGATGGAAAACAATCTGCCTCAAAATACCAATGCCTACAAACCATGCCAAGAAAATACATAATCAAATGATTTAGGAAAATTCTAATGTCTAAGCAACCACAACAGTCAGTATATTCAAAGAAAACAGTTGATTGTTTGCCTATGTGTGTGCACATCCACATAAATGTGTGTGTCTGTGTGTGAACACATACATGTATACATGCATACATACATAGGTGCAGACACATAGATATGCATGCACATAGGTATTTTGGATAACCTGAGATGTTTAGTTTATTTAAAGCATAATAATTCCTTTATGTTTTTGTTTTGGCTTAGTTTTCTCTTGTTTTATATCAAAAAGAGAAGAATAATTTCAATTTTTGTGTTTTTGTTTCATCAAATATAATCCACATGTTTACGTGTGATAAAATAAGTTTTACTCCACCAGCATCCCACAATTTGCTTTGGTTGCTTATTTCCCACAATTTGCAATATTATTTGTGATTTATAATCAGTTTTTTACAATACTTGATTTCAACAATGTGTTGCATGTGATATACCGGTGTTGTTCCAAATTGTTTTATACTGGACTCATAGATAACTATAACCCCTTGGCTTCTATGTATTGGCAAAACCACTTAGTGACTATCACAAAAACTATCTGAAACAATTCTCTTTCCCCTTTCTCACTTATCACTTTGATAAAAAAAAATCTAACACAATTCTGTAACACTCATTTACATCCTGGGTCAAAAAATGATTCAAGTTCATGTAAATAATGTATATTTATATAAACAACAGTTTTTAATCATCAAAAAACCCTTTCTCAAATTCCTACTAATTTATATCAGAAAACTCTATATCATTTTGATACCTAAATAAATGTTTCCCTTAAGATCAGGAAAATTCCATCCAGATTTTCTAAAACAAAACAAAAGCATCCAAATTGGTAGCAGAATATGAATGCTTAAATTTTTTTCATAAATGGGAGTATTTTTTATCTTTCCTTTGTCACATTAGAAAGAAAATTTTGGGTGTTTCTCACAGAAAGAGCTGAATTCCCTTGATAGAAGAAAATAGCTTCCTTACTGCATCTCTAGGGATAGATGCCTGGATAATTTTCTTTAGAAAGAATGAAACTTTCTTACCTTTGTGTATGGCAGAATTATATTTCCTTAATGATATGACTTCTAGTTAAACAGAGCAATCCACCCTTTTTGAACTACATGTGCCATCACAGATTACTGTGAATAAGTAAACTGAAAAGGATATACATGGCAAGATAGGAATGAGTGTGATTAGAATATAATGAAACTCAAAGATGAGAGAATGAGCTGGGATGAGCCTTCTTTGAAAGATATGTTCAGCAAAATGGGCAAGACAGAGTCCATTTCAAAGACCATGATTCAGAGCACAAGAGCTATGGTGGCTCAATGTCCACAGAACTAAATTACCAGACTTTGCCTGAGTGAAACAAAAATGATTACCTCTGCCGAAAACTTCCTTGTCCTCATATGGAAGTAATAATCATTTGCAGGATGTGATATAATTTGTGGTTTATCACTATATACATATAATATGAAAACCTATCTCTAAATTGTCTCTTACAGATGACAGAGAAACCAAAGGAGAACCTTCCCTTCCCCCACCAGCACAGTGGTAGGAACATCCTGTACAGGTCGTTGGGCTGAGCTAAGCAAAGGTAAAGTGAGAAGGAGAGATCTTCTCTAGTATATAAAACTTCAAAAAGTTGTTAACAATTACACGAGTCCATAAGCATTCCAAATAAATCCATTAGGAAGAATAAGTGCTGTCTATCAATCTCTAAACAAGGATGTGAAAATTTTGTGGATAATCTCTAAAGCATTTTCTATCTAGATATGCTCTATTTCCTCTTTAATGTTTTTCTCAACTATTACAAATATTTATTAATTTTAAATCTATGAAGTTTATACTGATACACATTAGGTATCACTTCTCTATTTTCTATTATCTGTATTTCTAATATTTCTAATATTGCAACAGCAAATTTTGAGTTCATTTTCCAAAACAAATACAGAGTATGTTAAGTTGTATTTTGAGTGAAGTAAACTTTTGTGTGTTTGCCTTGCAGCCTAACTGAAACTTGTGATGTTTACCACTTGTCTTCTAACTTTGTCTATCGGGTCCTGAGGACTAGTGATTGTGCTGGTTGAGTGAAGCCTGGACAAGGTGGAGAGCATCTTCTTGCTTTGGATTCTTATAAAAGCCATTAGTCCTTCAACTTGCTCAGTAAAATGGGTCAGAACAAAACACCTACCTATGATACATTTTGTTTCCATAGTTGAAAAAAATCAAAACAATATTGTAGTTCTGTTTTAGTGGCTTTGGGTGAATGAAACTACAATTTGTGTTTCACTTTGGAAGGAATACCCTGACATCATTCCCGTACACATGCTATGACTCCTGGAAACTTCACTCAGGAGGCAGAGTCTTGAATTTTCATGAGGCTTATCTCTCAGCCTCCAGAATGCATGTATCTTACCAATTCATTCAGGGTACCTGATTCTTTCTTCCCACCAGATCTTGGCACTATAAATGTCATAGACTGATATGCTATGCTATGGGGTAGTGAAATGATCAGCATCCCTGTGGGTTAATTAGAATCTATTACAAGAGTGTTAATGTAATGCAGAGGTAGGAAAATGAAGGTATATTGCTGTATCCTGATAGATTGAATCAAATTACATCTGGTGTTTTCTCTTAGAGAATGGAGGAAAAGCATTTAGCAGATGGATAGCTTCATACCAGGGGATGCATTCATTTTCTCCACTATCATTTTTAAGACACATCTGTCTCCCATACAGACCAATCAGATGAGTTAAAGGTGGATATACTATCTACATTTTTCAAGTGTTTAATAGTAGTGTTTATTAATGTAGTTCACTCAGTAATATAGTATTGTTATCACTTTGCTATTTTGCTAAGAAAATTTGGTTCCAGAGGTTACAATTCTCCCATCTTACAATAATTATTCTTACTTTTAAGGTCAGGGAACCAAGGTGGTATTTCTATTAACTGTTGAGTATGTCTATTTTATTCAGGATCCAGGAAAGTTTTTATTAGGTTGATGAATACAGAAAACTCATGATGATATGGAATCAGTTCCAAAACCTACTTTCACTAGTAGGTCACCTCTGGATCACAAGAAATTACTAAGCTCAGTAAATCAATCAGATAACTGGAAATGTTTATTCCTTGAATGAATGCTTACACTGGTAAATGGCCAATTATCTTTTAGGATGGAAGTCTAAAAGAAGGGTATAAATGCATAATTAAAATATCAACACAAGATCTTTCCTTAAATCATAAATCTGCCTGCTCTTCAATCCTTCAGGTGAGTGATACTGCCTTTCTGAACTTAACTAGGGCTGGGAATTGGATCAAATTGGATCAAAATGAGTCTCCATTGGGATGACCAATATATGCTCTACTTTTAATTAGACTTAGACTTATATTTTGATTATGCAAAAATGTACGGTCTCAGATGGCTGGCCATTTCTTTTTGTGCCGAGAACAGCAATTAGTCATTGCCAATACTCCAGCATGTCAGCTATCCCGATTATAAACTTGTTGCCTATTACGGTAAGCATGTCTGCCTTTCCTATAGACGTCAGGTGATGTGTCTTTGCCTCTGACACTCTACGATTCCATCATCTCCATGGAAATCAATTAGCTAATTTCAAGCATCTTCCATATTTATTCCTATCCTATAAAGAACAACCATTATAGTGTTTTCAATGATACTTATAAAATATATTCCTCGGGGTGGTTGGGTGGTTCATTTGGGTAAGCGTCCGACTTCAGCTCAGGTCATGATAATCTCATGGTTCTTGAGTTCACGCCCTGCGTCAGGCTCTGTGCTGACAGCCCAGAGCCTGAAGCCTGCTTCAGATTCTGTGTCTCCCTCTCTCTCTGCCCCTCCCCTGCTCATGCTCTATCTCTTTCTTCTTCAAAAATTAATAAACATTAAAAAATTTAAAACATATTCCTCAATGTCATTGAGATTTAAACAGTTCCTTAGCCCACTGGGCACCTAATTATGAGATGATAAAATAAGTTATTTATAATGAAATCTAAAATTTGTATCTCCTCAGTTTTTGGAGTTTTTTTCATCTTATCATAACAAGGAATTGCAGCAGGCATCACAATTTCAGTAATCAGAGACTAAGTTTGATTTGTGGTTCAATCCAGTAACCAAGGAAAGGCATAAACTAGGAAAATGCATAATCTCTGTTAATTTCTCTCAAACTCCCATTTCTATAGGCAACTGAATCTAATAGAGTTATTCTTTTCAAGTACATTCACAGACATTCCCACACATTATTTTCATGCCTCTGAAGATAAGTAAAACCTTGTGTCGTTCCTATGTAAAACTTTTTTCTGGCCAGATATTTTCTTGCCCACTGAGAGGAAGTTTGAAATTTGGAGGCAATAAGAAATGATAGAACTGGGAGATAAGGAGAACTGGTATCCCTTGGATTGTCTGGGGAAGCTGTGACCTTAAGTGAGGCCATTTCAAAACAAGCAGGGACAAGCCTTCAAAAACAAAGGCAGAGAGGCACCTTATATTGATAAGACAGGCCCAGAGGCTTTGAGCAGATTTTGATATTCAGTACTATCTAATTCTACCCAGGTGTCTTCATTGCACATCACAGGATCCAGTTCTTTCCCAACCAACTTTCAGATGAGGGACTGAGTGAAACTAGACACTGAATATAATTTAACAACCTGTAGCATAAGCTTCATTCTCACTGTAAGATTTTATTACAGCAGCTGCCATGTCTATCAAAGCTCAGCCTTCCATAGAAACTTCATTTACACTACTGAAGATAATGACTTGATTGCTTTGTCCTCTATAATATGAATAGCCAATGTCCTATACACAAAGCAAATGCATGCTTGAATCTCTTCCAACTTATCTATCTAGATGATTAAAACCCATATTTCCATATTGTTGAGTGTCGCTAAAGAGATCTCTGATGTAATTTTCTATTGGTTAGAGTACAGGTGAGAATAAAATCCACTTCAGCTAGCATAAGAATGGAGGACAGATCTCATAGTGATAAATAGCTTACTGAATTATTTGAGGATGTGAAGAAACTAATTCTAGTCTGACCTGACCTGTAAAGCCACAGTACTGAAATGGGTTTCCTAGTTGCTGCTCCCTGACACTTTCAGAAACTGTATAATTAAGAATCAGCCTACCAGGTACCTGGGTGGCTCAGTCAGTTGAGCATCCAACTTCGGCTCAGGTCATGTTCTCAGTTTGTGAGTTCCAACCCTGCGTCAGGTTCTGTGCTGACAGCACAGAGCATGGAGCCTGCTTCAGATTCTTTGTCTCCCTCTCTTTCTGCCCCCTCCTCCGCTTGTGCTGGGTGTCTCTCTCTCAAAAATAAATACACGTTAAAAAAACATTAAAGAAAAAGAATCAGCCCACCAAATTAGGAGATTCATGCTACAAATATCAACTCTTTATCTGTAGTTTCTTTTGCTAAAATCAGAAAGCTTTCTGTTGATTTGGAAAGCTTCAAGAAAATTATCACCTCTGGCACAATCTGTAATCTCTAGTGCTGTCTCTTTTTCCCTGTTTGATTCAGTTCTAAATTTAAGTTTACTGTGAGTATACTTTATTCATGAGATATTATAAGATTCTCTAATGGGATCTGAAAAATACAGTTTATAGTGTTCCAGCCTCTTCATGCTAGGATATGATGTTGGATGTTTGTTAAATGAGATATTTTAGAAACCTCTCCCTCACTAATAGAGCCTTTTGAATTCTCATCATTATTTTACATTCACCCTTTTCCCCTATTTTAAACTATTAACCATTTTCCTGGACTTTTTGGATGTAGGTGAGATTAAAGCATGTGCTCAATTTACTGGACTCTTGCAAGACCATTCCCAGATTAAAAGACTTTGCCAAAATTGGTGACCTTAAATTTCTGGAAGACTTCTCTGAGCAATTTTATTTGCAATATGTGCTTTAGTTATTACACTGAATGCCCTAGAACTTGTTACTCTATACACACTTTTGGGAAAGAATTATGCCAAATTTCAATATGTCAAGCTGTGATTAATCAACTTGGTTCCCCAAAAGATTAAATTACTACTGCAAAAGGTCAATAAATGCTAATGATTATCTGGCCTTAGAACTATGAACAGAATTCTTAAAAAATGATTTTATAGAAAAAATAACTAGGTCATTTTGGAATAAATGATTAGAAATGTCAACTGAATTTGTTACTTTTGTTGTGAAAAACTTTGTCATTCAATAGACAATTAGTGTCTCTTTTTCATAGGATATTGTGCTAAAAAGAACACCAGTCATATGGAATAAATATTGGTCTTCATTCTTATCGAAACAGAATGGAAAGAAAATGTAGCTGCAGTTTTTTGTTCAACAATACTTATTAAGTACCTAGTATGTGGCTGGTATTTGTAAAGATTCTGAGGAGTGTATATAAAGGAGACTGGAGATGTTCCAAGAGCTTAAATATAGTGGACTTTATAAGCACTCTGTTATTAATTCTTAGTATGTCATGTTATTCAGATTAAGGGGCCATTTTTACCATTTTAATAATGAAGAAACAAAGGCTCAAAGAAGTTATTATATCCACAAAGTCAAACTGAGAATGTGTGTTGTCCCCAAATCCAGGTATTTTATGTAGCATCAACCATATTGCTTACAATCTAAAAGGATAGACAGAAATATGAGCAACTAATTAATTTTCTCACAATGAGTAGAATGATAAGCATATCAGTATAGATATAAAGTATTTAGGATGGCTAGAGAAGAGAGCGCTCTATTTTGAATGGAAAGATAAAAAAAAGAGCTCAGATAAAAAAAAGAATTGGTGATTATGAAATTACTAGATCACTTTTAAGAGGTAGAGATTTAGAGAAAAGTATGAGCACAATTCTACCCATAACAGTGAGTGATGCATACAACGTGACATCACTAGAAGGATTTATTCAGAAAAGGCTTGAAACAGAAATTCTGGCTAAAAGACTGTTAATAGTTCATGTGAAGGATAATTAAAGGAAGTAGGGCAGCAGTAATACTGAACTAAAACTAAAGCCTGAAGAAACACTGGAGTTAAACACAGAAAAACTAGAGTCAAACTCAGAAAAACTTGGAGACAAACTGAATATTATATGTAAATGAAAATGGAAACTAAAAGTATTTCTGCTATTTTGGTATGGTAGACTGAAAGTATTTTGATGCTTATGGAGACAGTAGAATGAAAAGTTTGGAGAACAGGTAGAAAAAATACAATTTGAGACATTTCAATTTTCTTATGCATATGGAGATAAAACAAACATGCCAAACTTCATTAAAGTCAAAAGATCAGGAAGTCAGAACAAAGATATAGACTTAGAAGCCATGCATATAGAAAAGATGATTGTAGTGGTGAGGTTAAAAAAAATGTAGAGCATCTTTTTAAAGGTGCCGAAAACAGAATTTTACAAAATCCCTATACTTGAGGATCATATATGCTGATTTAGGAAAATAGGATAGAATGAGGAAGAGCACAAGAAGAGTGCTCAGAAGCAAAAGAGTAAGGATTTTAAGCAGAACAGTTTTTTTCTCAAAGGGACAAATAGTATGAAGACACGACAATGTAAATGTTCTAATTTGTAAGTTACAGTATATTTGTTAGGGCCATTAACATAGTCTTTATCCTCCTGTATTTGTTAGAATATTTAGACCTGTAAGATGTTACACATTGGGAACATTTTCTTTTTTCACCTTATTATTAATTTTATTTTTGTCCCAGCTTAATTGAGATATAATAGATGTGTAACATTGTGTATATTTAAGGCGTACAACATGATGATTTGATATATTTATAAATTGCAAAATTATTATCATAGCATTAATTAACACCTCCATCATGTCACATAATTATCATTTAATTTTTGTGGTGAGAACATTTAAGATTGAATGCAGGTCTTTATACGACTTTTTGTCTCTGCCTAGAACGCTTATCACTCAGACATCAAGAAACCCAGGTTCTTCATCTTTTTCAAACTTTTGGACAAATGCCATCTTCTCAGCAAAGCATTGCCAATCTGCCTTCCCTGGTCTACTTGTTTATTTTTTCATAGTCCTTAATATGCCCTAATATACTATGTACTTAATGTACATTTTGTTTATTGTTAAATTGTTGTCTTCTACCAAAATGCAAGCTCCCTGAAGAAAGTCATCTAAATTTGTTTTGCCTGCTCATTCATCCCAAATATCTGACACGAACTAGGTAGTCAATGCATATTTGTCAACTTTAGTAATTGAAGTTTCACTTCATTTATTTTATTTCCAAGGAAATTTAGAGTACATTTTTTGCTACTTTATACGAAAAGGTGGTGATTTTTATCTTCCATCTGGATTGGCATGATCTGTGGCTTAACATATTCTTGTTTGTTTGCTTTTACTTCTCCCTTCAGAGAGATGAATTTCCTGGAAAAGATGTTACAGCCTTATTTTTTTCTATTGTTTACGTGGGGAAAAGAAATGCAGAAGGCTAAAAAGGGGGATCTTTGATATCTTAAGGGCAAATAAAAATATTAGAACGGAAACCCTTTCTTAGCCATTATTTAGTACTTTTAGACCTTTTACAAAGCCCACAGTCCTAAAACAATTGTCCCCAATCTTTTCATTTATATATTTACATCTCAGTAAAACATCACTATGTAGGTCATTACTACTACAGCCGAAGACAATGCATCGGGATATTGGAGGCTGATTAGTTGCTAGGCTGTGCTTGTTAACATGCACACTCTTGAGTGAAGAATACATTTGCATATTTCTTTTCTTGTCCAGGATGACACACATTTCTCTTTGCCTGCCTAATACCATTATCATGTTTGAACATTCTTGTCCTGGGAATTAATTTTTCACAGGTTTTTCTGTTTGCTCTACTTCTTCACTCTGTTTTTGATTCTTTTAAAATTTATGTTTATGTAATTCTGTCATTAGCCAGTAAATTGTTCAAAACAGCCTTTTTCTTTGATGTTTTTTATTTTTTACTTTGGGTTTGACTCCTCAGAGAGGATGTGGTTAGGATTTGACCATGGGATGCTGTGCTTTTTTTAATATTTATGATTTACACTATTCTCTCTGCTCCATTTCATATAGCATGTGTATTACCCTAAACACTTAAAACTTGTGTATTTTTCCCAAATACCCTCTAGTCTCAATTCTACTCTAAGCAATTATATCTATTCAACTATCAAGCATTATATATTAATACCAATAATCATATACATAGAGATGTAGATCATGAATATTTGGAAATGCATCAGAATGAGACATATACATATAAATGCAAGCTTAAAATATTCCCCTGAAGGTTTATACTTTACTAAGAGACTTTTAAAAGAGGGAAAAATGAAAGAGAAAAAGAAAACTAAGAAAAACTTAAAGAGTAAGAAACATGTGTTTTAAAGGGAAGAAACTAATAAATGCTGCTTTAGTGAACTTCTGGCTCAGATGGCAGAGTAAGATCACTCTCTGATGCATTCTCTCAGTTCCCAACACGGAACAGTGATAAATAAAATGTAACAACAGAGACAAACAAACAGAAGAACTCCAAATAATACTTAGGATAAGGCTACCAGAATTGCTGTGCTTTGGATTTTGAGGCTGGTCATGATGGTCAGATTTGGTTCTTACAAGTTAGAGGGTACTGAAAATATTCCAGTTTCAAGAGACTAGCCTCATGGACATAAGAGGATGAAAAAAATCCTTCTGTCCACAGATATTTAGACTAAAGAGATCCCAACCTAAGTTAATAATTTTGAAAGAAAAGATAATAAACAATGGTGTTGTGGAAGAAGTCGTTATGCAGATTTCCTAAGGACTTTTCACGTCAAACACACACATACACACACACACACACCCCAAATACCAAGTATAATAAATAAAAATACATTTATGCTAAACATATCATAATAACTATGAAATATCAAGTATGAAGACAAAATCTTAAAGACTACTAGAAGAGATAAAACAGATTACCTGCAAAGAAAAGTTTTTCATAGAGAGTAATCTTTTTAACACTAGCAGCACACGCCAGGAATAATAGAGTTATATCATTTGTTTGTTGGAGAAAAATGCCTGTCCTGACTCCTTCAGCCTTTCCCACCCCTCCAGCCAGACTACCTTATTCCTTTAACTTCTTCAGCACTTAGCACCTAAGATTTATTTGTTTACTTAGTGAAATTCAATTTCAACAATTTGGAAACAACTGTGACATTGAATTCACAATTTTGTGAGACATAAATTTGACTGTTGAAAGGACACTGGTATTTAGGAGTGAAACTTTAAGATATAAAGTAATATCTACCTGTCAATTTGACTTAACAGATCTTGCTTTGCCCCTGTTTATGCTATAATGGTAGATGACAACTTGCATGGGGATTTATCTCCCAAATCAGTAGCAGTGTAAAAGAAATGCCATGGGACATATAAATAAACAATATACTGTATCTAAACTAGGTAATAGTTCAGTTATTTATATGAAAATGGCATTTAAAATGACAATATATAGATTTTTTAATATGGCATATTCTTGCTCTTCTGTTGTTTGAATTAACCTGCTGGGCTCTTTCAGAAGGTAGTGCATTCTCTGGGCTTATAAACCCGACTTACTTGGAATTCAGTGGAGGGAATTCATGAATCAGGAACTCTCAGAGTGGTCTTTAAGCTACTTGCACATGAAAGATTTTCAGATTCAAAGTCTCAGTCATTCCACCAGGCAACCATGAGCATCTGAGAAGGTTTTTTTTTTTTTATTTTTTTTTTATTTTTATGCCAAAGAGAATATGAAATGGGTAGTAGAAGAAAGTCATCCTAAATACCAGGTATGGCCATACTAGTTCCAGAGTCCAGGACTGTAACAGTTATAAGTAATTTATTCCTTATTTTGATATGGATATATTTATAAATATATTTTGCATTTTTTCTCCCTTCTCTCAATCCCATGCCATCTGACATAATATATCTTAATAGCAGTTAATTGTATATCTCAGGAAATACATTTCTGAGAATACTAAAGGAGGAATGTGAGTCTGTGAGAAGCATGTACTTTTATAAAGATGGATAAAGAAATGATGTATCCTCTCTTGAGGGTACACCTCTGATCGGTGTGTTTTCAATTGCACAAGAAAGACAGCATCATGTTCACAGCACGTGATTTTGCTATGACCTTAATTTGAATGTAAGCATGGTGAAGTGCCATACACAGATGCCAAAATGACAATATTTAGATTTTAGTGGATTGTGGTCTGTAAATTTAGCTAAGCTAGGACTACATTTCCCAAAAAGGAAATGGTTGTAGGCTAGTTTCAGCCACAGGAAATATTTTGCACACAACGGGCATGATAAAAGTCAAGCATCTAAGAAGCAGTACCTATATCCTTTTTCTCTTAGAAGCTGGGCACAGGGCACTTAGCTGCTAGTACAGGGCATCCATGCTACTGCTCATCTGTTGTCTCACTAGTTCTCGGCAACTCTGGTTCCAGGTTTCTTGAATTCCAGGCCAGCATCTTCCAACTATGGGGAAGCTGTTGGGTCCACAGCCCCTTTAGCTTCTCCAACACCTGGGCTAGGTTAAAAAAAGGTGGGGAGGGGCACTAGCTTCTCCTGAAAGTTGTTACTTTGAAGGCTCATAGAGGGTCAGAGAGCAACATGGTTCCCGGCTTTCCCTCACAGCTTCCAGTTCCTTTATGCTTCTCCACACTTTTCACTTCATATGAAAATTCTCTGCTCTCCTCTTTCCTTAAATGTCTGTCCTGATACTACGTAATTAACACCAGGCAAAGTCTAATGTAGGGTCCAAAGCCAGGCTGCCCCAAAATGTGCCACTTTGGCATACTGATTACGTATGTATGTATGTATGTATTTTTAATTTTAATTAAAAGTTACCTAAGAGACAGCCTGTGCAAGAACACTCAGACCCCCTCTGTATTTCTGAAGGCAGGAAATAAATCTCCCATGTGAAAGAGACCCCCCCCCTCCTTATACTAGGAGATAGTAGATATCAGAGATATCTTATCATCAGAGATAAGAAATTTAGAGCCAAGAAGGCTGTATAAACAACTTTGTTACTTTTTAATAATTTACTACCTTAGCCCAAATTCTGTTTAGACATCCTTACTAACCGAAGCTCTTAAAGTTTTCTTTGTCCTGTCAATTCCTCATGGATTTATAGCTTCTGTCTAAAAAAGTATAAAAACTGCTTGCCTTGGTCATTTCTTCAGGTATCAATTTCATTATTGGGCTTCTGTGAGGGTATAAAAAAACTTTGTCTTTTTTCCTTACTTTATATTTTTTGAAATTTTGGAGTTTGTATTTTGAAAAGCATTCCCATATATCAGGGTAAACTCCAAGTGGATTACATATTTGTTTATTTTTTTAAAGACCATTAATGTACTGTAGGAAATAACAAGTGACTTTATATTTATACTGGAAGGGGAAAATGTTTCAACCTAAAAAGTCTAAGAAGCATTAAAAACAGACAGATGAATAAATCTGATTATGTTAAAATTTTTAAAAATCTATGTCATGAAAATATAATAAGTAAAATAAAATTATAAACTATTAAATGGGAAAAATATATGTAGGTCATATAAAAAGTATATGAGGTCTCTTAGGAATCATAAGGAAAGACAACAATAGAAAAATTACAAAGTATATCATTATTCAGGACACATGAAGGGAAATAAAAAATTTCCTTGAATATATAAAGGTATGTTCAATTGTACTCTTAAAAGAAATGTAAATTAAAATATAAGAAGTAAAATCTTTAATCTAACACTTTTGGCAAAGCTCTCCAAATTAGAAAACTCACACCTTCTGTGAGTCTATGAAGAAACAGATGTTATTATGTATTGTTTGTGCAAATTCCTACCACTTCAGAGTGATATGACATTGTATATCAGATTCCAGATGCAATTACCTATTGACTGTGCAATCTGACTCTTGAGAATTTCCTGGGTATATATTTTGAAACTATAAAATAATATTTAAATAGTTGGGTTTCTTTTTGTTGTGTTTTGCTTTTTTGGATATTGGAATTATGGTCAGGGCAAAAAAACAGGAAACAAAGTGTCCCTAGTAGGATTCCAAACAAATAAAATATGGTACAATAATAAACTATAAAGCCATGATCCTATAAAGACAGAGAATAAATGCCACTAAAAATAGGTTATAGGCCAATATTCCTAATGAATATAGATGCAAACATCCCCAACAAAATACTAGCAAACCAAATCCAAAAATACATTAAAAAATTATTCACCATGATCAAGTAGGATTTATTCCTTGGTTGCAAGGTTGGATCAGTATTCACAAATCAATCAATGCCATGCATAACTTACTAAAAGAAAAGATAAGAACGATATGATCATTTCAAATGATGCAGAAAAAGCATTTGAGAACGTACAACATCTGTTCATGATAAAAACCCTCAACAAAGTAGGTTTAGAGGGAGCATACCTCAACATAATAATGGCCATATATGAAAAACCCACAGCTAACATCATCCTAAATGGGGAAAAACTGAGATCTTTCCACATCCCCACCTCCAAGTTCAGGAGCAAGACAAGGATGTGTACTCTCACCACTTTTATTTAACATAGTACTGGAAGTCCTAGTGGAAGCAATCAGACAACAAAAAGAAATAAAAGGCATCCAAATCAACAAGGAAAAAATCGAACTTTCACCCTCTGCAGATGACATGATACTCTACATAGAAAACCCAAAAGACTCCACCAAAAAAAAAAAAAAAAATTGCTACAACTGATAAATGAATTCAGTCAAGTCACAGGATACAAAATCAACATACAGAAATCTGTTGCACTTCTATACACCAATAATGAAGAAGCATAAGGAGAAATTGAGGAGTCAATCCCATTTACAGTTGAATCAAAAACAATAACACATCTAGGAATAAACCTTACCAAAGAGGTGAAAGACCTGTATTCTGAGAACTATAAAACACTAATGAAAAAAATTGAAGGTGACACAAATAAATGGAAAAACATACTATGCTTATGGATTGAAAGAAAAAAATATTGTTAAAATGTCTATTCTACCCAAAACAATCTACACATGTAATGCAATCCTTGTCAAAATACCAACAGCATTTTTCACAAAAGTAAAACAAACAATCCTGACATTTGTATGGAGCCACAAAAGACCTTGAATAGCCAAAGCAACCTTGAAAAAGAAAAGCAAAGCTGGAGGCATCACAATTCCAGACTTCAAGTTATATTACAAAGCTGTAGTGATCAAAACAGTAAGGTACTGTCACAAAAATAGACCCATACATGAAGAGAACAGAAAGGAAATCCAGAAATGAACCCCCAACTATGTGATCAATTAATCTTCAACAAAGCATAAAGAATATCCAATGGGAAAAAGACAGTCACTTCAACAAAGGGTTCTGGGCAATCTGGACAGCAACATGCAAAAGAATGAAACTGGACCACTTTCTTACACCACACACAAAAATAAATTCAAAATGGATGAAAGACCTAAATGTGAGACCTGAAACCAAAAAATCCCACAAAAGAACACAGGCAGTAATTTCTTTGATATCGGTCTTGGCAACTTTGTTTTAGATGTTTCCTGAGGCAAGGGAAACAGAAGCAAAAATATTGGGACTACATCAAAACAAAACAAAACAATAAAACAAAACAAAACAAGCAAACAAACTTCTGCACAGTGAAGGAAACAATCAACAAAACTGAAAGGCAACCTACTGAAGGGGAGAAGATATTTGAAAATGATAAATCTGATAAAGGGTTAGTATCCAAAATCTATAAAGAGCTGATACAGCTGAACACTGAGAAGACAAATAATTCAATTTAAAAAATGGGCAGAAGACATGAACAGATATTTCTCTAAAGAAGACATATAGTTGGCCAATAGACACATGAAATGATGTTCATCATCACTTTTCATCAGGGAAATACCAATCAAAACTATAATGAGATATCATCTCACATTGTCAGGATGGCTAAAATCAACAACACAAGAAACAACAGGTGTTGGCAAGGATGTGATGAAAAGGAACCTGTCACGCACTCTTAGTGGGAATGCAAACTGGTAAATCCACTGTGGAAAACAGTACGGAGGTTTCTCAAAAAGTAAAATAATAGAAGTACCCTATGTCCAGCAATCACAATACTGGGTATTTACCAAAATGATATAACAATATTAACACAAAGGGATACATGCACTGTTTATAACAGCATTATATACTATAGCCAATATATGGAAGCAGCCCAAGTGTCCATTGATTGATGAATGAATAATGAACATGTGGCATAGGTATACAATGGAATATTATTCAGCCATAAAAAGGAATGAAATCTGGGTGCCTGAGTGGCTCAGTTGGTTAAGCATCTGACTTCGGCTCAGGTCATGATTTCATGGTTCATGAGTTAGAGTCCTGTGTCAGTGTCTGTGCTGACAGTTTAGAGCCTGGAGCCTGCTTTGGATTCTGTGTCTCCCTCTTTCTCTACTCCTCCCCCACCCCACCCCCACACGCTGTCTCTCTCTCTCTCACAAATAAAAAAAATTTAAAAAATTAAAAGAAAGAATGAAATCTTGCCATTTGCAACAACATGGATGGGGCTAGAAAGTACAATGCTAAGCAATATAAGTCAGTCAGAGAAAGACAAATGACATGATTTCACTCATTTGTAAAATTTAAGAAACAAAACAAAGGAGCAAAGGGGAAATCTATCTATCATCTATCTATCATCTATCTATCTATCTATCTATCTATCTATCTATCTATCTTTCTATCTAGGCAAACCAAGAAACAGACTCTAAACTATAGGGAACTATAGTGAACAAACTGATGGTTACCAGAAAGGAGGTGGGTGGTGGGGGATGGGTTATGTGGGTGATGGGGATGAAGGAGTGCTCTTGTCCTCATGAGCACAGGATGATGTATGGAAGTGTCGAATCACTATATTGTAAACCTGAAACTAATAACACTGCATGTTAACTAACTGGTATTAAAATAAAAACTTAAAAGCCAAAAAAATTACAGAGAAAGTAATCTGTCAAGTATTATAGAAGGGTTACCAGGATTTATTAAGTAAAAAATATCAGAGTATAGGGGCGCCTGGGTGGCGCAGTTGGTTAAGCGTCCGACTTCAGCCAGGTCACGATCTCACGGTCCGTGAGTTCGAGCCCCGCGTCAGGCTCTGGGCTGATGGCTCGGAGCCCGCAGCCTGTTTCCGATTCTGTGTCTCCCTCTCTCTCTGCCCCTTCCCCGTTCATGCTCTGTCTCTCTCTGTCCCAAAAATAAATAAACGTTGAAAAAAAAATTTAAAAAAAAATATCAGAGTATAAAACAGTGTATATAAATACTATATTTGTGTAAGAAAGTAAGAGTAAGAATTTATAAAAATATTTTATTAAATTTGAATATATATAATCAGTAAAGATACACAAGAAACTGGAAATAGTTATTACTTGCTTACTGATCTAGGGGAAAGGTCAGAGTGGTTAGGTTTGGGATAGTTGGACATTTCATAATGCAATTTAAAATATTATTTAGATTTTTGTACTATGCAAATATAATTTCTATGTAAAAATGAAACTTAAAGATGAAATAAAATAAAATTTAAAATAAAAAACATCAGATTGTTCTGATGCTCACTAGTATTTGAGAACCACTGACGGATTATTGAATTAGATAACCCACAAAGTCCTAAATATCTAAATTTTCTTTTTTAAAAAAGGTTCACTTGTTTATTTTGAGAGAAAGAGAGAGAGAGAGAGAGAGAAAGGGGCAGAGAGAGAGGGAGAGAATCCTAATCAGGTTCCATGCTGTCAGCCTTGAGCTCAATCCCAAAAACTCTGAGATCATGACCAGACCAGAAATAAAGAGTCAGACACTAAACTGACTGAGCTACCCATGTGCCCCTAAATTTTATAATTTAATACTTTTTCATGTCCTCATAAAAAAAAATATATGCATTTACACACACACACACACACACACACACACACACACACACACACTCACACACACAGTCTCACTCCTTTATAATATAAAAAGGACTTCAACATTTGTTAACTCATTTAATCTGTCCTGCCTTCCAGCTTCACCAATAATTGCACACTGCCTTCTCTTTGATTCCTTGTGTAGTAATGAACAGTGAATTCTTACTCAAAAAGCGAAAGAAATACTCTATGTATCATCCATAATACAAATGTTTCATTTGTCTAGTGCTTTAAATTTTACAAACTACTTTAACATTACCAGTCTAATTTGATCAACACTACAATTGCATTAGTCCTTCTTTCTATCTGACATAGAAAAAACTGATATTAGAGAATATATCCCCTCTGTGTGATATATTCTTCATCTGCATTTTTCTCCCATTTTTTAATTGCCTCTCTCTTATTGTAATCTTCTCAGAAAAACATCCCTGACATAATATCTAAAATAAAATATCAGAGCACCTGGGTGTTTCAGTCTTTAAGCATCAGACTCTTAATTTAAGCTTAGGTCATGATCTCAGTGTTGTGGGATCAAGCCCTGTGTCAGGCTCTGCAGTGAGTAAGGAACCTGCTTAAGATTCTCTCCCTCTACCCCTCAAAAACCCCTTCAAAAAAAAAAGGTAAAATGAAATACTGTTTTGTTCTCTATTTTTCATTTTCTTTGATAGATTTTCTAACTACCTTACATTTTATTCTATTATTTCTATTCTAATTTTGTTTAATCATCAATCTTCTCAACTAAACCACAGGGTACAAAGTCTTTACATGTTTAATTAACTACCTCATTCTCAGTGCTTGAAGAGTGCCTGGTTTAATGAGAAAACAAATAAACAAAAAAATATGCCTTATCAATTAGTGAACATTTATATATTCAGTTTAAACATAATTCAAAAGTGAATAAATATTAGACACATTTTCAGACCCTCACTGAAAGACCTTTAGTTCAAGCTTATTTGAATCCCATTTTAAGAAACCCCAAACAAACAGGAAAATCCTCCTATCTAAAAACCATGTGTTCATTGGTTTTATATATTTAATAACAATGTTTGTAAAATCTTATATTAGATTTCATTTATTTGGCAATATATTTGTATTGTATTGAATTAAATGAGCCTCTAAATACAATGTAACAATATCAACAGAAAATACTACATTTAAACACACACTACTCGTAACTTTTATCTAAAAACTAAATCACAAGAGTCACTTTATGATCTTTATTATTACAAAACTGTAAATATTTCTCCTTTAAAAGAGTTTAGAACTTTTGAGAAGAATTTTTGATACACACACAGTAGTCCACCAGTGGATGCCTGGAACCATGGATAGTACTGAATCGTATATATATACTACGACTTCTCCTATGCATATTTATGATAAAGTTTAAGAATAGTAGGAGGTTAACCTCAATAACTAATAATAAAATAGGAAATCATAAAAATATTCTGTAATGAAAGTTATGTGTAGGTGGTGTCTCTTAAATATCTTATTGTGCTGTACTCAACCTCCTAGTGATGTGAGATGATAAAACTCCTACGGGATGAGATGAAGTGAGGTAAATGATGTAGGTACCATGACATGGCTAAGCTACTACTGACCTTTTGATATATGTCAGAAGGATTATCTACTTCCTGATTACAGCTGACTGGGTAAGTAAAATCACAGAAAGCGAAAGTGCAGATAATTGGGTGCGGGGTGGCTAATGTGCTCTGTTTTTCATAAGTAAAGATGATGCTAAAGATGAAATGGTGGTGGGCAATTTATACGGAATTTTAAAATCTGCTTCCAAAGTATATATTCAATCAATTCTCAATCCCCAAAATTATTTTATCCCTCGCTTTGCTGATGCTAAATAAGGAGCATTGTGGTGGCCAGCCTACAAGATGGCTCATAATGATCCTGACCTCCAGGTATTTCGAGTCTTTTGTAACACAATTCCACGTTGCATCCAGTTGGTCTGTGTAACCAATAACACGGCAGAAGAGATGGTATGTGACTTTAAAATTAGGTTATGACAAAGATTATTTGCTTGGCCAAACTTTAGTGAGGCTCCTGAAACTTCTCCTAGGCCAATCTGTGTACTCTTTTGTACAATCCAGATACAGGAAGAACTCTACTAAGTCAGCTTAGCAAGAGCCAGTCCTCCCTCAAAACTTGATCAGCCTGGATAGCTGATCAGTTTCCTCATCCTCCACCATCCCCAGGTGATATCTACTCACCCTGGCCTGCCTTCACAAAGAATACTGTTAGGTTGGTTTAGCAAGCACCACCTTACCTGTGATGTTTCTTCTTAGCAATTTTCCACCCACTGACCCCCACCCTGCTTCTTGGCTATAAATTCCTACCTGGCCATCCTGTGGTTGGAATTGAGCCCAGTTCTTTATCAAGGTCTCTTTTTCCCTATTGCAGTAGTCCTGAATAAAATCTGTTTTTACTTCTTTAACTACTGTTCTGCTTTGTTTTTTCTCTGACAGTTATTAAAGCAAAACAATGAAACAAACAAAAACCCTGTAACTTTCACCTTGGAAAATCTGTAACTATAAAAACCATGGCTTCTTCAGGATACACTCTCTTTCTGTCTCCATCTTGCACCCCTTGCAATAAGGGAAGCCATTTCATGAGAAGCCTTGTGATGCAAGGAACTGAAACTTCTCACCAACAGCCAAGTGAGTGAGAATGGAAAAGGAACTTTCAGCCAAACCAAATTCAAAGCAACAGCTCGCACTGACAACTTAACTATACTTCATGAAGGGCCCTAAGCTAGAACTACCAGGGCAAGTCACTCCCAAATTCCTGACCTTTAGAAACTATGTGATATAATAAAGATTTGTTGTGAGTAATTTACAATGCAGCAATAGATAACTAATGCAGCCATATTTTTACAAGACAGCTGGCTAGGATGAAGAGTGTATTTGAAACAACAGAATAGAGTTTTCTCTGTAGGAATTTACCAGACCCTTATGGAAAGTCATATATGTGATCAGATTCTCAGCACCAATGCTTTAAACAGACAAAGTAATTATATTGAGATATTGCAAATTTCATTGGTGATCTATTTATATGATAAAAAGCTGTTTAAAGAAAAAATCCTAAATTTTATGGAAATATAAATACCCTGAATACCCAAAGAACTCTTGAGAAACAAGAATAAAGCTAGAGATAGCATACTTCCTGATTTCAAATTATATTACAAAAATAAAGTAATCGGGAGGAGACAAGATGGCAGAACCACATGGAAGTTTTTTCTGTGCTCACATCCATGAAATATAGCCAGACCAACACTAAACCATCCTGCACACCTAGAAAACTGACCTGAGGATTAACACAATCTGCACAACCTGAACCACAGAATTCAGCAGGTACACAGCACAGAGAGGTGAACTTGGGGAGAAAAGCTGCAGTGGGCAGGGAGCTGCTTTTGTGGGTGGAGAGAGGACAGAGGCTGGGGGGAGAATACAGGAAAAGCAACCCTCCTCAAAAGCATCTGGAGAGAAAGTGGAAAATTGGAAACAGCCACAGGAACTAAAACTAAAAAGGGAGAAAGGAGAAAAGAGAGGGTTTAAATTCCATTAAGACCATAAACAAGGGGAGCGCAAAGGCTGCAACTCTGCAGCTCCATACCTGGCAGTGCTCTGGTGAGAAAGGCAAATCCCCAGGAACAGAGTGGGGTCTGGGAGGTTCTCGGGCCACACGGGGAAACCAGTTCCACTGCTGGAAGGACATTTGGTAGAGACTGTTGAAGTCTCATTTGGAAGAGACTGCCACCTGGTCCCAGCAGACCCCAGAGAATGGCCACATTCGCTGGTGCTGGAACAAGGTCGTTAAGGGTGAAGCCTGGTGCCAGATGTGTGTTGTGAGTTTCCATAATCCCTGAGGTGCTGCTGCTACACTATCATGCGACTTTTTCTGGGGCAGGCTGGCACCTGGCCACAGTGTCGGAGCACGGGCAGCATCAGGGTCCGGCAAGTGTTCCTGGGTACAGCTAACATTTGGCCATTGCTCGGTGAGACCCTCCCACAGAGGGGCAGAATGGGTCAAAGCCACAGACCTTCAGAATTAAGGGGCCAGGGAAGACAGCCGCATGTGAGACAAAACTCGGGAGAGAGGTACTGCCTGGGGCCTGGTCACAGAGAGTGAAAAGGCGGGGAGTGGACGAAAGCTGAAACCATAGGATGGGTGTAACACTGATGATCGGGGAGAGCACAGTTCTGATACTAGAGACTGGGTAGCTGGGTGATGCCATTTTCACCACTCCCGTGCATATGCACCCACAAGTGCCACAACCCTCCACCCCAGTAGGCTAGCAGCACCATCTAGTGGAGAACAGAGCTGTTACACTGAGACTCACCCAACTGGGCCAACCTCACTCTTTAAGAACACAAGTCTCACCACCTGTTTAGTATATGGACTATAAAGCACTTCATAGTCTGACTTCTAGGGGATAACGAAGTAATTTCAGGACTATTTCAATCTGTTAGCAGGTACATCTATTCAATTTTCTTTCAGTTAGCAGGTCCATCTATTCAATTTTCTTTCATTTTTTTTTCACTTTTGTTGTTCTTGAATACAGAAAGAGAAAAAATTCATTTTTATCTTTAATTTTTATTAAAAATATTTTTCTTTAATTTTTTTTCTATTATATTCTTTACTTTTCTCTAATTTTTCTCAAATTCAATTTTACTCCCATTTCATTTTAGTCTATTTCAGTGTATTCATTTTTTCAAATTCCAAAATGATTTCCTTTTTTTCCCCCTTTTTTCTCTAACCTATCAAATCACTTTCAACACCCAGACCAAAACACACCTAGAATCTAGCATCATTTATTAGATTTTGTGTGTGTGTGTGTTTTTCATTTTAATATTTTTTCATTTTAATTTTTTTAATTTTAACTTTTTTACCTCATTAATTCCTTTTCTCCCTTCAAAATGACAAAATGAAAGAATCACTCCAAAAGAAAGAGCACGAAGTTGGTTGAGGGATTTAACCAACACAGATATAAGCAAGATGTCTGAACCAGAATTTAGAATCACGATAATATGAATACTAGCTGGAGTCGAAAATAGATTAGAATCCCTTTCGGAAGAGATAAAAGAAGTAAAAACTAGTCAGGATGAAATAAAAAATGCTATAACTGAGCTGCAATCATGAATGGATGCAGCGGCAGCAAGGATGGACGAGGCAGAACAGAGAATCAGCGATTTAGGGGTCAAACTTACATAGAATAATGAAGCAGAAAAAAAGAGGGAGAGTAAGGCAAAAGATCACGATTTAAGAACTAGAGAAATCAGTGACTCATTAAAAAGGAACAATATCAGAATCATAAGGGTCCCAGAAGAGGAAGAAAGAGAAGTAGGGGTAGAAAGGTTATGTGAACAAATCACAGCGGAAATCTTTCTAACCTGGGGAAACACACAGACATCAAAGTCCAGGAAGCACAGAGGACCGACCCCATCAGATTCAACAAAAACTGACCATCAACAAGGCATATCATAGTCAAATTCACAAGATACTCAGACAAGGAGAGAATCATGAAAGCAGGAAAGGAAAAAAAGTCCCTAACCTACAAGGGAAGACAGATCAAGTTTGCAGCAGACCTATCCACAGAAACTTGGCAGGCAAGAAAAGAGTGGCAGGATATATTCAATGTGCTGAATCAGAAAAATATGCAGCCAAGAATTCTTTATCCAGCAAGGCTGTCATTCAAAATAGAAGAAGAGATAAAAAGTTTCCCAAACAAAAATTAAAGGAGTTTATGGGGCGCCTGGGTGGCGCAGTCGGTTAAGCGCCCGACTTCAGCCAGGTCACGATCTCGCGGTCCGGGAGTTCGAGCCCCGCGTCGGGCTCTGGGCTGATGGCTCAGAGCCTGGAGCCTGTTTCCGATTCTGTGTCTCCCTCTCTCTCTGCCCCTCCCCCGTTCATGCTCTGTCTCTCTCTGTCCCAAAAATAAAAATAAACGTTGAAAAAAAAATTAAAAAAAAAAAAAAAAAGGAGTTTGTGACCACTAAACAAGCCCTGCAAGAAATTTTAAGGGGGACTCTCTGAGGGGAGAAAACATGAAAATATAAATAAATAAATAAATAAATAAATAAATAAATAAATAAGAAAAGCAAGAAAAATTAGAAAGGACCAGAGAACACCACCAGAAACTCAAACTCTACAAGCATCATAATGGCAATAAAGTCATATCTTTCAGTACTCACTCTAAACGTCAATGGACTCAAAGCTCCAATCAAAAGACACAGTGTAAAAGAATGGATAAGAAAACAAGATCCATCCATGCTGCTTAGAAGAGACCCACTTTAGACCTAAAGACACCTTCAGATTGAAAATAAGGGGATGGAGAACCATCTATCATGCTAATGGTCAACAAAAGAAAGCTGGAGTAAGGGTGCCCGGGTGGCTCAGTCTGTTGAACGTCCGACTTCGATTCAGGTCATGATCTTGCACTTCGTGAGTTCAAGCCCCACGTCAGGCTCTGTGCTGACAGCTCAGAGCCTGGAGCTTCCTTCAGATTCTGTGTCATGCTCTCTCTCTCTCTCTCTCTCTCTCTCTCTCAAAAATGAATAAACGTTAAAAAAATTAAAAAAACCTAATTCATAAAAAAATGAAACCCAGAGGAGCCATACTTAGTCAATCTAGAATCTAAAATAAGGACTGTATCAAGAGATGCATTGTATCAAAATCAAGGGGTCTATCTCCCAAAAAGACCTAATTATTGTAAATATTTATGTGCCAAATATGGAGGCACCCAAATACATAAATCAAGTAATCACAAACATAAAGTAACTCAATGATAGTAATACCATAATAGTAGGAGACTTCAACACCCCACTCACAGCAATGGACAGATCATCCAGCCAAAAAATCAACAAGGAAACACTGGCTTTGAATGACACACTGGACCAGATGACTTAACAGATATATTCAGAACATTTCATCCTAAAGCAACAGAAGATACATTCTTCTCCAGTGCACATGGAATGTTCTGAAAAATAGACCATATACTGGGACACAAATCAGCTGTAAGCAAGTACAAAAAGATTGAGATCATACTGTGCACATTTTCAGACCACAACTATGAAACTCAAAGTCAATCACAAGAAAAATTTAGAAAGGTAACAAATACTTGGAGACTGAAGAACATCCTACTAAAGAATGAATGGGATAACCAAGAAGTTAAGAAGAAATTAAAAAGTAAATGGAAGCCAATGAAAATGATAACAACACAACCCCAAACCACTGGGATGCAGCAAAGGTTGTCATAAGAGCAAAGTATATAGCAATCCAGACTTTACTAAAGAAGGAAGATAGATCTAAGACACACAACCTAACCTTATGCCTTAAGAAGCTGGAAAAAGAACAGCAAATAAAACCCAAACCCAGAAGAAGACAGGAAATAATAAAGATTAGAGCAGAAATTAATGCTATCAAAACCAAAACAAAACAAGTAGAACAGATCAATGAAACCAGAAGCTGGTTCTTTGAAAGAATTAACAAAATTGACAAACCACCAGCCAGTTTGATCAAAAAGAAAAAGGAAAGGACCCAAATACATAAAATGAAGAATGAAAGAGGAGAGATCACAACCAACACAGCAGAAATAAAAACAATAATAAAAGAGTATTATGAGCAATTATATGCCAATAAAATGGGTAATCTGGGAGAAATGGACAAATTCCTAGAAACACATACACTACCAAAACTGACAGGAACAAATAGAAAATTTGAATAGACCCATAACCAGGAAGGAAATCAAATCAGTAATCAAAAATCTCCCAAAAAACAAGAGTCCAGGGTCACATGGCTTTCCAGGGTAATTCTGCCAAACATTTATGGAAGAATTAACACCTATTCTCTTTAAGCTGTTCCAAAAATTAGAAATGGAAGGAAAACTCCCAAACTCTTTCTATGAAGCCAGCATTACCTTGATTCAAAAACCAGAAGAGACCTCCACTAAAAAGGAGAACTACATACTAATTTCCCTGATGAACATGGATGCAAAAAACCTCAACAAATTATTTGCCAACCGGATCCAACAATACATTAAAAAAATTGTTCACCATGACCAAGTGGTATTTATACCTGGGATGCAGGGCTGGCTAAATATCTGCAAAACAATGAACATAATTCATCGAGAACCAGATGGACAAGAACCATATGATCCTCTCAATAGATGCAGAGAAAGGAATTGACAAAATACAGCATCCTTTCTTGATAAAAACCCTCAAGAAAGTAGGGATAGCAGGAACATACCTCGAGATCATAAAAGCTATACATGAAGGACCCAATGCGAATATCATACTCAGTGGGGAAAAACTGAGAGCTTTCCTCCTAAGGTCAGGAACAAGACAGGGATGTCCACTCTCGCCACTGTTATTCAACATAGTATTGGAAGTCTTAGCCTCTGCAGTCAGACAACACAAAGAAATAAAAGACATCCAAAAAGGCCAGAAGGAGGTCAAACTTTCACTCTTTGCAGGTGACATGATACTCTGTATGGAAAACCGAAAAGATTCCACCAAAAAACTGCTAAAATTGATGCATGAATTCAACAAAGTTGCAGGATATAAAATCAACGCACAGAAATAGGTTGCATTCCTGTACACCAGCAATGAAGTGACAGAAAGAGAAATCAAGGAATCTATGCCATTTACAGTTTCACAAAAAAACATAAAATACCTAGGAATAAATCTAACCAAAGAGGTGAAAAATCTATACACTAAAAACTATAGAAAGCTTTTGAAAGAAATTGAAGAAGACACAAAAAAATGGAAAACAATTCCATGCTCCTGGATAGGAAGAACAAATATTCTTAAAATGTCCATACTACCCAAAGCAATCTACATACTCAATGCAATCCCTATCAAAATAATACAAGCATTCTTCACAGAGCTAGAACAAATAATCCTAAAATTTGTATGGAACAAGAAAAGACAACAAATAGCCAAAGCGATCTATGAAAACAGCCAAAGCTATAATCATAAAGACAGTATAGTACTGGCACAAGAACAGACACTCAGATCAATGGAACAGAATAGAAAACCCAGAAATGGACCCACAAACATATGGCCAACTAATTTTTGACAAAGCAGGAAAGAATATCCCATGGAATAAGGACAGTCTCTGCAGCAAGTGGTGCTGAGAAAACTGGGCAGGGACATGCAGAAGAATGAACCTGGACCACTTTCTTACACCATACACAAAACTAAACTCAAAATGGATGATAGACCTCAATGTAAGACAGGAAGCCATCAAAATCCTCAAGGAGAAAGCAGGCAAAAACCTCTTTGATCTTGCCCACAGCAAATTCTTACTCAACACGTCTCTGGAGGCAAGGGAAACAAAAGCAAAAATGAACTTCTGGGACCTCATCAAAATAAAAAGCTTCTGCACAGCGAAGGAAACAATCAGCAAAACTAAAAGGCAACCGACAGAATGGGAGAAGATATTTGCAAATGACATATCAGATAAAGGGTTAGTATCCAAAATCTATAAAGAACTTATCAAACTCAACACCCAAAAAACAAATAATCCAGTGAAGAAATGGGCGAAAGACATGAATAGACCCTTCTCCAAAGAAGACATCCAGATGGCCAACCGACACATGAAAAATGCTCAACTTCATTCATCATCAGGGAAGCACAAGTCAAACCACAAGTCAAAACCACAAGTCAAAACCACTATAAGATACCACCTCATACCTGTCAGAATGGCTAACATTAACAATTCAGGCAACAACAGATGTTGGCGAGGATGAGGAGAAAGAGGATCTCTTTTGCATTGTTGGTGGGAATGCAAGCTGGTGAAGCTACTCTGGAAAACAGTATGGAGGTTCCTCAAAAAACTAAAAATAGAACTACCCTACACCCAGCAATTGCACTACTAGGCATTTATCCACGGGATACAGGTGTGCTGTTTTGAAGGGACACATGCACTCCCATGTTTATAGCAGCACTATCAACAATAGCCAAAGTATGGAAAGACCCCAAATGTCCATCAATGGATGAATGGGTAAAGAAGAAGTGGTATATATATACAGTGGAGTATTATTCAGCAATCAAAAAGAATGAAATCTTGCCATTTGCAACTACGTGGATGGAACTGGAGGTTATTATGCTAAGTGAAATTAGCCAGTCAGAGAAAGACAAAAATCATATGACTTCACTCATATGAGGGCTTTAAGAGACAAAACAGATGAACATAAGGGAAGGGAAACAAAAATAATATAAAAACAGGGAGGGGGACAAAAGAGAAGAGACTCATAAATATGGAGAAAAAACTGAGGGTTACTGGAGGGGTTGTGGCAGGGGGGGATGGGATAAATGGGTAAAGGGCACTAAGCATACTACTCCTGAAATCATTGTTGCACTCTTTGCCAACTAATTTGGATGTAAATTTTTAAAAATAAAAAAAAATTAAAACAAAGGGAAAAAAACCCTAAAGTAATCAAAACAGAATCATATTGGTATAAAAACAGACACAGATCAATGACACAGCATAGAGCTCAGAAATAAATCCACACATATATGGTCAATTAATTTATGACAAAGGAACTAAAAATATAAAATATGGGAAATAACCTCTTTAATAAGTGGTGCCAGAAAAACTGAAGAGCTACATGCAAAAAAATAAAATTGAACTTTCAACTTATACTAGACACACAAATCAACTAAAATGTAGAAAAGACTTAAATTTTAGTCCTCAAACTGTAAAACTACTAGGAGAAAACAAGGACGGTAAGCACCATGACATTGGTCTTGGCAATAATTTTTTGGGTCTGATAATCCAAAGCAATGGCAACAAAAACAAAAATACCAAGTGTGACTAGATCAAACTAAAATGTTACTACACATCAGAGGTAAGAACAACAAAATGAAAAGGTATCATACAGAGTGGGAGAAAGTATTTGAAACTACATATCCAAGTATTCATATCCAAAATATAGAAGGAGTTTGTGCAATGAAAAAGAAAAAAAGAAAAAGAAGGGAGAAGAGAAGAAGAGGAAAGGAAAGGAAAGGAAAGGAAAGGAAAGGAAAGGAAAGGGAAGCAAAGGGAAGCAAAGGGAAGCAAAGGGAAGGAAAGGAAAGGAAAGGAAAGGAAAGGAAAGGAAAGGAAAGGAAAGGAAAGAATCTAGCTAAAGAATGAGCAAAGGAGGGGTGCCTGGGTGGCTCAGTTGGTTACGCAACCAGCAAGTCTTGGTTCTAACTCAGGTCATAATCTCACTGTTCATGGGATTAAGCCCCACAGTGCTGACAGTGTGGTGCCCGCTTGGAATTCTCTCTCAAAATTAATAACTCTCTCTCTCAAGAATTAATAACTAAACATTTAAAAACACAAAAAAAATGAACAAAGGATCTGAACAGACATTTCATTTAATTTGTTTTCAAAGTTTGTTTGTTTATTTATTTATTTATTTATTTATTCATTTATTTATTGGCATAGACAGGTGAGGCACAGAATCTCAACCAGGCTCTGTGCAGTCAGCACAGAGGCCAATGTGGGAATCAAACTCATGGACTAAGCGACCCAGGTGTCCCTGAAGAGACATTTTAAAGAAGAATACATCCAAATGCCCAACAGGTACATGAAAAGGTGCTCAACATCACTAATCATTAAGAAAATACAAATCAAAACTACAATGAGATATTAATCACCTCACACCTGTCAGGATGGTTATTCTCAAAAAAGAAAGAGATAACAAGTATTGGTGAGGATATGGAGCAAAGGTAACTCTTGTACACTATTGATGGAAGTATAACTTGTACAGTGACTATGGAAAACAGTATGGAGCTTCCTCAAGAAATTAAAAATAGAGCTACCATTTGATCCAATAATGCCATTTCTGTGTACATATCCATAGGAAACTTAATCATTATCCCGAAGGGATATCTGTACCACCAGTTCATAGTAGCATTTTTCACAATAGCCAAGGTACGGAAATAATCTAAGGATCCACTGACTGATAAATTGATAAAGAAAATTTGAGATACACACACACACTCACAAAGAAGAATATTATTCAGACTTAAAAAAAAAGGGAGATCTTGTCATTTGTGACAATATAGATGGACCTTGAGAGCATTATGCTAAGTTAAAGATAACGGTGAATACTATATCATATCACTTACATGTGGAATCTACAAAAAGGTGAAACTCATAGAAACAGAGTAGAAAAGTGATTGCCAGGGGCTGAAGGGTGGGGGTATTCGGGGGTAGGTTGGTAAAAGGTACAAACTTGAAATTATAAGATAAATAAATCCTGATAATCTAATGTACAACATGGAGGCTGTAGTTAAAATCACTGTATTATATAATTGAAATTTCCTAAAAGAGGAAATTGAAATTTTCTCTCTCACACACAAAAAGTTAAATATGTAAGGTGACCAATATGTTAATTAAAAAGAAAAATATGCTCATTAATCTGAACTTCAAGAAAATAAAAATTTAACTTAGCTAAACTTAGAAATATATTATTTAAGAAGAGAGATGGAATCATTATAATAGTATCAATACAAAGTGATCAGATTTACTAGCAAGAACAACTTTTTAAAAATTTTTTTAATGTTTACTTATTTTTGAGACAATGTGAGAGACAGAGTGCAAGCAGCGGAGGGGCAGACAGAGGGAGACACAGAATCTGAAGTGGGATCCAGGCTCTGGGTTGACAGCTCAGAGCCCAACGCGGGGCTGGAACTCACGAACCTTGAGATCATGACCTGAGCCAAAGTCGGACGCTTAACCGACTCTGCCATTCAGTCACCCAAGAACAATTTAAGAGAAAATACTGCATTCAAAATTGCAGTTCACCTTTAATTAAGTACAGATGGAATATTATTTTATGTGACTCATTAAACATTATAAAAGTCTTTCTATAATGAAATTCTGATGGCTCTGTTCATACAGTGAGGGGTTTGCTACATATTTATATTTGGTTCAGTTCAACTGACTTAGAACTTGCCTCTTCCTGCCTGAAACCACCTTCTGGCTGTGGCAGGGAGGTGCATAGAGCAGCCTGTGCTCCTGAGGCACAGCACAGAGACTTCCTCCTCCTGCATTCAATCCCCACTGCACACTGGGATTCCCTAGGTGCTAACAAGTTGGAGAATGCTGACAGCCAATAGCTGGCTAATTTGCTTTGTAGCTACAGTAACAGACAATAATTTGCAATATAGTAATAAAAGTACTTTCTAGATCATGAATAAAACATACGTATGCACCTATTTCTTCTAATAGAAACATGTTTTCTACCATTTCACATGCAAGTGCACCTAACCATATGGCAGCTTGATCGTCGCTTATTTCTAAGCTTTACCACATTCCTATAGCCTCCTATATATCTGACTTTTCCACCTGTATCCCAACAGAAAACCTTGCCTACTAGGCCAAAAACAAAACAAAACAAAACAAAACAAGACAAAACAAAACAAAACAGAAATAGTCATTCAGTAAGTAAAGCACTCAACTTTTTAGCTAATTACCATGGAAAACACATCCCTTTCCTTGTCTAAGATTAACACATCACTCCTGTTCTGTACCTCACAATCTCACTCTCCATAAGAACTTCATCAATTATCCATTGCCCATGTAATCACATTAATCTTTCCCTCTTCTTTTGGTTCTTATCTACATATAAACAATTAAAATTTTCTTGCATCTTAAAAATTAAATTTTGACCCCAAACCATTTAGTTACACTCCTATTTTATTTCCATTAAAATGTTCTTGTTGAATGTTTGCCCAAGCCCATATTACCCACTTTCTGTTTGTGTTTGTTTCTTACCCCAATCATCTGATATAATATGCACAATCACTACGCGAAACTACTTTGGGAAAGGGGTGCCTGGGTGGCCCAGTTAGTTGAACTTCCAGTTCTTGATTTTGGCTCTGGTCATGATCTTGTGGTTTATGGGTTCAAGCCCTGCATCAGGCTCTGTGCTGGTGGTGTGGAGCCTGCTTGAGATTCTCTCTCTGGCCCTCCCCCTTTCTCAAAAATAAATAAACATTAAAAAAACAGAAACTACTTTGGAAAAAAGGTTACCAGTGACCTTATTTTGCTTATGTTTTGCTGATTGCACTGGATGTATTACTACAGCTTTTGATATTGTGGTTCAGTCTGCTGCTTTTGCAAATGTTTTCTGTGGTTTCAGACACAACACTGCAGGCACTCCTTCTGTGCTTATAGATCATTCTCATGTTCTTCTCTGTGTTCTGCACATACTATCAGTATTTCCCACCCTGAATTCTCTTCAGAGAAATCTCATCCTAACTTACAACTTCAACTATTCTATTGAAGAGACACCTAAAGCTGTATCTCTGTATGGTGAGTTTTAAATTAATGTATGAAATTGTTTTCAGCATATAAACTATCTGTATGTCACAGAGACATTGACCATAGAATATGATAAAATTGGAACTTGTTATTAAATCTCTGCAAATCTTCCTATGCTAATACACATCATGTCTGAGTGAAGAGTACCACCATTTTTTTAGCTGTGACTACCAGAAACTGTCACTGACAGTTCCATTACTTATATAACCCATACTGATGACTGAATCTTGTTTATTCTACACCCTTAATATTTAGTAGAGCCATATTTTTTCCCCTCACTGAGAGCTTTCATCATCATATGGATTACTTTGAACTGTTAGGTTTCTCTGCATTCAGACTTGGCTTCCTCAAACACATTTTTGCTATTGTAACCTGAATGATATTTGTGGAACATAAATATATCTGATCATTACCATAATTGACTTCTTTCATTGAGTAGAAAGCATTTGATATCAAGTTAAAATTCATTCAAACTCCATGATAAGAGTTTTTAAAAAAGGATTTTGGCTTCTACTTTTCTCTTCTGTTATTTTTTTTGAATGTCTTACACTATGGAATTCTATTCACTCAAATGATTCATGCTCTTGCCTTCACACATGCACTCTCTCCTGATTTGCTCAACTTCTTGCCCATTCACTCTACCTATCCTCACATTCCGTACCAATGCTTCAAGTCAGGAATTACTTTCTTCTTGAAAGTATTTCTGATCTCTTCAAATCAGTATTTTCATATCCTTTGGGTAAATACCTAGTAGTCCAATTGCTGGATCATAGGATAGTTCCATTTTTAGCTATTTAAAGAACCTGTGTACTGTTTTCCATAGTGGCTACATCAATTTGCATTCCCACCATATCTCCTGCACCTCAAGCTATGCTAGTTCTCTTGCATAGCATTTTTTGTCTATAACTGATAATAATATTTATTATATTTTATTACAAATTTCTGGCTTTTGATAAGCTCTACATGCCTTGAAAAAAGAGGGGCACTAATGGCTCAGTCAGTTAAATTTCCTACTCTTGATTTCGGCTCAGGTCATGATCTCATGGTTTGTGAGATGGAGCCCTGCATCTGGCTCTGCACTGACAGCATGCAGCCTGCTTGAGATTCTCTCCCTCCCTCTGCCCCTCCCCTGCTCGTGCTTGCTTGCTCTCTCTCTCTCTGTCTCTGTCTCTCTCTCTCAAAATAAACAAACTTAAAAAAAACACTCTGTGGCTTTTCATAAAAACATACAAATAAATGCATTGACAACATAGACTGCATATTGTTGATATTTTAATCAAATTCATGATGCAAGAGGAAGATCACATAATAGGTGAATAAGTAAGTGAAAGAATGTATATTGAATTAACTAATTAATTGCTAATCAATTAATGAATTAATTAGTACCTAACCAATTAACTCATATGTACTGAATGCCTATAAATTACCAAGACTATGAGAGCTGGGTTCCTAGCAGTGATAAATTCAGATTGATTCTTATCAGTCTTCTGTATGAGATTTTATACCTTTGAAAGCAGGAGAAAGCTGGTCAGTGCTAGACCTATTGACACTTAGTAAGTATTGACTGAAAAAACGAACAAATAGAGATAATTTTTTCAGTTTGTACATCTAATATGTATAGAGTGCTGATTTTTGAATGTCCCATTTTTGGATTGCATAGTCATATTTTTCTTTGACTAGAAGAGAAGAAACCTGATAGGCCACCTGAGTGGCTCAGTTGGTTAAGAGTCTGACTCTTGATTTCAGCTCAGATCATATCTCATGGCTTGTGGGATCAAGCCCCACGTTGAGCTTTGCACAGAGAGTGTGGAACATGCTTGGGATTCTCTCTCTCTCTTCCTCTCTCTCTGCCCCCCCCCACCCCATCACAATCTCCCCCTCTCTAAAAAATAAGTAAATAAACTTTTTTTTTTTTTTAAAGAGGAGAAATCTGTTACTAATCCTATAGAATTACAGAATTTTTCAGGGGTGCCTGGGTGGTTCATTCGGTTAAGCATGAGACTCTTGCTTTTGGCTCAGGTCATGACCTCATGATTCATGAATTCAAGCCCAGCATCAAGCCCCTCACTGAGCCCTGCTTTGCACCTCACACTGAGCATGGAGTCTGCTTGGATTCTTTCTCTCTCCCTCTCTCTCTGCCCTTCCCCTGACTGCATGTGCTTTCTCTCTCCCTCTAAAAATAAACTATAAAAAAAAGAACTACAGAATTTTTCAGACCTCTAAAATAGTCTTATACCTATATATCAGAGATAACCTTAATTTTATTTAGTTTTCTAAGATGAATATCTTGTTTATAAAAAAAAGGGAAAAAAAGGAGCTTTATAATTATTTAAGAGTAAAAGTAAAAAAGAGTGTAGGTTAAAGGTAACCATGAAATATGGAAGCTAAGAGTTTGAACAACATTAGGCTACAAATTTTCTGGGACTCTCTAATGAATCATCTATATTAACCGGCTTATATATATAAGATGGTTTGCTATAACAAGAATAGGATAGTGTTACACTTTAAACATGGTACATGGAATATAATATTGTTAAATTTAATTCCCAAAATTTGTAGGATTGTTAGAATTCTACAGATTTTAACGTGACGGAGTATAGGCAAAGCCAGGATTTACACCATTTTATTGTAGGAATGGCATAAGAAATACAAGACATTAAGAGGGACACCACATTTATGAAAAGAGTAAGTGTACATAAGACAAACTTCTTTTCTTTACCTCAGCAAATAGATTAAATATGTGAATGCAACATACTTGGGGAATGAATAATGTTGGGTTCTAAAATCTGAATTTCTATCTTCACTAATTTTAAGGAATGACTACCAAACTTAAAAAAAAAAAAAACTTGTTTGATAATTTGCCTTCACTTCACTTTACTCAACATTAATCTGATGCCCAATAGATAGAAGAGTGAAGGCATTATCATTCATGTACTAAATAAAGTGTGTTTAATTACAAATTTTAGTTACTGACCTCAACACAATTATGGTACTCAGTTGAATGTAATTTTCTTTCTAATTACCTGAATAAATTACTGTGTTCACTTTACACTGCTTTTTGATTTCACTTTGGCTAGTGTTTGCTCTCAAACCTGTCAACATTCTAAAGATGCTATTCATTGGAGGCATTTCATTTTCTCTGATGGAAATGAATAGTTTGAAGTGATTTTATTCTGTTCTCTGACAAGTGATGCAATAGAAAATGACCATCACATTCTGGAGACCATTACTTCTGTTTTATTTATTTATTTCTTTTCTTTCCTTTTGTTTTAAAATAAACATCCAGAAATGCTAAAGAAATATTTAAAAATCCAGCCAAAACCAAAAACCACAAACTCATTTTCTTTTTAAAAATTTTAAATCAGCTTTAGAATTGGGTGTTGGGCACATACATTTGTTTACTTTAGTTAAATTATTTTAGCATGTAATGGATACTTGGCAAGTAATTTGGTGATATTTTTTCCTAATGATATTTTGAGAGGATTATTCCTTTGAAACATCATTGTTATGTATACTCATCTCCAAGATCCTTGGCTCACCAGTTAAAACGTATTATTTTAGAGCAATATATATTTTTTCTTAATGGTTTTTAAATTATATTGAATTGGAGGGAGGAAGAAATGACAACACGTTTCAGTATTTAAATGGACATTTCCTACAAAAAACTGTATATCATGATTTTCTTGTGTAATAAAAGAAGTTAAATTTATGGTAAATATGTTCATGTTTAGATAGTTAATATGCGTTATAGAGTTAAAATGATTTCACTGGTCTGAATAATTTGGCTATAAACTTTATGTCTAGAATATTTATCTTTTTAACCTGGGATATTACTAAGTATTTTCACTGTAAGTGGGACAAAGCATATATGTAAATATTCTCCCTACCTGTTTTGGAGAGGGTTTTAGAAGAATGTAAGGCAAATATTGCCAAACTCTCAAGGGTGATGAGTAAATGAATCAGAAGTCTGATTTTGATGGACAAAATGGAGCATCAGAAAGATCTAAATCCTGATTGCAGAATAAAATGAAAATTATAAATAAGTGACAGTATCTTGAGACTCAACCCAGTCCTCATGTGTGAAAAATCAAATCATAATCCTAGAGGGGCCAGTGTCACTGTACTGTGCCTAGTCATAACCATAGGGTAGAAAATTCTGTACTGAGAAAGCATCTAACCTTGAAGGATAGGAGAAGGGTAGGAGAGAAGAAGGGAAAGTAGGCTGGTTTTACCATGCTGTCAAATAAATTGAACTCTTTTCTCTTTTTAAAATTTCTGGTGTTAAAAAATGCTTCATTTCAGCATTACTTACAATAATCAAGACATGGGAACAATCTGTGCCAATTGATGGATAAATGGATAAAGAAGTTGTGGTACATAAATAGGATGGAATATTATTCAGCCATAAAAAACAAGGAAATCTTACTATGTGTGACAATATGGATGGACCTTAAAGACATTATGCTAGTGAAATAAGAGAAAGTCAAATACTATATGATCTTACTTAAATATAGAATTTATTTATTTATTTATTTATTTATTTATTTATTTAGTTTATTTATTTTTGAGACAGAGAGAGACAGAGCATGAACGGGGGAGGGTCAGAGAGAGGGAGACACAGAATCAGAAGCAGGCTCCAGGCTCTGAGCCATCAGCCCATAGCCCGAAGCGGGGCTTGAACTCACGGACCCCGAGATCGTGACCTGAGCTGAAGTCGGATGCTTAACCGACTGAGCCACCCAGGTGCCCCTTTAAATATAGAGTTTAAATAAACAAACTCATAGAAAAAGAGATTGGGGGCACCTGGGTGGCTCAGTTGTTCATGCATCTGACTGTCCATTTCAGTTCAGTTCAAGATCTCAACATTTGTGAGATAGAGCCCTACATCAGGCTCTGCACTGGCAGCGTGGAGCCTGCTTGGTATTCTCTCTCTCCCTTTCTCTCATCCCTGCCACCACTTGGGCTCTCTCTCAAAATAAGAGAAGGAAGGAAAGCAAGAAAGCAATGAAGGAAGGGAGGGAGGGAGGAAGGAAGGGAGGAAGAAAAGAAAAGAGAAGAAAAGAAACAAAAAGAAAAGAAAGGAAAAGAAAGAGAGATAGGACTTGTGGTTACTGAAGCAAAGGGTGAGGAGAGGGTGAATTGGAGGAAAGTGGTCAAAAGGTACAAACTTCCAGTTATAAGATAAATAAGTACTAGAGATATAAAGTACGACATTATAACTATAGTTAACACTGCCATTTGGTAAAGTTAATAATATAAATTGTAAGAATTACGACAAAAAGAAAATTTTTTCTTTTCTTCTTTTTTCTTTTTATTCTATCTAAATGATGTTAGCTAAAATTATTGTGGTAATCATTTTACAATATATATAAATAAAACCATTATGCTATACTTCTTAAACTTACATAGAAATATATGCCAATTATTTCTCAACTGGAAAAAATTTAATTAAAATTTAAAAAATAAAATAAATTTTAAAAATAATTCTTAATTAATGTGAATCATATGGGTAAGGTAAGAAAATCTAATCATGCCTATTTTTAACTTAAGCTGTTTTAAACTCCATCTGTTATCAGTCTTTAAAATTGTAATTCAATACACTAGAAATGTACATTTTAAAAATCAGTTATAATAGGGGCATCTGGGCTCTGTTGGTTAAGTGTCCAACTCTTGGTTTCAGCTCAGGTCATGATCTCATGGGTTTGTGGGTTCGAGCCCCGCATTGGCTCTGTGCTCAAGGTGCGGAGCCTGCTTGGGATTCTCTCTCTCTCTCTCTCTCTCTCTCTCTCTCTCTCTTTCTTTTCTTTGCCCCTGTCCCTCTCATGCTGCCCCTATATCAAAATAAATGAATAAACTTAAAAAATATAGCATATGGTACAGCCGTAACAAAAAAATAAATGCAGATTAAAAAAGGTTATGACTTATTGACACTTGAACATTATCAGAATATGATGTTAAGAAAAAAACTAGAAAATACTAAACACAGAGTAAAGTAAAACTCTAAAGAAACATAACATTTGAACTTCTGAAATATACATTTCAATTTTAAAATAGATTTAGGTTTACAGAAAAGCTGTGAAAATAGTACAGAAAATCCCTACACACTTCATGACCAGGTTCTCCAGTTATTAACATCTTACATTACTTATTTAAATGGTATGTTCATCATTGTTAATGAAATAATATTGATGTCTTATTAAATAAACTCCATATTTCATTCAGATTTCCTTATTTATTTAATTTATTTTTTTCTCTTGCAGGATCTCATCTGAGCTACCACATTACATTTAGTTCTCCTATCTCTTCAGGATCCTCTAAGCTGTAACTATTTCTCTGTTTGCTTTTAATAACCTTGACAGTTTTGAGTAATACTCAGGAATATTTAGACTATGCCTTAATTGAGATTTGTCTAGTATCTGTGTTGTGATTTTACTTAAGTGATGGGTGTTTTGAGAGGTAGACCAGAGAGACAAAGCACCAGTTTTCATCCCATCATATCAAGGATACATATTATCATTATAACATCACTGTTTTTCTTTAAGTTTATTTATTTTGAGAGAAAGAGAGTAAGCACATGAGCGTGTGGGTGAGTGGTGGAATGGCAGAGAGAGAGAGAAGGAGAGAGAGAATCCCAAACAGGACCTGCACTGTCAGTGCAAAGCCCATTGCTGGGCTCAATCTCATGAACCGTGAGATCATGGCCTGAGCCAAAATCAAGAGTACAATGTTTAATCAACTGAGCCACCCACATGCCCCATGACATCACTGTGGATGCTGACCCTGATCACTTGACTGAGGTAATAGTTGTCAGGTGTCCCCACTATAAAGTCACTCTGTTTTTTACTCTCTTTCCATTCTGTACACTTTGGAAGGAAGACATTCTGCACAGCCCGAAGTTTAGCAAAGGGGAGTTATGCTCCTTTTCCTTGAGGGAAGAATATTTACATCAATTATTTGGAATACTTATGTATGGGAGATTTGTCTATTCTCCCCCACCTATTTATTTTTCAATCATTTCTTCATATTGCACCTTCATTTTTGTAATAACTATCACCTACACATAGGATTATGAGGGATTGTTTTCATTTGACATTTTCCAAGTTTTTATAATTAGCCTGTAAAATTTTGTATTCCTGAAGTTTTAATTTTTCTATTATATCTTATGTATTAATATTTAGGGGCAGAGAGTAAGGGCACTGTCCCCTTACTTTGTTCCTGGAATCTGATTCAGGTATCCTCACCCAAATAGCTAATTGGAATATGCCTCCTCTTACACTCTTCTCTCTTCTTGGGCCATGGTAAATTCATCCTTAGATGTTTTGTTCACTTCAATCCCAGAGATTAGAAACAGAGATTTATAGTAATAATATTTGATTTAAAAAAGGGGGAAAAGCACACACCTACAGTTGTGCACCTTTGTTGCTTCTTTCCATCTTACTCCTGCCAATGCTAGTCTCATATTTGCCATGGTGAACACACATTTATAAAAATGTATTTCCTACTTATAGGCCATGGTATTATTAATACAAAACTAATATAATCATGATATTTTTAATGAGAGAAATGCCCAGAATGTACTAAATAAACATTTTTTATAGCCTCCAGGAAAATACGTGAGCATTACCATTACCTGTGATAGCTGGTCATCAAAAGTCAAAACATACTACATGCCTTTCTTGTGATCAAGTTTCTTTTCCTTATGCACACTCTAAAGTATGTTTGTGGAATGGTCTAAACCAGGTTGGGGAAAGTACAAGTATAAAAGGTTTTGTTCTTTGTCTCTATTACCCTAAAGAAAACTTTGTAAGACATTGCCTATGAATATTCACATGGTAGATTCCAGAGATTTTGCAGTGCATTTTAAAATCTCAACCAAATACAGACTTTCCACTCTCTCCACCTGATCTGAAACCTCCATGGACCAGCAATGGAGAGGCTCTTTATTTTCCCCACTATTTCTCCACCCAGCTTTCCGCCTTCTCTTCCTGCCTTCTCCCTTTATCTTTCCCTCCTCTTTGCATTTAATTCCCCTCTTCTCTGTCCTTCTCTTTTCCCTCTTACTACTTTTGCCTCTTCCTCCTCCTCTAATCACTATGCTACTTCTCTGGTGGTTGTTCTAGGGGTGAGGTGGGAGAAGAAGCAACAAGGTTAAAATACCTTTCTGAACTACTGCTGTTGAAATATAATGTTGTTGGTTTCTGTGTTTAGGATACAAACATTCTAAATCTTTTCCCCCTGTTGGCTTTTGTGAATGCATTAAGGATACCCTTTCCCAATAAGGTGTGCTTGGAACTACTCTTGAAGAAGGCAATAGTTTTGAAATCTGATTCCTTATTTCCACTCTGTTCCTGCATTTCATGGTATACCAGCACAGGGCTACTTTCTGACTTAGTTATTTTTTTCTGACAGAATCATCTAGAATAAGGCCTCTTTAATACAGCTGTGACCAAACTGGTTCTACAGGAACCCCAAGTGAAACAGGCACATTCTCATACTAACTAGTCTTCCATTCCTATACAGCTTTTTGTAGTCTGGCCTAGCCATATACCATGACCAAAACACATATCCACTGCCATGTTTTATAATGTGTTTTATTGCCTGAGCAATCCAGATATATTGATATTGTTCCCTAGAGTCAGAATACAATGTGGCTTATGTAGCTATTGACATTAAATTCTTAACCATTAGTACTAAGGAGTCAAAGCAAGATATGTCTCACCATATGATTAAATCTTTCAGTTACTCATAAAAGAAGCGGAGTGTATAACTTTCTACATAATATACAATACAGAATCCAGAAGCCATAGAAAGAAAAGACAGATGGAGAAAGAATGTAGGGAGATACATATACATAGAAAATCTACTCCTATATAATGGAAAACAAAAATGCAAAGAGAGTGATTATTTTTAAATACATCTGAATTTAGCAAACTCATCTACTTAAAAACCGAGATTTTATTTTTAAATGTGTTATTAAACAGGTGCGCCTACCCAGGTGGCTCAGTCAATTAAATGTCCAACTTCGGCTCAGGTCATGATCTCACGGTTCGTGGGTTCAAGACCTGCATCGGACTCTGTGCTGACAGCTCAGAGCTTGGAGCCTGCTTCAGATTCTGTGTCTCCCTCTCTCTCTGCCCCTCCCCTACTCACACTGTCTCTGTCTCTCTCAAAATAAATAAACTTAAAAAATGTTTTATTAAACAAATTTGACATAACGCAACATTGAAATTTAATGTGTACATCTGTTACTTTGATACATTTACACACTGTAATATAATTGCTGCTGTAGTGATATTTATCTCATTACACAATTATGGTGCAATATTGTTGTGTATATTAAAGACCAAGCATTCTTCATAAATAATGGAATCTCTATTAAATGTCCAAATGTTTCTGAAAATTATTTTCAGTTTGGCATTATAATCATAGTACAATCAAATACATTGATCAACACCAGCCTATCCTATCATGAATTGTATACCAACTTTTAACTACACAAATACTATAACTTTGTTCCCTTTAAATTGAAAACAAAGATTTCAAAATAACTCTTGTGATTAAATTGTATTCATTTCCTTCCATATGTCATTTTTTTATTTATATTTGATTTGCACACCCCCTTTATTTACCAGCCTGGACTTTTCTCATATTGAAATTAGGTATTCAAAAAATTAAGTGTTTGGATACACCCCAGAAAGCCAAGAAAAATGAATATATGGTTTAGGTATTTAATTTTCTATATTTTCCATTTTTTACTTTGGGATACTCTCTGTGAATGTTTATAGCATTTATTGTGGTGACTGATAGCCCATAATTGTATCCCCATAGTAAAACTCAACAAAACACAGTAATTGAAGGTCTAATTCTCACCAAGTAATTTCACCAAGTAAGTATTTATTGTGCACTTAATATGCACTATCAGCTGTTCTAAATCCTGAGAATACAAAGATAAATAAGACATTGTTCTAACATAGAGGGAGTCACAGCCTAGAGGGAAATGAAATAGGCTTGTACTTCTTCCTGACATTTTCATTCATCCTTTTTTTCATTATGGAGTCCCTGATAACTCCCCATAGTGTGTTAGTTTTCAGAAGTAATCCAGAGGTGAATTAGAAGGTATTTAACTAGCTAAGGTCTCATTTCTGTTGTTCTTTGTGACATCACTCTTTTAACTAGTCAGAATAGAATTTTGCAGTCCAGTCCTAGCCATTGAAGAAAAGTTGTGTTTCTTATTATTTCTGTAGCCCCAGAACTTAGCATGGGTCCTAGCAAAACTTACATGCTAATATTTCTTAAACTGTTGAATTAACACATTAATTAAACAGTGCAAGTATTGCTTTCCTGATCTCTCCAGAACCTTCTTGGAAATTGTGACATTTCATTGCCTGTGATGTGTTTCTGGACCTCAGTTGCATAGCTAAAATATTCAGACAGCATATCAGCTTGTCAGACACTTGTTTCCCATACTTTACCTTTCAATTTTTTCTGGTGTGTCCTACTTCAATAATGTATGGGATTTTAGCTTTTTGAACCTTCCAACTTTCCCGTTCTTGCTATAAGCAACTGAATATCCCCCATTAATATTATAGCATGGCTAGGAAATTACACAATCACATCATGATAATGCTAATAATACTAGTATAATTGCTAATTTAGTGGAGAAGCATGTATAACAATTATGCCAGAAGGGGTCAGAGAAGATTGCATAAAAGAGAGAAGCTTTTGAGGTCCAGAAAGGAAATTTGCCTATTGGTGAAGAGAGTAGTAGTTAACTTTGTTGTGAGGGGAAACTGTCAGCAATGCAGAGACACATGAAAAAGATGAGCATGATTAGTGAACAAGAATGTTTTGTATGGTTATCCTGTTGACATTACTCAAGAGAGTATGAGACAGGGCTATGTATTAGACTAAGACTATGAGAACTTGGTGTAAAATGATAACAGATTTGAACTTTATCCTCTGTCAAATGCTTTTATCATGTGAGATTAAAAGAATCAGGTATGTGGTTTAGAAAGATAACACTGGTATAATTCCGATGCTGATTCTGAGGAGAAAGAGCAAAGATTCAGGGACAGCACTTAGAGAACACTGCCTGAGAATAAACCGTGACTGTCATAGGCTTGAATTGGATCATGTTAGAAAAAAATAATAAAATTTAGTTATGTGGGAAGTATGTGAAAGAAAAGGGTCATGTATTCTTTAACTGATTCACAGTGAGTTTCAAGTGCCAAGCCTAGTGCTATATTTTATGGCTACAGCCACAGACAAAAATGATAAAAAGTCTTGGTCGTAATGTGTTTAATTTCTAGTAGGGCAGACAAGCATTAAACAAATCTGCAAAATAAATATAGTATGAAAAATGATAAGACCTCTGAAGAAAGTTATGCAGAAAAGGAAAAAGAATAGTAGGAATTTTAAATGGACACCCTTAGTGAGACCTGAATTTGAGAGAAGGAGTCTTACAGATCCCTGAGGAAGAATATTCCAGGCAAAGGGAAAGGCAAGTGCAAAGGTTATTATTTGAATGGAGCAGAGGGAAAGAGTGGGAAAGAGTGAAAGATGAGGGCATATAGTAGAGATATATAAAAGATGTTTCTATGAGGTCGGTATTATCTTTAATTGAGTTGCAGAAGCAGAAGCAGCTCTTACTCTACAGGTGGTTTTAGGTTGGATTTTGTACAGATTTTTGTTTCCTGAAGAAAACCCAGGAGGAACATCCACTGAGCTAATGAAAGTTTGAGTAGGCAGTTCAGAAAGCATGTTTGGGATACAGAGTAAGAGGAACCATAGAAGGAATTTGAAAAAGATCAGTCCTAAAGTTAGAAAAAATTGAAGAGAAAAACAAAAAACAAACAAAAAAGAAGAGAGAGAGAGAGAAAGAGAGAGAGAAAGAGAGAGTTTAAAAAGCAGATTGTGAACAGCACTGAAAATGCTCTAGAGAAGTCATGTAGGTAAAAACCGAGAGACCATCGTATTTGGCAATTATGAGATAGTGACCTACATAAGAACACTTTTAATGGAATAGTAGAGGGAGAGGCAGATGACACTGGTCCGTGGATTATGTGGAAGGGAGAGCAAGGAAGGAAGATGTGAATGCATGGAGAAAGTTGTCTCTTTTTTTAATCTTTTAAAAATTACATTTGGTTACACAAAGAGTTTTTTGTAATTTAAAAATTCTTAATTAACATGATGCTATTCCTATCAAATTCAATGCAAGAAAATTTAAGGGACCAACAACTTGCTCTATTGTGCTGGAATTAACAGTGATTTTGCAATTGAATAGAGTCTATATGATCTGAGTAGAAAGAACATGTGATCTCAAGTTAAAAGGTGAGATTTCAAAGATTATTCTATTAAATGGTATTCAGCAGAATGTTCAACTTCTCTGAACTTTAGTTTCCTTATCCATAATATTAGGGATGCTAAGAATATCTGCCTCAAATTCTCGTATGTACATTAAATCTGAATATTTAATATATATATTAAAAAAAACACCTAAACTTACAAATGTTGGTTCTGGTTAAGATTAACAGTGATAGATTTCAGAGAAGTTGAATTTGAGACTCAGAATTCAATGAATGATAACTTATGTCTTATGATTTTAGGCAAGTCACACTTTCTTAATCTCAAACGTAGTATCAATAAGAAGGTATTAAAAACATAGATATCAACCAACCTGAAAGTATGTAACTTTTTCCCCATCTTTGACCAGTCTTATTTTCTTAAAATACAAGTGATTTTTGAGTTGTCTAATGTATAAGAAAAATTTTTATGAACTGTTAAATAATATATTTCTATAAAGTTTCCTGTTTTACATGTCTTAATTGCAGTGATATTTTTATGAAATTTGATTTTACTTGTAACTGTTATTCATAATATATATATATACATATATATAATACAACATATATATTCATAATGTATATTCAATATATATTCTGATTCTAAAGAAATATTTTAATAGTTCTGAAATAGTCTCTATTAAAAATAGAGCACCTTTGATTTTCTTCATGAAATTTTTCATAACTTTTGGATTGAATGTCTTATATCACTTTAATGTTGCTTTTAGAAACTATTTCAGATCTCTTTAACATCAAATAGAGAAGGAGAGATACTAAAGCATAATCACAGTTCTTATCTTAGGGAATTCCAGGATAAGGCCTCATGGCATAATATGTTAACCCATCTCTTATTTGGGTGCTTGAGCTTTTTTAGCCTCTGGTTGAAAAGAAAAGGTCACATTCATGTTGCTGATATTGAAGCATATGAATCTCCGGCACTCTCCTTTAACACCAGAATACGGTTCAAATTCACTCACTTTTTCAACAAACCATCACTTATATTGTCTATAGACTTGGTATTAAGAAGATATAAATCTTTTTTAGCTAATACCAACAAAATTATTCTTGTGTACATTTTCCCCAAAGAATTCAGCTTAATCGTGTACTATACTGCCTTATCAAAAACTTAGTTGAGGAGGAAGCAAATTGGCGATGGAGTAGGAAGACCCTCAGCTAGCCTCACCCCACAAATATAACTATCAAATCATCCTAAACACCCTAGAAATCGACCTGGAGACTGACAGAACAAACTCCACAAATAGAGAGAAGACGCCACAAATGAAGAAGATACGAAGTGTGGAGACGTGGTTTAGTGAAGAAATGGATCACTAGTGTTGTGTGTGAAGTGGGGAGAGAACCCTGGTCACAGAGAAAGGTGAAAAGGAAAGGAGCACACTGGGATACTCACAAGAACACTACCCTATAGTCATTGGCTTGGAAAATGGGAGGGACTGAATTCTGTGAGTTCTTGCAACCAGTGGGGCTTAAGTCCTGAAGTCTTTAAAGGTCAGCAGACCTGGCTGGGATAAAGCCTCAAGGGCACTGCGCTGGTCTTGGACCGAAAAGGCGGGAGAATAATTCAGGGGCGGATACTGTGGAGCATCTGGGGCACACAGCAGGGAGATTATTTGCTCTTCTCCAAGCATATCTCTGACAGACAGGTTCACGGAGATACCTCTCCAGGAACAAAGGAGCTGGCCATCTCCATTTCCCGCCTCTCCCCCTCAGCTTCAACAAAGAGCCACCCGTGGGAAACTGCACAGGACTGACACTGGCTGCCTAAGTTGCTTACATCAAACCACAGCCCCCCCCCCCCCCGTGCTCTGGTGTAATTGCACTTCTCAGTAACCTTCGCTTCAGTCCCAGTGTGGCAAGTCCCTACCCCAGAAGACCAGAAAAAACCTCTGCCCACACCACATGTCCCAACCAGAGATTTCTGCAGGTTATCAGTGCCAGTGGAGATGGTTTAGGTCTCATTTCACAAGCAGACCATAGCATACCCAGTTAAAACTTGCCACATTCAGGCCAGGGACCAAACACTGCCCATGGCAGGCAAGGAGAGCCTCTGTAGGTGACTGGCCTGAAGGACAGAGCAGCCAGAACACAACAGCAGAGCACACACAGCACAAACCAGAGTCATTCCATGAAGCACCAGGCCCTGGACACTATAGGACCTCTTCTTCATTAGGCCATTATTTTCAGGAGCAGGAAACATAACTGGCTTTTCTAACGCAGAGAAGGCAAAGACTTGGACAAAATGAGAAGATAGAGGAATTTATCCCAAATGAAAGAACAACATAAGGCTATGGCTAGAGACCTAAGTGAAACAGGTGTAAGTAAAATGCCTGATGGAAAATTTAAAGCAACAATCATAAGGGTACTCAACGGGCCTGAAAATAATTGAAGACATCAGTGAGACCCTTACTGATAAAAGACAAAAAAGCTAAAAAAGAACCAATCAGATATGAAAGTGCAACATGAGATTAGAAACATACTTGACACAATGAACAACAGGCTAGAAGAAACAGAAGAAGTTAATGACCTAGAAGGCAAAGTAATGGAAAGCAACGAAGCTGAGCAAAAGAGAGAAAGAATGGTGCAAAATGAGAACAGATTTAGAGAACTAAGTGATTCCATCAAACACAATAACATTTATATTATAGGAAACCCAATAGAAGAAGAGAGAAAAAAAGGGAGCCAAAACTTAATTTTAAGAAATAATAGCTGAAAACGTCCCTAATCTAGGGAAAGAAACAGATATCCAGATCCAAGAGGCACAGAGAACTCCCATAAAAATCAACAAAAGCGGGCTTACACCAAGACATATTGTAATTAAATTGGCAAAATATAGTGACAAAGGAAAAAAATCTTAAAAGAAGCCATTTAAAAGTAGTCCTGAATTTACAAGGGAAAACCCTTAAGGCTGGCAGGAAATTTTTCAACAGAAACTTGGCAAGCTGGAAGAGACTGGCATGATATATTCACAGTGCTGAATGGGAAACATCTGCAGTCAAGAATATTCTATCCAGCAAGGCTATCGTTCAGAATAGAAGGAAAAATAAAGAGTTTCCAAGATGAACAAAAACTTTAGGAGTTCATGACTACTAAACCAGCCTTGCAATAAATATTAAAGGAGATTCTTTGAGTGGAAAGAAGATATCAACATGACAATATAAAGACAGGAAACACAAAAGCAGTAAAAATGAATATTTCTATAAAAAATCAATCAAAGAGCTCACACAAAAAGGATATAAAATATAATGACATATGCCTAAGTCATGGGAGGAAAGGAGAAAAGAATGAGTTCAAAAACTCAAACAATCCTCAACTTATAGACTGTAATTTGTGGAAGAGGTTATATACAAACCTAATGGTAACCGTATATAAAAACCACTTATAAACATGCAAAAACAAAGAAAACGAAATCCAAATATATTTTCTTTCATTAAGAGATAGGTGTTCTTAAATGTATGTTTAGAAGCATATGGGAAAAGCCATGAGGTTATCTCCTTGAAACTATGCTGTGTTTAAACCATCTTTGAAGTAACATCTTTCTTCCCTCACAGGATAAGTGTTTTGAAACTTGGGTGTGGAAGGTCATGGGAAAAACCATGTGCTTTAGTGCTTGACATGAAACTCTGTGAATAAAGTGTGTTTCAAGTAACATCCCCTTGAATTCGAAAAAAAAGAGAATATCAGCAAAATATGAACAACAAGAAAGGATCAGAGAAAATCTTCAGAAACATGTAATAAACTGTCAATAAATACATATATACCATATCTATTGATAATTAATGTGAATGTAAATAGATTAAATGCTCCAATCAAAAGACAAAGTTTTCAGAATAGTTAACAATACAAAACAAAACAAGACCCATCTCTATGCTGCCTATAAGAGACTCATTTTAGATCTAAGACACCTGCAGACTGAAAGTGAGGGGATAGAGACACATTTGTAATACAGATGGATGTCAAAAGAAGGCCAGAATAGCAATACTTACATAAGACAAACTAGACTTTAAAACAAAGACTGTAATACAGTACAAAGGCATTATATTATAAATATTTATGCACCCAATATGAGAGCACCCAGATGTATAAAATAATTAACAATAAACATAAAGGAACTAATCAATAATAATAGAAAAATATTAGGGAACCTTAACCTCCCACTTACATCAATCGACAAATCATCTAAACAGAAAATCAACAAGGAAACAATAGCTTTGAATGACACACTGGACTAGATAGACTTAACAGATACAGTTAGAACATTCTAAATTAAAGGAGCAGAACACACTTTCTTTTCAAGAGCACATGTAACATTCTTTAGAATAGATCACATATTAGGCCAAAAAAGATGTCTCAACAAATTCAAAAAGACTTACATCATACCATGTATCTTTTCTAGTCATAATGCTATGAAACTAAAAGTAAATTACAAGAAAAATTGGGAAAGACTGCAAATACATGAAGGTTTAATAACATAGTACTAAACAATGAATGGGTCAGCCAGGAAGACAAAGAAGAAATAAAAAAAAATACATGGAAACAAATAAAAATGAACACACAATGGTCCGAAACCTTTGGTATGCAGCAAAAGCAGTCCTAAGAGGGAAGTATATAGCAATACAGACTTACATAAAGAAGCAAGAAAAATCTCAAATAAACAATGGTAACTTATACCTAAAGGAGCTAGAAAAAAAACAAGAAACACCTCAATTCAGAATAAGGAAAAAGATAATAAAGATCAGAGAAGAAATGTTATAGAAACTAAAAGCAAACAAATAAACCAAACAAAACAAAAACGAGAACAGATCAATAAAACTAGGAGCTGGTCCTTTGAAAAAATTAATAAAATTGATAAACCTCTAGCCAGACTTATCAAAAATAAAAGAGAAGGGGCGCCTGGGTGGCGCAGTTGGTTAAGCGTCCGACTTCAGCCAGGTCACGATCTCGCGGTCCGTGAGTTCGAGCCCCGCGTCAGGCTCTGGGCTGATGGCTCAGAGCCTGGAGCCTGTTTCCGATTCTGTGTCTCCCTCTCTCTCTGCCCCTCCCCCGTTCATGCTCAGTCTCTCTCTGTCCCAAAAATAAAAATAAAAAACGTTGAAAAAAAATAAAATAAAATAAAAGAGAAAATACCCAAATAAATAAAATCACAAGCAAGAGAGAAGAAATAACAAACACCACCACAGGAATAGAATTAAAAGAGAATATTATGAAAAACTATGTGACAACAAATTGTACAACCTAGAAGAAATGGATAAAATCCTAGTAACATATGCATTAGCAAAACTGTAATAGGAAGAAATAGAAAATTTGAAAATACCAATAATCAGCAAAGAAATTGAATCAATAATCAAAAAACTCCTAACAAACAAAAGTCCAGGAACAGATGGGTTCACAGGTAAATTCTACCAGATATTTAAAGATGAATTAGTGCCTATTGTTCTCAAACTATTCCAAAAAATAGAACAGGAAGGAATACTTCCAGATTCACCCTATGAGGGCAGTATTACCTTGCTACCAAAACCAATTAAAGACACTACAAAAGGATATATATATATATATATATATATATATATATATAGAGAGAGAGAGAGAGAGAGAGAGAGACCTACAGGCTAATATCTTGGATAAACATTAATGCAAAAATCCCCAAGAAAATACTAGCAAACTGCATCCAACAATACATTAAAAAAATCATTCACCCTGATCAAGTGGCATTTATTCCTGGGTTGCAAGTGCGGTTTAATGTTCACAAATCAATCAGTGTCATAAACCACATTACTAAAAGTAATGATTAAATACCATATGATCATTTTAATAGATGCAGAAAAAACATTTGACAAAGTAAAGCATCCGTTCATGATAAAAACTCACAAGAAAGTAGGTTTAGAGGGAACACACCTCAACATATTAAAGGCCACATGTGAAAAACACACAACTAGCATCATCCTAAATGGAGAAAAACTGAGGGCCCCCCACCCGAAGGTCAGAAACAAGACAAGAATGTCCACTTTCACCATTTTTATTTAACAGAGTACTGGAAGTCCTAGCCACAGCAATCAGACAACAAAAAGAAATAGAAGGCATCCAAATCGACAAGGAAGAAGTCAGACTTTCACTATTTGCAAATGACATGATATCCCCAAAGACTCCACCAAAAAACTGCTAGAATTGATGCACAAATTCAGTCAAATTGTAGGATATAACAAATTACCCAATTAAAAAATGGGCAGAAGAAATGAACAGACATTTCTCCAAAGAAGACATCCAGATGGCCAACAGACACATGTAAAGATGCTCAACATCACTTATCATCAGGGAAATGCAAATCCAAGGACCACAATGATATAACCTGGCACCTGTCAGAATAGCTAAAATCAAAAACAGAAGAAACAAGTGTTGGCAAGTATGTGAGGAGAAAGGAACTCTCTTGTACTGTTGGTGGGAATGCATACTGGTGCACCCACTATGGAAAACAGTATGGAGATTCCTAAAAAATTAAAAATAGAACTAGCCTACCATCCAGTAATCACACTTCTGGGTACTTACCAAAAAATGCATGCACCCCTATGTTTATAGCAGCATTATTTATAATACCAAACATATGGAAGCAGCCAAGCATCCACTGATTGATGAATGGATAAAGAATGTGTATTAGATATGTACAATGGAATATGATTCAACCACAAGGAAAGAATGAAATATTGCAATTTGCAATGAAATGGATGGAACAAAGAGTATTATGCCAAGTGAAATATGTCAGTCAGAGAAAGACAAATATCATATGATATCATTCATATGTGGAATTGAAGAAAGAAAAAAAACAAAAAAGAAAAAGAGAGAGGCAAACCAAGAAACAGACTCTTAACTATAGAGAACAAACTGATGGTTACCAGAAGGAAGCTGGGTGGGGGGATGGTAAAATAGGTGATGTGGATTAAGGAAAACACTTATGAGTGTCAAGTGTTGCATGGAAGTGTTGAATCACTGTATTGTCCATCTGAAACTAATATTACACTGTATGTTAACTAACTGGAATTTAAATAAAAAGTTGAAACTAAAACAAAAACAACACTAAAAAACAACTTAGTGAGAAAGTGAATGTTCAAAAGGAAGGTGTATATTAACTACACCTAGAGAATTTCTAAAGTGATAATTATGTACCCAACTCCGGTAGATGTTAAATTTAGATTCTTAGATACTCAGTCCTAAAATTTTCATTTTATAATTAATGGGTCTCTCAGCAGCATTTTCTTCTCTCTACCTTTTTATTATTTGGTTTTTACCTTTATTCTTTGTATTGTCTGTGACGCAGTGATAAGAGCACTAGATTTCACATTATAGAACTATGCATTTGAATGTGAATGACTTATGAAGTTTTATTATTGAGCAAATTCTTAACCAAGCAGGATTCCTTTCATTTTCCATAAAATGGAGGAATAGGTACCTCATTACATTTTGCATGTGTTGATAATTAAATAATACGTGCATATTTACATATGAAAAACAAAACTACAGTAAACACTAATTGTCTTCTCTTTAATATCTTTGGTTATATTATATCCCTTTTATGGAAAATTCTCTGAAATTATTTTATGGGAACAGGTATAATAATAAATTAAGAAAATTATATTTTATACCAAAATATGCTCAAGAACAAGATGAAGTAAAGGGATATGCTAGAAATTGGCCATCATAACAAAGATACTCTCCCATAAGTAAACTATAGGGGTACTACTATTTAATTAAACTTTTCATTAATTTGATGTTTATCAATTTTAATTGTTTTAAATATTTATTTTGGTGAATTTCTACGTACAAGGTAAAAAATTGTAATATGTTTGAAATAATAAATAGCAATGAATACTGTGAACTGCATTGAGAATATGTGGTTGTTTTATTATTTATAAACATATTTCATTATTTTTATGAACACATTGTTCACTGGGGAAGATTCTCAGTTAAAGAAGTTCTTACTGGAATGCGTCAACTGACCATACATTACCTGGTCTTATAGTGTGCTAACAAACCTTGGTTCCATGTGTTTAGCATGTATATTTGATATCAAAAAAGGTTTTTCTCAAAATGAGTCTGGAAGATCAGATCATCTCAGAATCTAAAGGGACAAAGATGAAAGCATATTGTACTCTAAAATTCAACCTTTAAATGTTCATTCTTAACTCAGATGAGCATACATTGTAGGAAACACCAAAGTTTATTTTTTTAAGTTTATTTTGAGGTAAGGAAAGAGAGAGAGTGAGAGAGTGAGTGAGTGAGAGAGAGAGAGAGAGAGAGAGAATCCCAAACATGCTTAGCACTGTCAGTGCAGAGCCTGACATGGGGCTTGAACTCATGAACCGTGAGATCATGACCCAAGCCAAAATCAAAAGCCAGTCACTTAACTGACTGAACCACCCCAGTGCCTCAGAAACACCAACTTTCTGTCAAATAATTGTTATCAAATTCAAAGTATAAAGTGTTCACAGTGAATAAAATATGTTAAAATCATCAAAATCAAATTATATCAGAATTTTTATTATAAATAGGTAAGAAATATCTAATAAGAAAGTCCTCAAATGTATCTAATGGTTGATGATGAAAGAGAGATTTGATACTACATTAAATAAATATTGGTGTTGTTCAGTAGGTGCCAGCTATGGTTGAAGTTTTGAGCATAGAGCAAACAGTAGATCCATACAATTAAACTATTAACAAGATCCTGATTAACACTGACAGAAATGGAAGATTGGAAACTGTGTATTTTGAGAAGAAATTTTATCAGTGCAAACTCAACTGTTTTTCCAAGTATGCTTCTTCATATTTTGTAATATTATAATTTTGCCAACAGCATTAATTTAGTAATCAAAATATTTACACATTCTGCACTGACCAAATGTCCTCTTATGTTGGTTATTTTTGTTTCAACAATACTTAATCACATTTACTATAAAGTAATACAAGAAGGATTTTTGAATGTTCCTCACATGCTTTACACCATGTGAGCACATTTTGGCAATTCTACAATATCTTTTAACTCACAAATGTAATCTCAATCTCACATTTAACCAGAAATATAAGATATGAATTATTGAGTAACAATTTTCTCTTTCATTGAAAAAATATTTTTATTATGTATACAAACATACAAACACAACACGTAAACTAAGCCATTTACAAAGGGCAGTAAATAACACATTGCATGCCCCAATTTCTCAAATGTAGCATACACTGGAGTTCTATTTGAGAAACTTTATTACAATTGGCTGCCTTGTATATATTTACACACACATACCTATCTATTTTTGATTTTATTTAGAGTTATAAGCCTATTTGGAGCTTTTCCTAAAGTGTATAGCTAAGAGAAATATATATCTTTCTAATATTTCTTTCACTTGCTTGTAATTTAGGCTGCCTTCTTCTAGTTCTAACCTTGTCATTGACTACTAACTTTACAGCATGGTTTTCTTTACAGAAAATACATTCTGAGTTGCCTTCTCTTTGCTGTTATTAATTTATGATTCGGTATGGTCTGGAAAGGAATTTTGAAGAGCAGGGAGAATAAACTCTCCCTTGCACAAGGACCTATAGAAATGGCCCTATGAGGTCACTATGTGGCTGCATAAATTGTCAGATTGCACTATCATGTCACTCTCTGTTGTAAAATGAAGCTTCAGTTTCTTTAAAAAAAATGCAAACATATATATATGTATATCCAGTCACAGAAAATTAAAATGCTAACAATATTCACCTTCAGAAATAAAAATTATCTTCAATCATGTATTATTCAAATATTTTTTCCACAATTCTCTTATTTTGGCAATTTTAAAATCAGTATATTTATAAGAAAAATTATTTATGGATTTCTTTCAACAGCACTGTGTATATACTGTATGTTTCAGTTACATGGTGATGTTAATTGTTGCCAATATATTTTTTAATATATAAATAACTGTTAAAAATTATTTTGTTTTGACCTAACACAGTTTCCCTGCAGACATTCACTGGGATCATGTCATTTGGTATTGATATTGCAACTGTACCCTTGATGTCCCCACAGACTTTCATTGATTTAGTTTAGTTTTCCATTTGGAATGTAATTTCTTACATTGTATTGACATCTTCTGGGGAATTCTATGGTGGCAGGATGCCCTATAGATGTGAGCAATAAAGATGCATACTTACCTCTTAACATGTATATTATCTTAGCTTACTCAAAAAAAACATTATTTAACTGATTTCTGAGGTATAAATAACATATAATTTTCCTTAGGTAAGATTAACATGAACTTTTACTGACTTATGTTGAGTTAGGAACAATCTTTATGGCTACATTGTACTTTGGAATCCCATTATTATAATTTTTCAAAAGAAAATTGACATCTCTACTTTTACATATTAACCCTAAAACTAAGTCTCCCAAATAATTTTGCCAGGACTAACCTGTGTATATGTTTACTGCTTTTGTTTTTTAAAAAAGTATTTATGTATCAAAATGGATTTCATTAATATTTTTGAGTTTTTCATGCATGAGACAATAAAATGGACAAATTTTCTGCAGAGTGTAATTCCCTAAGGATATTCTACTGTCACCACATGTTTGAGAGTTAATATAAGATAATTAGGATAGCAAAGATAATAAAAATAAGTTAAGAATTATTAAAAGTATAATTTGAAGATCAGCTACTACATTTGGTGTTATGGTATTGACTGTCTATTAGCAGGCACATATTTTTAAGTTCTCTACTTGTAAATCAAGGAATAAAAGGGTATATTTTGTAGCTTATAAAATAGAGTTTAACTGGGCCTATTTTTTATTATCTTTTTAATGTTTATTTATTTTTGAGAGAGAGAGAGACAGACTGAAAGTGGGGAGGGGCAGAGAGAGGAAGATACAAAATCTGAAGCAGGCTTCAGGCTCTAAGCTGTCAGCACAGAGCCAGCCCAATGCAGGGCTGGACCTCGTGAAACACGAGATCATGACCTGAGCCGAAGTCTGACACTTAACTGACTACTGAGCCACCCAGGTGCCCCTAACTAGGCATATTTAAATAACAAACTTTCATCTTGGTCTTATAAATTGGTTCTATCTAAACTGGCTATTTGTATAAAAGAACTAGATGCAATATCTTCTTGAAAGAATTACATGTATCTCTGTAAAGTGCTTTTTTAAAGTTTATTAATTTTTGATGTATACAGAGAAAGTTCACAAGTGGAGGAGGGGGCAAAGGTGGAGAGAGAGAAAATATTAAGAGGATCCACACTCAGCACTGAGCCTGACTTGGGGCTTCATCCCATGACCCTGGGATCATGACCTAAGCCAAAAGCAAGAGTCAGACACTCAACCCACTGAGCCATTCAGACACCCCACTGTAAAGTACTTTTTTAAAATTAGAGGGAAACAAAAATAATATAAAAACAGGGAGGGGGACAAAACAGAAGAGACTCATAAATACTGAGAACAAACTGAGGGTTACTGGAGGGGTTGTGGGAGGGGAAATGGGCTAAATGGGTAAGGGGCATTAAGGAATCTACTCCTGAAATCATTGTTTCACTATATGCTAATTTGGATATAAATTAAAAAAATAACAAATAAAATTAAAAAAATAAAATTATATATTAAAGTATCAAGTGTGTTGAAATGAAAACCACATTATTTAAATGTTTAATTCTAAACAACTGAAATAATGTAAGTGTGTAAAGATTTGGAAAATTGAATTTAAATGATTACATGGTCTACTTACACCTTAACTTAAACTCTCATAATCAATCATAAAAATATGAAGTTAAGATACTAAAAGAGAAACACATTATACTATCAGGAAAACATAAGGTTACTTTTTGTGACAAAATCTTTTTTAAAAAATACACTATTATATTTCTCATGTCAAAGTGTGAATTAGTTGTTTTTTCAGTATCTTCAGCAATAGGAGGTTCTGTGATAGCTCATTGGTCACTGGTATTATTTCACCTGTCCTAGGTGTTAATTGGAGGATCTTTCACTCTATGAGCTAGCCACTTGGTTGCTTTGAAGTTAAATTTGAAATTGCTTATAGAATTACTCTATAAACACGATTGGATAATTGAATAATACAAGTCACTGCAAAATCAACATAATATATCATAACCATGTTAACTACATTATAAAAATTACAAGTAGCTGTAATTCTGGTAAAATGATACTTGATTATATTCAATAATAATGTTTTTCAGAATGTAAGTGAAGAGAACTAATTGTATTATTACAAGATAACTAAAACTCTTTCTGGCTTATAAAATTGGCACTAAATAAATATACCTTTTCCATACGTTACTGTATCCTTTCCCTTGGTATTTAGTTTATAAAACAAAACCATCTGCATCCCTTAGTTACCAAACACTTAAGTTATACTTTATATCTATAAACAAGAAGGATTAAACAAAATGAATTAAAACAAACTGACAATGAAAATCAGCATATGGTGGGCCAAATAAACGGTTCAAGGAAGCTGTTACATTGCAGTTGAAAAAGATAGATTGATATTGAGGGGAAAAAAAAGAATGTGAAAAGATGGGCTCCTATTAGGAGGAGGAGAACAGTGAGGAAAAGAAAGATTATTTTCTGGTAAGAGTTGTATGTTTTTCATTCTATGGTAGTTAAGAGAATGAATATTTTATTTCACTAGAACATAGGTAACTCCCAAAAGATGCCTTATTCCTAATTGTTGATTAGTCTGTTAAAGCTAACGCATGTTGATTTTTTCCAATAAAAAAAAGTAGAATCTCTGGAGATAATTTTCCTTTGTTCCATTGTTTGTTTAATTATTATTTCATTGGTTATTATTTTCACAATTATTCCCCATACCTAGTCATTTCACAATCAAGTTGGAATTTTGTATACAGGTGCATTTTCCAAGAAAAAAAGTTGTCAAATACATGAAAAGGGGGGAAACAAACAAACCAGCAGACCTACAGTGGAAATCACAATTTCAAAAATGTCTCTTGACGGATAAATAGATATGAATATACATGTAAATGTATACATTAGTGATGAACATGGCTTAATTTCTGAGTAGTTATGCAGTTACACTGTAGTAATTAGAATTTACTAATTTTTCAAACATATTATTAAACAAAATAGGATGTGTACTTAGGTTTAGAAATTTTAATATTCATTGAAGACAGTGTAGACTTATATTACTTTGGAGCAACACAAAGATAGCAGATCCAGTAAAAATAGGGGGAAACAAAAAGGTATCTATGTTGTTGTGACGTAGAGAATGGGAATTCAGTGACGAAGATGGAAACTATGGTCACAAAGAAGAAAGAAACTTAGAAAACTAAAATGTTGAAAAGGTAGTAATGCCTTCAAGAGTATATAGCCTCATTAGAGTTTTTTGCTGCGTACCAGAATTCTTTAACTTGAGTGATTTAATACCTTCATGGGATGTAGTCCATCCATATAAATGAGCCACAGACACTACTGGCCATTTTTGTGGTGAAATAGTTGATTATGCAAAATTTACTATTATTTCCTTACACTCAAAGCTTTCCCAGAATATGATCCATGTCAAAGTTTCCTTCAGAGTTGGTTGACTTTCTGACTCCACAATGGGCAATATACTAAATCTCAAAGAGTTGAAATAAGTTTCCCAAGATAGCATGAGATGATAAAAGCAAACATAAACCCAGGGGTTTTCAGAACATTCAAAAGTGAAGACTGAGCTAAATAAACTCTGATTCTAGATGTGTGTAGAGAATGATTTGGTTCACATATTAAGTATTTAGACAAATAAGTGTTAAAATGTCAAAAGGCTACTGATAAATTCTCACCTTTAAGCCTGAACAACTGTTTTCATGAAAAATACTATTATAATCAGAATTTGAATACAAAAATCTCAAAAAGATACAAATTTAGGACTTCCCTTAGAATTAATAGATTTTTATTTTAAAATAAAATGCAGTGACATTAAATAAGTGCTAGTTCAAATTTTATTGGAAATTATTTATATTTTATATGATCTAATTCCCTTAAGGTTTTAGAATATAACTACATAACAGTAAGATATTAGTAAAGTTTTATAAAGATAACTTTAATTACTAAAAACTTTACAATGGCAAATCTCTTACAGACTTTCACCTTTCTCTTATTCATAATTTCCAAAAAAAGATGAGTTATATCACTTTATTTATCACTGAAATGTCAATAAAACTTCCTCCTTTTCTTAGATTTTTATATGTAAGTTTCTCTGTTTATAAAATTAAGTAATGAATTTCCCTAGAAGCTCAAAATGTACTTTGAAATACATAATCTATTGATTTAAAACATTATTTAAGAAAGCTGAAAGAAAATACATTAATTGCTAGCTGTGATCACATCAGATTATGTGTGTTTTCCTTATTTCTTATTGTTTACATTTCCCTAATTTCTTATAATGAGCATTTGTTGTTTTTAAATAACAAAAAATCAGCTAAATTTTACAATATTTATGTTCCTTATCATGTGAGAAAAAACAAATAATTCTATTTTATGAAACTAAAATTAAATGAGACAAAGATTGAAGTCTAACATGGACTGGATTTAGAAGATGAAGAACTTTAATATATCAGTAAAGGAGTAGTGTATTAATTTTGCATAGTAAGGAAACAAAACAGACCTTCAATGACAGAAATTTGTGCATGAACCTTTTGGGATGAGCACTGGGTGTTGTATGGAAACCAATTTGACAATAAATTTCATATATTGAAAAAAAAAGAAATTGGTGCATGAAATAAATGAACATTATTTCTATTAGATAAGCAAAATATACTTAAACTTGTCATTTTAATTTTTAAAATAAATCTCATTTTAATTTTTGTTTCTGTGTGTTTCTGTACTTGTTCCTCCTATAAAAAATGCCTTTGTTCTTTATTTTGGCCCATACTATTCATTTTTCCATGCCATGACCATGATCTCCCTCTTCCTAGATGAGTTCTCTAATATGAGCTCTATTTTTTTACTCCTTTCTAACAAAACTCATCTGTTTCCACTTTCAAATTTTATACAAAATCTTACTTTTCAAGTTATTTTTTTTGTTTGCATTGGAATCTGGTAATTTCTGCAGTAGTTTATAAAGCAAAAATGAACAAAAAAGAAAATGAATGTTGACAGATGTTAGGGGAAATGAACATCCACTGGCATTGCTGGTAGGAGAATCGACTGATGTAGCTGCTGGCATGGCCAAATGGTAGAAAATAAACTGGTACTAAAACAAATTGTCTCTATATTTAAACATGTACAGAATTTACTAGTTTATAAATAAAAGACAATTTTAATGCTCATTATAACCATTCATTCATATAGGTTCCCAGTTTCAGGGAGGATCACCATATATTCGGATCATGGGCAAATATAAAGAAACATTACAGAATGAATACCATTAAAATAGACATTATGTACTGATGTATCATGCCTCTCCCAGTTTGGGAAAATAAGTGAAATCTTCCTTGAAGAGAAGAGTTATGAACTGAATATTGATAGAATATTTGGGTGTATTGAGGTCCGGTCATATCTACAGCCAGGTGCCAAACATGACAGTTTTTATATTTGATCAACTTTGATAACAATCTACGGGAATTTTTTAAAGAAATAAATGGAATGCTAAGTTTAAAGAACTCTCTGGCAGCACTATGAAGATTGGATTGTGTTTGAAAGTATGCTTGATTCATGAAAGCTAATTAAATGACTCTGTCTGGATCCCAGAAATGAAAAAGTTCTCTTTTACAATTTTTTAAAAAATTTATTTATTTTGAGAGAGGAGAGAGAGAGAGCAAGGGAAGGGTTGAGAGAAAATCCCAAGGAGGCTCCATGCTCAGTGTTGGAGCTCAACTCCACCACTGTGAGATCATGACCTGAGCTGAAACCAAGAGTGGAATGCAGGCGCCCCAAAATGAAAAAGTTCTTAACAATTGGGTAGAGGGGAATGATAGGAAATAGGAAGTAGTTTTGAGAAGTATTTCAGATATTGACCAAATTTAATGATTCCATAAGGTATCAGAGATCAGGGTATAAAAGGAACCTAATAAGCCTTTTTTTTTACATCATGCAAAACAAACAAAACAATTATATTTTATAGTACATTGGGATAAATAATCTACCCTTGATAAGAGCTTATCACTTGATAATAAGGCAGAAGTGAACGATATCCAGGTACATCTGTAACCTGTTCAGGGTACACTACAATGGGAACCTCTGCTCTCGATTACTTCTGGGCTTCTACTTATATAACTGAGTGAATGAGAGTACCTTTAAGTGCAGGTTTTGAGAACAGCAACAACTGATGAGTGAAGTTTTGGACAAGTTAAGTCGAAGTGCAGATGGTCAGCATGTAATTAGAAATTTCGGTGCGTATTTAAGGAGAAAGCAATAGTAGAAAGGAAGGATTTAAGGATTATCAACCTTTAGGTGCTGGCAAAAATCCGTAAGTATGCTTAAACAAACAAAGAAACAAACAAACAAACAAACACAAGCCAGGCATATGCTTAAAATAACACAATATAAATGAACAGAATGAGAGCAGGTCAGTGAAAGAATCCAGGAAGCACTGAAGTTTAAAGATCAAGACTGAAATAAGATCCAAGAAAGAACACCGGCAATAAGCATATAGAGGAGTTGGAAGAAAGACCAATGATTATCCCACAGAAGCAAGATGAAACATGAGTGATTAGCAACATTAAATGCTCCACAGAAATCTTGCAGTAGAAAGCAGCAAGCATTAAAATTGGAAACTAACATGTTTTTGGTAACCCTGGGGAGAATAATATAGGTGAAATGGTAGGCAAAGCGGTAAAGAATAAATATGATATTGGAAATTACTGAACACCGTAGGCCACACACTATTTGGAGAAGGGAAGTACTTTACTAGCTACACGAGATAGATTATGACAGGATACCAGTTTCCATGATTAGCTGCTTTATTTATGTCCATTTATTTATTTTATTTTTTTAAATGGAAAAGCATGGAAAGGCAGAAAGAGCAACAAGAGAGGTGGAAAAAAAAGAAAAAGCAGTCAAACCGAAGTAAGGGCAACTGAGAGAACAAAGTCGAAATAGGCAGGAAGATACAGGTTCCAGATAAAAAAATGGGGAAATTACCATAGTCCAGGATAGTAAAAGCCTTCATTTTGGACGATGGTATTACAATGCAGATAATTTTCTAGGTCAAAAGGATAAAATAGTGGTAGAGTTTGCATCTCATTAAATCTATTAATTTGTGAATTAGGAGGAGAGATGGTGTACAAGAAGGGGTCCATGAAGTGAAGGCTTTGAGAATCAAGGAGTGTTATGACTCACGGATTTAGGAGGACTGTTGTATAAAATTGAGAATCCTTAGAGATCATGGTCATGTGATTTTGTCTAATTACATTCAGAAGTAAGACTGAAAAAGGCAGAGGTTGTTTTAAACAACATTCAGGTTTAGGCAACTTAAGTGCAGAACACTATGGAATAAAATGATTAACAGTTTGCACAAGAGGATAATGTAAATCATAAAGACAAAGAAGTAACTGTCAGGAAGATATTTGTTTAAAACAAATATAAGGAAGAATACGTTCTGAAAATTACAAATTCCTGAATAAATATCTAGAATTGCCTACCGAAAGATACATCAATACTTGGTGTAGTATGTAGTGTGTTAGAACTCCATTGTCAAATCAGACACAGAGTCAGAGATGAAGCTTTATGAAAAAATTTCAAGTATAGAAATAATCATTATGTATGAGCAAAGCAGAGAGAAATCTGGGAATGCCACTGCAGCTGTGTCTTCTTTTGCTACATAAGACTGTGTTCTGGTTCAGAGGAGCATCTGAAGTCTCTAAATAATATTTGCAGCTGTATCAATTACACCAAAACCAAAGGGGGGGCATTTCAGTCATGAGCAATCTCCATTTTATACTCTGATATTCGCATAGCATACAGGACCTTTACCAGGGAGCCATGGTCATAAATCCATATTTTTTTTGAGACGGGGGGGGGGAGGAGGGGCAGGGGTAAAGGGAGAGAGAGAGAAACAGTGACGGAGACAGGGAAAATCTTCAGGAGGCTCCAGGCATGGAACCCGATGCAGGGCTCCATCTCACAAAGGTAAGTTCATGACCTGAAGCAAAATCAGAGTCGGCCACTTAACCAACTGAGCCACCTGGGTGCCCCATAAATCCCTATGTTTTAGGTGTGCTTGTGTTAAGCAATTCAAACAAGTACACCCTGCTAAGAGCATTCCACAGGTAAGGGCTCTTCCACCAGCAAATAGCTTAATATGTTTGCAAGAGGTTTCTCATAGACTGTTTACCAAATTTGACCAGGATTTGTTCTTTGTTTCTTTCTGTAAGAAATTCTGCATATCTGCAACTCTGACATCAATATAGTTAGACTCCTCAGGTAAGTAAAGTCTTAGATAATGTCAAGAACTACCTTACTATTAGGTGGGCCACTTTTATTTCTGGGACTCATATAAAAATAGTTTGATTTAGAGAAGGCTACTCTGTTTTATATTGTCTAGCTTACTAACATTTTGTTTGCATCTATGTAAGTGTATGTATATGCTGTGTAAACTTACTCCCTCTATAGATAACAAAATTAGAAGCTAGAGTCACGTGCATGGATACCCAGTAATGAAATCTAACTATGGGCCAACATTACAATGCCTTTTGGGAACAAACACACTTCTCTATTTTTTCAACCTGAGATGTTAAAAATTGTGAAAAGGCATCTTATAAAGGCACAAAACTATGAAACACTTGTTTTCAAAAAAAGTGAATTTGTACAGAATATAAATAGAAAAGCAGCAAAAAATAAGTCACTCTCAGTCATACCCTATAGCACAGATCAAATGACCTTATTGAGCAGACATTTAAATAGATCACTAAGAGATAACACTTTGAATTGCTTTTACTTTTATTTAAGAAAATCCTACCAGAATCTATAAGCCAGCCAATAAAATGTCATGATTAACTGCATCAAATGCTGCCAAAAGTCCAAAAGAATCACGAAAGACAACATCCGTTGTTTCAATCAAAAGGTCATTATTTACTTTCAATACAGCAGTCTCAGCACTATGATGAGGATGAAATCCTGATTGAAATTGCTCAAATGAGTCAAATTGCATCATGTGTTAATGTAATTGATTACAACTTCCAACACTTTAAGCAGAGTCTAAATTAAAAAATGAATGATGGCATTGCACTTTATCTACCAGTAATGAAGCTTTCTTCAGCACTTCTGGCTCAGTATAAATTCATGGTCATTTGAAGAGCTGACCCAGAGCCAAAATTAAAAAGAAGGAAAGAAAGAAAGAAAGAAAGAAAGAAAGAAAGAAAGAAAGAAAGAAAGAAAGAAAGAAAGAAAGAGAGAAGGAAGGAAGGAAGGAAGGAAGGAAGGAAGGAAGGAAGGAAGGGAGAGAGGAAGAGAGAAAAGAAAAAAAAGAAAACAAAAACAAAAACTCCTACACAATGGTCATCAATGACATTGTAAGGATTATTATCTAGGTAAAAGACAAGACTGTCTCCTGCTGAAAATTCATCTCTCACTCTAAGAGAACCAATAAATCTTACTAATCCTGAAAAAGAACCACCAAAATGGGAAATAGAGGTTATTAACTAAAGACCATTTCTTGATATACATTTCAGTGTATATGCACACAAACCAGTCTAAACTGAATTGTAATAGTCACACATCAAGCTCCTCTCAAAGCTTTGCTATTTAAGAATATAAAAGTGGCATGTTTTTAGATCCTTAGTGGATCCTTAGTGGTCCTCCTTCCCTTTGGTGCCTATCACATATTATGAAGACAAAAACCATGTCACTGTATTCTAAAGAGTTGCTCCAGATGCAGTCTAAGAACATCCCAAGGTAAACTAGAGTTAGGAAGTAGAGGCAAAAATCAGGAAAAATGCTTCAAGAATCACAGCCAAGTTTGGCTCATCATTTACATATGCACTGCAGTGATGAAAAACAGATTTAAAATAAAAATGTTGCTAAATAATAATAATAATAATAATAACAACAACAACAACAACAAATCAACAAAAACAATAACAAAGTAGCTAACATATATTGAGTGGTTACTTTTGAGTGTTGGGAATTACTGTAAGCAATCTCCTTACATATGAACAAAATGTATGTTTATATTAGGTCCATTTATTTTAAGGATAAAATATCCCTTAATCTGCAAAGTAATCCCTATTTTTCAGATTAGGAAACTAAGAAAGAATTCAACCAGTTCACTCTGATTCAAGTACAAAAGTCTGAATTTGAATTTAGGAGCCTGCACTAATGCATTATGGTGTCACTGTTCCATCTTTTCCCCATATATTTTCTTTCATCCCTGTGGTTAATGACACAGGAGAATAAACTTCAACTCTAATGCTACTTTGCATCTCATTTTACAACACTTGCATGCACTTTAGTATACTGAAAATATCCATCCATCCATCCATCCATGCATGGGATGCATCAGAAGACTGAAGAATAAATCCCTCAGTGTTACTACATACATATTACGTATGTGCATGTGAAATGACTTAGATCATAACTGGATATTCAAAACTTTTATAAGAAAAATTATGAGTATATACTGTCTTTGGATTAAATTATCACCAACTATTTAGAATAAAATATTTCTCAATAGCATTGAGTAGCAATGCAAAAAATATTTTTTTTTCTGCAGGAATATTCTCAGTACAATAAACTGTCCAAGCAGAATCACATTATAACAGTCAAAATATTGTTATAGTCTATACATTTTTGCTTCCAGACACACATATTGATCTTTATATCCTAAATGTATAAGGTATGACAAGAATGAAACTATAAAATATTTTGAACAGCAGTAACAAACGCAAGGATAATTTCACACAAAACCATCATTAAATTTTATTAAGTATATTGGCTCTATCATCACTGATTTTGAAGTGGCAGAATGACCTAGTGCATCACATCTTATAACAAAGAAAGAATGCAGTTAGAATCCAACCTAGGGCAAAAGCTAATAACTAACAAATTAGAGAAAATATTGAAGTTATGTTAAAAGGTGAATTAATAACCTTGAATGGAATAATGCTAAACAATCTAATGACTAAATTTCACTGCTAACTTTCCAAATTCTGAAGTCAAACACTCGTCAAATGTCCAAATAGTGCAGGATTGATTAAGAAATGCTAACTTACATTTTCCAAGCAATTTATAGTCCTTCCATCAGTAGTTGTTTCACTTTTAATTTCTTCCCCATATTTATTGCAGATTCTGATCCTTTCCATTTTTGTTCATGTCTCATGCCTCTGATTTCTCATTTGGTCACATCATAGGTTGTAAAACTGTGCTTTATTCGAAAGACTACTGAATTTAGCGGACTATTTAACGGACGTTGAATCAGAACCGTGGTTGAATTTCCATTTTACCATTTGCTAGATGAATAGTGTAGAAATTAACCTCTTGAATCTCTGACTCCTTCACTGTACAGGGAGTTTAAAAATAGTACATGTGCATATCACTTATAAGGAATAAATGTCTTAATTTGAATGAGTCCTTCAGTTGTGCAGATGTAAAATATTTTCAATGGTAACTGATGATTCAATAATACCCAGGAGTACAATTAGGAGAAGGAAAAATAGCAGTAGATGCTATCTATGCATTTTAAAAGATATAAAATAATTTGGTTCACCATAATCAGTTCAACTTTTTGTATTCACACAAATTAACTCACTGTCACAGAAATAAATGTATTTGGGGCACCTTGGTGGCTCAGTCAGTTAAGTGTCTGACTCTTGATTTCCGCTCAGGGCGTGATCCCAGGGTTGTGGGATTGAACCTAGGTTCAGCATGGAGCCTGCGTAGGATTCTCTCTCTCTCTCTCTCTCTCTCTCTCTCCCTCCCACTGTTCCTCTCCCTCACTCAAACTCTATCTATAATGAAAAAAGAAACAAAAGAAATAAATGTATTCAAGGTATCACAAATGTCAGACTTAGAGATTTTGGAAAAAGTCCCTCAAATAATGTTTTCTTATTAGTTTGCTTGTCTTTTATTTATTTATTTTTCAAACATGTTTTTTAGCGCTTTTATTTATTTTTGAGAGACAGAAAAACAGAGGGAAGACAGGGGAAGGGCAGAGAGAGAGGGAGACACAGAATCTGAAGCAGGCTCCAGGCTCTGAGCTGTCAGCACAGAGCCCAACGGTGGGGGGGGGGGCGGGGGGGGCTCAAACTCACTAATCTCAAGATCATAACTTCAGCCAAAGACCAATGTTCAACTGGCTGAGCCACCCAGGTGCTCCTTTTTTTTTTTTTTTTTTTTCTTAAGTAATCATTTAGGAAACACTAAGCAGATAAATTGTGGATGTGTACTGACACAAAGGAAAGGGATGAAATCTTGTTTGCAAATTGGCACAAGGCTATTTTAGAAAATCGTGCCAAATACAAAACACTAAATAATGAGTAGAGTAATATTCCAATTCTGCCTTTAAATTTGTGACTACAGAGAAGGCACAAATTAATTATGCTCTATTTTCTCCATTTGTAAAATGAATGGGACAAGATAACCTATAATGTCTTCTAGGTCAGTGACTCAGTTTCCTATCATTCCCCAATGTCTGTAGAATGCAAGGCTTAAGAATTTGTCCTTCTGGTAAAGATCAATTATTTTAATCCTGGCTCAGTCAGGTACTCTCTTGACATTTGATAGATCACGTGGTCTAAACTTTCTGTTTCCTAGAATGAAAATACAAATAAATTCAATTTCACAGAGATGCTCTGAGGATTAATTGTTATAATTAATAAAAAGTGCTTTGTGCAAAGTGTTCGGTCAATATTAGCTGATAATTTCCATTCAGATCATGAATGCACACCTACTAACACCAGCAGAGTGTCATCCAGAGCAGATCCTCAATACATGAGAAAAAATAATAAATAATAGTAATGGTAAGAAGCATTTATTGCTCATATAATGTGCCAGAACAATTGGTAGCAACAACAGACTGAAGAATTATGAGCTATTTATTTCCTAAGTGAGAGGATACGGATCTCACCTGTGGAATCTAAAATAGTCAAACTCACAGAAGCATAGAATGGAATGGTGACTGCCAGGGGCTGGGGAAAGCAGGTGAATGGGGAGTTAATGGTTAAAGGGTATAAAATTTCACGTATTCTAGGTAAATAAGTTCTATAGATCTTCTATACAGCATAGTCTATAGCTAAGAATACTGTATTGCATATTTCAATCTTTCTAAGAGCATAGATCTTAAGTGTTCTTACCTTAAAAAAAAAAAAGAGCAATAGAGAGAGTGGGAGGAAACTTGGAGGTAATGGATATATTTATGGCCTTGATGGTGGTGATAGTTTCATGGGTGTATACATACCCCAGACTTACTCAGTTGTATATATTAAATATGCACAGCTTGTTTCCGTATCAATCATACCTCAATAAAATGGTTTAAAAAAAAGAAAATGCTAAACAATTTTCAAATACAGATCTAAGTAAGGTTCTGAACCTATGATGTGATCCTCTTTTTTTAACCTCTGATTCAGATGAGCCTGGGTGTGACATTCTAACACTAAAAGCACATCAAAAATTGTTGCTGAGCAATTACTTTAAAACTTGAGTAGGAACATTATATTGAAAATTAGATTTAAAAAAATGCCTGAGTTCCTTGTGTCTCATTCTGTCATTAATACGGTAGGCATAATTCAAAATGGAAAAATAAAGTTCACAGATTAAGTCTAAAGAAGAAACAAATGAATAAGCCAACCAAGCAGCACTCAAAATAAATGGATATCATGACACTGGCAAATTAATTTTAAGGAATATAACATAATGACATAAAGTGAAATAAGCACCGTTGTGTGTTCATTCACGTTCCATTGTTTTTTTTTTTTTTTACTAAAATCCTCTGCCAAATAAATGTTCCATGTATGACATTATTTATTGACAGAAGTGCTGTGAAATTGTGTTCGTTCAAACTGGAATCAAAATATTTTCTAGATCCCGATAGGAATTTTAATGGAGAAGGAAATGAAAGTAGATTGAAGAATATATCAGTGCTGATTCAGAGAGCATAGAAAGTTAACAAGACCAGGGATGATTCACATAAAAAGGAAGAAGACCGCGTGAAGAACAGGATCACTGGTTTTAATTTTTTTTTTCTAACATCAGATTAATGTCATTAGAGCACTTTTGTAGTTGGGCTTGTATCTACTTCTTTGATATTTTTGTGGGGTTTGATGGCATAGCCTACCTTACCATTGATGGAGGAGGATTATTTCTTTTTTTCACTTGGTATCTGATGTCTGATGAAATCTATGGCTTTAGGTATAATATCTTTGCTTTTTTGGGTGTGTGTGTGTGCCTGCCTGTGTGTAGTGTTGTATATCTATGTTTATTTGTCTTTTTTCTATTTATCAAATAATATATGCCAATTGTTTAGACACTGGAATATTTATAAATAAAAAGATTAAAATAACCCAAATTCACCCCAACATATGTTGATTATATAAATGAAATTGTGTTTTTATATTCTGCCTGCAGGAAAAAAAAAAGGACTTCCTAAGGGGAGGATGCTCTATTTTGTCCTTCACATTCTGGGTGACAGCTACCTGCAAGGCACAAAACCCAGAGTTTAGTAAGGACCCTACTCATACGGATGCTTAATAAGTAATTTTTGAAATTATGGCTGAAAAATTATCACAAGTATTCTTCTATGTCATCAAGTATTTTCCAAAATCCTGATTTTTGCATTGCTTCCTAATAGCATATGTTAATATATATCAAAAAACTGATCTAATCATTCATATATATATGAAATTATACATGAAATTTTACACACATACACACACACACACACACACACACACACACACACACACACATAATTCTTGTGAAATTCTACCTGAAATAATTGCTAAAAGTTAAGAGCTAGCATTTAACTTCAAAGTAACACACTTAATTTATTTAAAAGTAATTTAAAATATCTATGCTACTTTATAGGGTGTGAAGTTTAACTTTGTCTTCTCCCTTCTCATAGAAATTTAAGAAAATGGAAGTTTAGGATTATTCTACCCCTGTCAATCGCTATGGCTCACAGTTCTTTTTGGTATTTCCATTCTTTCATTCTTTCATGCAGAAAACATTTAGAACAATGATATCACTTTGTAGTGTGGGGGGATTACATCTAATTGAGCCTTGAAATGTTTCACTTATACTCAATTATAGCAGTTTGAGCATACATTTATATCTTATAAAAACAAATCACAAATACAACCACAAAGCTTCTAGTGATCAGGTCATAAAACATTGTCAACTCAATTTGAAATATTTTCCCTAGGAATACCAATGTAAATTATGTCATATTTCTTTAGCAACTTGGCAAAAAGAAAAATGACACAATTCTAACCATTTTGCACAGGAAGAAAGACAAATTCTCATTTCTTTGTGAAAATCAAATGTTTCAAAGATAGAATTTTACAATAAACACATACATTTATACTTTGTTTCAGAAAAATAAGCCATGAGGCACTTAGGAAACACTCCTTTATTATAATCAGGTTTAAAAAAGCATGAATGTGAACTTTTTTCCAGATTTTTCTAAATAGTATTATAAACTCTACCTCAAGCACAAAACTTTAAAAGATAAAAGAAAGTAACCTTTCTTATGAATCTGTCACAACAGCTCTATAAGCTAAGTAACATACCCTTATTCCTCCACGGCGCTGCAGGTTTCTCAGATAGGTTAAGTCACTTGCTCAAGGTCACCTCACTAGTACAAGGCAGGCAAGAGCATGCATCAAGCTTGGTTTAATGGTAAAGTTCTACGCTCTGTCCACTGTATCATGTTGTCTCCATGAAAATGTAAAGAGAAAATGACACAGAAATTCGATAACTGAATGAAGGAACCAGGATCTATAACTTAGGAAAAAATAGATTTTGCTTTGTCACAAATAAAATGGTTTCACATCTGTAGGATGACTTCATATATCATTTACATTTTTACATTCAATTTTGAAACTTTGTGGGCTTTTTTTCCAATAGTCTCTATTTTTCAACTTACACATTTGTCTGTAGCTATTTTATGTTTTCCCCCTCAGGTTCTATTTCTCATGTATTGCTGCACATTATCATTTCTTGGTGAAGTTTATTTAACTAAGAATCAGCCACCCGGTTATTACAGTCTTATATAGTTAACCTACTCACATTGCTTTTTCCTTGATCTAGGATTGAATGGTCTAACTTCACATTTAAATAAATTAAAGAATGAATTTAAATCAGTGCAATTAACTTTCTTACCAGTTACATCTGTGCACTACTGAACACAACAATTCAACTGAAACCATAAAAAGAGTTGGTGTATATGGATGAAATTTTCTTTTAGTTTTGAATATGAATTCCTTATAATAAAATTATTTTGTTTTAATAAAGTATTTTTAATTAACAAAATAATTATATAATATGCATTTGTGCACCTACCTTACAACAAAACTATTATCTGATGTATCTAAGAAAATATTTCAAATTGATTACTGAAATAGAGCTGGGAAAATATTAAATTGATGAATTAAAGAATTATATTACAATGTTGCCATGTGAACAAGCATTCACCTTATAAATGCACGCAGTTTGATGTTTGTACTTGTAAATATGAATATATACATTAAATGTGTGTGCGTGTATGTACTGAGAAAAAGGGAAATACCAAGAAGTTTGCATAATACAGTACAAGAGTGCCACCTTCTGGATTTAGAACATCTAGTGACAATTTTTTATAATGCTCCTAGCTTCAGAAAAAAATATCTATGGTTAATATTGTTCATTGCCAGTTCTCCCTATATTTTATTATTCATATTTAAATATTGTTTTTAATGTTACTATTCATTTAATATGCCTGGAATTAATTTAGTGTATACAAAGATTGTATAGATAATATAACAGATTCCAAAATTTACTCAAGATGTATCAATTTGTGTATCAGCAATACTAACACAGCTACCCCCCCAAAAAAACAATCAAAATATATATTTGAGAATAAGTGAATTCATACATTTTCTAACATAGTAATTAATAGGTCAGCAATATATACACTTTTCCAACATCTTGTGTAAAATATAAACAAAGCACATTTTTTCTAATTGATTTCACTGCTTTGATGCTCTGTATTTATATACACCTAGGTTTCCTAAAAAAAGTATTAAAATTAATAAGAAAATTCAAAAATTAAACACATTAATATTATACAAGTACCTCTCAATTATCAGGGATAATCACACATTACGTGAAGTGAGCAAACATGACCTGAATGTATAGCTGTTGAGTATCCCTCTTTTCTCTATCAGTATCAGGCTCCCCTGACCCATCAAGAAGCTGAATCACAATGTCCTTCCTCAGTCAGGACTTCACATACCATAATCAGAACTTGGTTCTCAATTTAAAATCTGACCAATTGAAACAGTATACTAACTCATTTAGAATAGTTATAATTGTTAATTTAAGTTATACACTAAAATTTGTTGACCTTTTTTCTATTAAAGAAACGTCAACACTTTGGGATGCGACATGACTGATGGTGGCGTTGGGGGTAATATGTCTTATTTATTTTCCTTTTTCCCTTATTGCCTCCCTTTATTCATTCCCCTATGTTTTTGGGTGTGTGGGATACATAAAGATTTCCCTGAGCCTATAAAAATTATACTTTATTTGAAACTTTCTATTTGGCACATGGATAAGACTAACCCTGCATATAAATATATCAAGTATGCATAAGAATCTTAAATGTGTCAGAAGAGAAATACTATTTTTTGTGGTAGACAGTATTTTGTAATATAATGTAAATGTTCTTAGCCACTCTAATACTAATGCTAATTTTATGTAACCTATTTTTTAAAGGTCTCTTAAAGAACTTCTAATTCTCTCTTCTTTGGAGGAGGATTGGGAGTTCAAGAATCATGACACCTCTCCATTATATGTGTAAAATTGCGATAAGACATTATTTTAAACATAGGATAATATTCTTCTCCAGATTTCTTACCCTTCAAACATTATCCATTCACTCTTGAATTCCCAAATGATAGCTTCTCAAGTATATTCAACTAATGGGAATATGGAGTGTATTGAAACAAAATGAAAGTGAATAATGAAACAATTCATTATAATAGAAGGGGATTTTAAATGCTGATGACTTAGAGATCTATATATAATTCAAATAATCAGAGTATTGAGGAATAAAATTCTACCAGCCTATTAATATATCAACAAGGACACATTTTGAGGCTCCTGTACTAGTTTCTGTCATAAAACTCCCAATGACGTCAGCTGCCCCAAATATAAAATGAGTACAATTTGTACATAAGAGATGTGCAGCTTTTTAAGAACAGTACTTTATTTTCTATATATAAGAGCTTAGAGATCTCTAAGCCTAATAACAATAACCTTCAAAAATGTGTAGTAAGCTCTCTTTAGATGTCACATAACCACTATAAAAATTATCAGGAATTAAACATACCATCAAAAGGACAAGAAAGTCCTTTGAATCTCTTACAAGGTCATTTTCTATAATTTTCATAAACAATTTATTTCAACTGAAATCTTTTATAACTCCATATATTCCAAAAATAAATATACTGTTTATGTAATTAGCTTAAATAGGTCTGTAAATTTATGTAGGATAAGATAAAATAGAGTATAAATTAGCATACAAAACTAAAGTCTCACAAGGAATTGAGAGTTCACTGAGAATACTAGAGACAGAGACTCAGGTATGTACACCTTGCAAATAAGATATATCCAGACTGACCTAGAGAATTCTCTTAGTGAATCCACCAAGGGCCTGTGTGTATGTGAAGGACTTAGAAATCTCTTGATAAGAATCTCTTCCTAATAAAAAAGAAAGTTGAGCATGTACTTGGTGCAGGATCAGTCAACCCTGGAAGAGAAAGGGCACATGTAATTGCAATCTGAAACATGTTATGCATTATCCTTATACTAGACCTTTCATATTCCTGTCAGTATTTCGAGAACATGTTGCTATCCTGGAAGCATACACACACAAGCACACACACACACACACACAAGCACACACACACACACACACACACACACACACACACACACATACACATACATATATAAAGAAAATCATCACTGAAGTCTCTACAAACAACTGAGAGCCCAAGACTGAGCATCTTGGAAAATTTGCTCCACAATTTTGGAAGCAACACATTTGTCCCAGTTAAGTGTGATGATTATGTATTGGTTGAAATACATGGCACCCTATTTCATTTGGAATGGTGGAAGGAATCTCTATAGCAACCAGGACTCAATGGCTCCATAAAAAAAAAAAAAAACTACCTGCTATGAGCAGAAGAGCAGGAAAAGACAGATGCTGATATATAGTCCAGGTGACTGATCATCAGAACATGTGAGTGAACTCCTGGGGAATTTATATTGTCTGCAATGTCCAAAATGCTATGTGTGGTTTTGCACCAAGGAAGTGTGGTTTTAGTTGTCTTTATTGTAAATCTGGACTGACACAGAAAACATTAAGAAAAATAAAACCATGCGGCAATTTGTAAAGGTTATGCTATTCTTTTTTTTTTTTAATTTAAATGTTTAGTTTTGAAAGAGAGAGATAGAGAGAGAGAGACAGAGGAAGTTTGGGAGGGCAGAGAGAGAGGGAGACACAGAATCTGAAGCAGGCTCCAGGCTCTGAGCTGTCAGCACAGAACCTAATGTGGGTCTCAAACCCACAAACTGTGAGATAATGACCTGAGCTGAAGCTGGATGCTTAACCAACTGAGTCACCCAGGCATCTCATATTTTTTTTTTTTTCTAAGTAGGCTCCATGCTGGGCATGAAGTCCAATGAAAGGCTTCAACTCTTAGCTAACTGAGCCACCCAGGCACCCAAGGTTATGCTATTTTTAAAAACTGATCTGATGTCCAGAACACAATGCAATTTTTTGAAGTTGTTAGAATACTGCTACTGCTAATTAAAGATCTCTCTGTGCTGAGTTTATTGTCATTGAAGAAATGACAAAAGGCCTAAGGTTAGGGCTATAAACACAAATGAAACCATGGGTGTTCATAAACATACCAGATAGACTAACAAAGTGAGGCCAGAGCCTTGACTCCTTTCCCAGGCAACTCAATGACTATGTACTCACCACTAGATTCCTTGACAGACACTCTGGGAGTATTCTAAGCCAAGAAAACAACAACAAAAGTAAACAATGATCAAAAGAAGGGATTTTCTTCAAAAAGGTGCAAAAACAAGACAAGTGACTTTTTTTCTGTGCATTTTGAGTGGTTTATATCCTTAACACGCCAAATGCTAAAAGAAAACTACTGCTTTGTTCACATGAACAAAAGAAATTGGTTTGAGTGGTAAACACATGTTTTAGGTTTTCTAGGCCTCATTTGGCCTTACAATTATAAGAGTTGGTACATTTCCCAATTGAAAGATACCTGCATTCCCCTTTTAACCATACCAAAAATAAATGGAGAAAGTGAATGAAATCCAGAAAACAATAATACAGAGTGATCAGAGGGAACAAATTACTGCTCCAAAGAAAAGTTCTAATCCTTCATTCCGGAATCTTTTTGGTTTCTTGTTTCATATCAGTACTTCCCCTCAGGATTAGAAATCTGAATAGAAGTTCTTCTTAGACCAGGACCTCTTAACATTTTTAGCAATATGACACACATAGGAAATGATAATATGATATAGAAAAGGGAGACACTAATGAAAAGGATTTGGAGACATCTATGTGAAGATAGATTTTTTTAAATAATTATATTTATTACTTTATATTATGAATTTTTAATTAAAGTATCTGGGAAGAGATTAAATTTGATACCCAGTATTTTTTCAAAAATGCTGATAGGCAACAAGCTTACTTCCATAAGCGTAACTTTATACCAAATTCTGTGATTAAAAGGCTATACATATTTCCTGATCAAAAGCTTTTAATGATTATATTTTCAAATTCTTCATAGTCACCACATACTAGATAATCTTGCACATAAAATAATACCATATTTAACTCCAGGTGGTGGTCTTTGAGGAAAGCAAGAGGTAAGCCTGGACTACATCAAGGGACAGTCCCCAAGTGATCTCAGTGTTCTAACCACTGTAGGTGGTCACATTTTAATTGGCCTAAACCCTCCAACATTTAAGTGTTCTTTAGTACCCATCCACTCACTGAATTGGAAGAAGAGAAAGGAAGGAGCCATCCTAATACATACTACACTTTAAACTTTATTATAAGATGCACAATATCAATGTCTTGGAATATAAGCTTTCACATCCACACTTCTCTTTGGAAAAAGAGTCAGATGCCACACATAGATATCTTATCCTAGAGACAAACCACTAATTCAATACTTTCTATGATTTCCAATAGTGTTGGCCAAACCTGCTGTCAATTAGGGGCATTACTTTCTGCTTTGCCGGAGAGATTAATGGAGGACCAGAGAATTTCTGCAAGAACGGTGTTAAGGCCACTTCACTGCTCTTTGCCATGGCTTCTATTGATCATTCTGGGACGAATGGGATACGCAGTACATCATATTGATCAAAGGCTCTTCTAAATGCCTCTTTAACAATGCCCCCAGAAAATCATTGGCGTGAATTTCGGGTGTGACTAATTATCTTGAAGATAACATTTATTTGGTCAAAAATGTACTTCGTATGTCATTTTTCATATCAAATCATACTCAGCTATATTGTCCAACATAGATGATCAGATAGCCTTAAGAACTGAGAATTGCAAGTTAGAGCCAACCCAGAAATAAAAGAACCCATCCTCTCTGATTTGATGGGTATAGTAGTGAAGTAATTGAACAAATTCATTAACTTAGAAATCAAGATAATGGATATGTCATTTAAACATTTTGATTTACACAAAGGAAAATTAATTCACCAGTGATAATGAGTCTAATTCAAAATCTTTCTTGTGTACTCCTCCCATAAGACATATATTTTCAGTTTCCTATTTATTTAAAGCATAGAAATACCAGTCTGAATGTAAAAATCCTTCTATATATTTTGCCCTTCCTCCATCCCTGAATCTTTTAAAATTTTTGTCAAAACCAATTTTACAGAAATTTCTTTTTAATGATTTGCCTTTAGGAAGTTTCTCTGAACTATTAATCTTAGTGCATATAGAATAAAATAAATCCATTTTCCCTGTACTCATGCATCATCATTTTGCATATTATTTAATTAAATCTCATAAATAAAATAACACATGCAAAATTTTGCATAAACACTCACAGGACTAATACAACACATTTGGTAAGCACACACAAACACACATGCACACAAACAGCCCAACTGCCATGACTATTTAAAGGAATATAAAGCATTGGTTAATCTGTCATGTCTATTATCTGGAAGTAAATTATGAAAGCTTCTACTGTAATGTTTTGTCAGCAATTAAACAATGTTCAAAAGCAAATGTCAATACCCATTTCTAAGTGAATGTCTTATTCCTACAGAGGAATTAGTTTCCTAAATGAAATTTCTTCTGCCTTTTAAACAAATTTGTTTCCAAAAATATTTTCTCCACTATCATTTCTTTATTCAATTTAGTCCTAGCTATAATGCCACACTTCTGTGCCTAAAGAGAACCTAGATTGTTTTTCTCAGCTGTAGCCACTCAAGTCATTCTCTATAGTAATCAGGTTCATTTCTTTACTTAGCAGCTCCAAAGTTGGTTAATCTAACTCCAGTCAGTCCTGTGTCCCTACTTTTCTGAAGTTCCAGCTGGTCATTAAGATACACAAGGGCATTTTAGCACTAGTACAACTTCCAGGACATTTAGAAAATACAATTAGTTCTCCAGAAACAAACGTAAACAGCTATATCCTTTTATGATCAAGACACACATTCCCTTAGAAAATAGCACTTCTGATGCAAAATTGAAATGCGCAGAATCAATATACAAGAAAATATAGTTTTAAGGTATAAAGTCAGAAGTTCACAAACAAATCCCTTCTGTGGCTTCAAATGCACACATACATACACCTTTTCCCAACATAGTTGATTCCATCTTGGTGAAACTTTAAGTACTGAATTTCCGTGTCCCTCTCACACCACCAATTCATGTGTTTAAGTCCCAACCACCAGTGTGATGGAATTAGAAGGTGGGACCTTTGGGAGGTAATTAGATCAGAGACTAGTTTTCATAAATGGGATTACTGCCTTTTTAAAACGGACCCCAGAGAACTGTCCCACCCTCTTTCCAACAGTGAGGAAACAATGAAAATGAGGCAGTCTGCAACCTGGAGATTGAGAAGGGCCCTCACTATTAATTATACTGGCACTCTGATCTTAACTTCTAGCCTCCAGAACTGTTAAAAACTAAATTTCTCTTGTTTATAAGCTACCCAGTTAATGTATTTTGTTATAGCAGCCTGCATAGACTAAGACACATCTGGTTGAGGGTCAGTACTTGAATTTGATAGTTTGTATTTTTTTTAAGTTCCACAATGACTCTTAGATGTGCATCTCCATCTGAGAAGTAATTGCCTATAGGTATCACAAACAGAATATAGAAGAAATTTAATTGTTTGGGGGAAGGAAGTAGAGAAACAGAGGTAGACAAAAACAAATAAAATGTATTTGGGGGTTCACAGTCATTAAGAAGGTGCTTCTTTGTGGCATGATTTCAAATACAAAATATGTGGCATGATTTAGAATCCAAAAATTTCAGATGATAGACCTCTTCTATCAAGTCATTAATTTGGGTACTGTCTTGCCCTTGCCTGGGAAATATGTAATTCCCCTTCAGACTGTGATATCTGAAACCTTCTTATTCATGAGAAATTGTATAGGCCTTTGTTCCTATTTTGTTGTTGTTGATGTTGTTTGTTTGCTTGTTTTCTTTTGACTGCTGTGCCTCTGGTATCTCAATGCTGAATTGAATGAGAATTCTCAGTGTTAGAAGAGAGACTCCACCACTCTCTCTTGTATCTCAGGAATGTGTCCTACTTGTTTTTCCATTTCTTGGAATTAGAAAATGTCTTCAAAGAGACTGTTGAACTAAAATTGGTACTTTAAAAAATGTTTCTTTACCCTCCATCTGCCAATATTTATTTTTTTCTCAAATCCCTCCAGTTCTTGGACTTGGACTTTTTAAAGTTGTGAGTAATTTAACTTTTTCTATTGTGATAAATATGCACCTCTTTCTGTGCAGTGGGACAACTTGATTGGGATTACTCTCATATTGCATTTTCTTCCCTATTTTCCTGCTTACATTAGTCAAATGTCACATGAATCTTTAATATACTAGCTTGTTCCATTTCTAACATATTAAGAATCAATAATATTTACTGAATTTAGACATTTCTTTCTTTAAGAAAAAAATGACTTTTCTAAGAGGCAAGTCTTTCTGTAGGCTGATGGCATGCTTCCTCGAATGTCTGATGTTTCCCTTTGAAATCCACGACCCAGGGGCGCGTGGGTGGATCAGTCGGTTGAACATCAGACTTCAGCTCAGGTCATGATCTCATAGTCCGTAAATTTGAGCCCTGCATCAGGCTCTGTGCTGACAGCTCAGAGCCTGAAGTCTGCTTCGGATTCTGTGTCTCCCTCTCTCTCTGCCCCTCCCCTGCTCATACTCTGTCTCTCTCTGTCTCAAAAATAAATAAAAACATTATTTTTTTTTTTGAAATCCACAACCCTACCTGTTGTTAAAATAACGGAATATAAGGAACTTTTACTTCTCAATTCTGTTTTTCTCTAATTCTGAGAAAACATTCCTAGAGTCAGGGTATTTCCTACAAAGACTGTTTACCCTTTCTGCTTAGCCACCTTTTGCCACAGTTTCATTGATTTTTCCCCCTCCCCTCAAATTCAAGAAGATAACTCCTGTACTGTAAAGACCCCATTTCTCCTCATTCATTGATGCAGTCAGCTATAGCACTGGGTTTGAACCTACACTCAGCTGCTCTGAGATACATAACCATGATCAATGGCTATATAATCAACAAACCAAATCCAAATTGAGAGTCTGAGAGAAATCACCAGTAGGCCATAGGATTACACCGAAGTTCATCCCATAATGGTTCTTTTTGTGACCCTGGCTGCTATTATAAACAGAACAAAGAGGGAGAAGATTTGTGATAGTCAATATACTACTAACTAAAGTACCTGGAATTAAGGATCCAGTGACCTGAATAAATCACACAGGCAAACTGTGCTTCAGTGAGTGAGCTTACCTTTACCCATATAAATGCCATTGCTTTTACAATTTTAAATCCAAAACTCTTGAAGTCTGCCAAATAAAGTCCTATACCATCTTTTGTCAGAATCTGCCTGCCTGGAAAGCTCTCTACCAGACTTGGAACAATATTTGCAAATTGAGTTCTAAATACAAAAAGGATCTGATCATTCATTCAATATTTGTCACATTCTCCCTCCTTCCGTCACCCTCCCTCCCTCCCTCCTTTCCTTTTCTTTCCTTCCCTTTCCTTCTCTTCCCTTCCCTTCCCTTTCCATCTGTCTTTTTATTTCTTTCTTTTATTCATTCCTTCTACAAATATTTACTGAAAAAAAGACAATGCCAGAAGTATTCTTCTAATCGTAAGTAGTCACAATAGTGAAAATCAGTAATAAAACATGCTCTGCTTTCCAGGAGCTACCAGTGCAATGGTGATAATATTTAAAGGAGGACTATAAAAATAATTTTCTAAAATTATAGTAATCACTGAAGGAAAAGCACAAAATGCAGGTTTGGGAATAACTTCATGAGAGTTCAAGTTCACAAACTTTCTCACCTACTAATATATTAGATATTGACAATGATATTTTAAGTTGTTTTTTTTGTAAGTCTCCATACTATGTGGTGCTAAGTTTATAGTAAAAAGAAAGTATCATATAGGGGGCAAAGTAAATTATTCAGAAACCAATTCTCAAATTTCCATGGCAGTCAGAACAAGTTAGTGAAAAATTTGACATGAATACTTTGGAGAGCAGTATTTAACATAATTCTAAGTCATTACATAAACACCTGGAGATGTAAACTAAAATATTTAAGTAATGAATTCGTTTTTTTTTAATTTAGCAAACCTTAATGATGTGTGATATATTTGAATGAAGAAGTGCTTTAGTCAAATCACTTAATGTTATGCTTGAATCTGTGGTCAATAGGACATGTGTTAAAAAATAAATGAAAATAATTTTTGCAATTCCATTTATGAAAGTTATTTTCCCAAGTCTCTGGTTTGGCACCTATGTATAACATTAATATACCAAATATCGTTTTCCTCCAAATATCTTTTGAATGCAATATATTACAAATTAATATTCAAAATGAAAATAAGACAAGATATACCCTTCAGCTAAAACTAACATTCTGTCCAGATGTCAGGTTGGATTTAAACTTTTAAATCCTGACTTAGAGTTTGACACTAATTTCCTACAGTGCCAAACTAAATTAGCCTTAAGAAGTGCAAAATGAGTAAAAATAACCAAGCATTGTATTCTTTCTTCTATTATATACAAATCTTTCCTTTTAGGACTAAAATCTCTTCAGGATTGCTTTTTGCAGGTGTATATATGAAATAAAACATCTTTCACTCACCTTCTCACATACAATGTATGAGATTTCCTGCTCAAACCTATTAATTTTACAGACGAAATTACTGTTGTAGTGGGACTAAATGCCACAACCTAAAAGTGGCAGCTTCAGGACTAGGACCCAGAGTGTTGTATTTCAGGATAGTACTTTTGTCTCTTGACAAGAGTCTGCAAATTAGTAGTTTGGAGGCAAAATATGTTTTCTAATCTGTATTCTGCTTATGTGTCTTACTCAAAGTAAAACCCAATGTAAGTGAATGTGAATCACTTGAGTGTTTCTGATTTGCCGTACTAATTTTGATCCCTACTAACTCTGATTGTATAACAGGTCTAAAATATGATATGTACTTGAGCATAACATAGTTTGTAGTCTCTATTTTAGTCAACTCCTTTCTCTGTCATCAAATGTCTCATAAATAGGTTGTACAAAACTAGTATGTTGTAAGTGATATATCTATCAAATTTAAGGAATAACTACTTTTAAAGAATGCCTATATTTGATTAGCATTTAAATTCTATTCAACATGCCTTCTACAGAGTCAGGAAAGTTAGAATCTGTATTTCCTATGTTTTACTATTGTTAACCTGTGATTTTGATTTATGGAGTTGGGTACCTTTACTTAACTCTGGGAATGTTTAGTAAAGTGGAGGTATCATGAGGGTTGATTTTGCTATTTCTATATATTTTTTTCTGGCTAACCCAGCCATAGAGGCTTTGTTCCCTCTGTACCTTTACCAGAGGATCCAGTGTCCAAATGCAATTTTTAGGATTTCAACAGGCTGGGTGAAAGCATTCATACTGTACCGGTGGATCATGGTAGGTAGTGAGTGGTTTCGAAGTCAGCAGGGGCTTTGGGGTTATGGCGGCTTTCTCCTGATGGCAGTTGCAAGGTGGTTCCAGAATTGTCATACAGGGTAGTTTGAAGTCATTCTACATGTCCTTGTGCTCGCTTCAGCAGCACGTATACTGAAGTCATTCTATTGCCCCAACTAAAGTCTATTTACTTCAACCATCCCACATTTCTTTAGACCACTTAATGTTCTGAAAAAAAAAAAAATTCCTTGCCCACAGTAGTAACCAAGATCGCATTAACTTTCTCACCAGCTTGACTAAACTTTATACAAACTTCTTCCTCATTCTATGCTTCTGGTTTCCCTTCTCCTAAGGCATTTACCTTAGAAATCATTTCTTTCCTTGACTTTTTGAGATATAAATCCTTTTGTTAATCTTACTGATTTATTTTATTGTTTATGAATGTTTCTAGGTAAATAATCATAACAGAAATAATGAAAATATTTATAATTTTTATAAATCAAATTTCTAAATGTGTTATGTAACATACCTGAAACAATGTTAGTGATGTTAGTGACGATATGTTCTTGTCCTGATTGTGAGTTGGAAGCTAATGCTTTAAAGCATTAAAGCAGGATTTCCAAATACTAAAATGATGCTATTTGTATAGAATTGAAGTTATTATTTTGGGTTTTTCCCCAGCTTTATTGAGGCATGATTGACAAATAAAAATTACATGTATGTAAGGTATACAACATGACGTTTTGATATACATTGTGAAGTGATTACCACACGCAAACTAATTAACACAACCATTACCTCATATAGTTATCTTTGTGTGTGTGGTGAGAGCACTTAAGATCTACTTTTTAAGCAAATTTCAAGGATATAATACACTATTTTTAACTATAGTCACTATGATGTACATTGCATCACCATAATTTCTTCATCTTATAACTAAAATTACACTCCTTGATCAAAACCTCCTGTTTTCCCCCATCCCAACTGATTGTAACTACCACCCTACTCTCTGTTACTAGAAGTTCAATTTTTTTTTTAAAGATTTGACACATAATGAGATCACACAGTATTGTCTTTCTGTGTCGGGCTTATTTCACTTGGCATAATGTCGTCCAGAGTCACCAATGTAGTTTTCTGTTTAGCAGTTGTGTACATCATTTTGTAGGCTTATTCTTAAGTGTGTTATATTTTATGTCATTTCAAATAATATTGTTTTTTAAATATGTCTTCTATTTTTGTTGCTCATATTTAGAAATACAAATAGTAACTCTATTTTGTTTTCCCGTATTCAGTCATAAATTTAAATTTTTCTTCTGTAGAGTCTTTCGAATTTTCAACATACACAATCATGATCCCTATGAGACTGAGGTTTCTTTCCAATCCTTTCTTTCCAATCTTGTTTTTTATCCAATTATTCCTTTCTCCTTCTTCCTTCTTTCCTTCCTTCCTTCCTTCCTTCCTTCCTTCCTTCCTTCCTCTCCCTCTCTCTCCATCTTTTTTCTCCTCCCTCCCTCCCCCCTCCTTTCTGCCTTCTTTCCTTTGTTCTTTCCTTCCTACCCTCTTTTTTTTTTTTTATCTTTCTCTCTTGCTTCCTTTCTCACAGGGTAACAATTCATCTCAGTGCTGAGAGTGGGCACTATTTCTTTCTATATAGCATTATAGAACACACACACACATATACACATATAGAACACACACACACACAGATATATATACACACACAGACACATGCACACATAGCATTATTTGTCATACTTTCTTCTTATTCATTTAAAGAAATCTGGGTAGATAGATAGATATACAGCAGATGTCTTTTTTAGACAGTTTCTTGCTTATTCACTTCCTTATGGTACTTTTTGAAGATGCAAAGTTCTCAATGTTAATGAAGTCCAATATAATAAATTTTATGTTTTTATTTCCTTAGCACTTTTTTTATATTCTGCTTAAGAAATCTGCTTATGCCAAATTTAAATAACTATTTTTCTACATACACCTTATTTTATCTTTTACTTTGAGATTATTCTGGAGAAAAAAGGAAGTTAAAGCGATTGGACTGTGATCTATTTTTTCCTAGAATTACCAAATGTATATCCCAGAATAAATGTAAAAAAACAAGGTGACTTGGTCTAATCACCACTGAAGGGACTAATTTCCTTTGTTTGCATGGCTATAAAAAAAGTACTATTGAATGGGTGGCTTAAACACCAAACATTTATTTCTCACAGTTCTGGAGTTTAGCAATTCACAGATTAAGGTGCTAAGAGGTTCAGTGTCTGGTGAGAGCCTTCTTCTTTGTTCATTGACAGGCATCCTCTTATTGTGTACTCATAGGGTGGAAGGGGCTAGAAAGCTCTCAGGAGTCTCTTTTATAAGCATACTAATCCCATGAGGGCTCCACCCTCATGACCTAATCAATTTCCAAAGGCCTCACTGCCACATATCATCACATTTGATATTAGGTTTCAACATATGAATTTGGGGGAAGACAAATATTCAGCATACAGCCCTATCCTTCATATAAATGAAATTATAGTATTTGGTAAAGGAAGGTCCCTTTCTATGGAATGTCAACAGGCATTAGGCTTTTGACTGGTTTTGGTAAATTAATACAAAACGTATGGATCTATGAGCCAGGATTTTTAAAGTGTCATGTATTTTGGGGGTATAAAATAGAGATGTTTTATAAACTAGATGATCCCAATAAAAGATAATAATCTAAGAACCACAGTTTGGTATGCCACTTACTCTGAACCAGAAAGAACATGTGTCTGATCTACGAAAGAAGGACCTGGGGAGGGGGGTGGGGGTTGCCCTCAATATCCAGACCTGACCATAATCTTGTACCTCTTGATTGTTTCTTATTTATTTATTTATTTATTTATTTATTTATTTATTTATTTATAAATCTATACTGGGCAAGATCTCTAATTTGTGTTGGTCTAATTTGAAATCCAATTCTTTGTGTTAGCTCAGTGTTTCCTCTCAAATTTTGTGTGAGCTACGAGGTAAGGGCCAACGTTCATTTTTAACATATAATTACCCAATCAATAAAGCACCAGTTATTCAAAAAAATTTTTGTCATTATTTTGCTATTGCACATTTGTTGTTGTAATTTAGATGACCATAGTTGCTATTATTTTCATTACCCTATATATCTATCCTTACGCCAATGCTATATTCCTTTTATTATTGTGAATTCACAGTGAGGCTTGATATTGAGAGTATAAATACTCCAGCTTTGATTGTTTTCCTCAAGATTATTTTGACTCTTCAGTGTCCTTGGCAATTCTGTATACATTTTAGAATCATCTTATCAGTCTCCGCCAACAAAGAGGAAAGAATGAAAGAAAGCAAGAAAGCAAGAAAGAAAGAAGAAAAGGGAAGGGATGAAAAGAGGAAAGAAGGAAGGAAGAAGGAAGAAAAAAGGAGGAAAGCAGGATAGAAAGGAAAAAAAGGAAGATTCTGTGATCCTTAAATTTTAACTGGGATTGCACTAAATTTCTAAATAAGATTGAAGATTGATATTTAAAAACAATCTTGTCTTTCATTCATAATATGATGTAACTTTTTATTTGTTTAGATAAATTAATCTCTGAAATGGTTTGAAATCCAGTGTATGAGTTTTCATATCTATAGTGAGACTTATTGGTATAATTTTGATATTTTAAAATATTATTGTAAATAATATGTTTTTAATTGATGGTTGGTGGTATATAGAAAGAACATTAATGTGTGTATATTTACTTCTACCAGAGACCTTACTATTCTTATTTATTAATTCTAATTCTATACCCCTTAAATTTTTCATCTTTCAAAGTCATGTTATCTGTGATGATATTTTTCCATGTCTTCTACCAATCTTTATACAATTTATTTCTCTACAATATATACATTTTTTCCCCATAGGCAAAGACATGCAGTACAATGTTCAATAGAAATGGCCATAAAAAACATTTTTTTAAAATTTTGTTCCCCAAATTAGAGGAAAAGCATTCAATATTTTCCATTAAGTATGATGTTGTCAAAAACTGCTTTCTTTTACTTTTTTGAAATACTAACTATAAGATTAAGAAAACTCTATTTCATTTAGTTAGAATTTTCAATGTCTGTTGAGCATAAAATTTTATTTTTTTTACCTTTTTCCTCTTTGCTAATACAACATGCATTATTTTTTTAAATATCAATCCAACTGTTATTTAACCTTTCTTGTAGATTTCTTAGCAAATTTTGAATGTAAAATTATTCCAGGCTCATAAAATGAGTTGAGAAGTGATCTTTCATTTAATTTTTTTCTGAAAACCTGGGTGTAATATTGGTAATATTCCTTCCTTGAATGTTGTTTTTTTTTTTAATTTTTTTTTCAACGTTTATTTATTTTTGGGACAGAGAGAGACAGAGCATGAACGGGGGAGGGGCAGAGAGAGAGGGAGACACAGAATCGGAAACAGGCTCCAGGCTCTGAGCCATCAGCCCAGAGCCCGACGCGGGGCTCGAACTCACGGACTGCGAGATCGTGACCTGGCTGAAGTCGGACGCTTAACCGACTGCGCCACCCAGGCGCCCCAGAATGTTTTGAATTAACAAATAAAGCCATATGAACTTAGAAATATCTTAGTGAAAAAGTCAATTATGGATTCAATTATTTTAAAAACTACAGGGTGTAACAAATATTTCATATTGTTTTTTATGTCGGTTGTAATAAATCACGATTTCCAAAACCTTTTGCCATTTCATCTAAATTTTCAAATTTATTATCAATCTATAATACTTTCTAATACCCTTTTAATGTCTGTAGGATCTATAGTAGTGATCCATTTCATTTCTAATTAAGTAACACGTATTTTTTTCTTTTTATTGATCAGTCTTTCTTACTTATAATTTTAAAATTTTCTTAAGATCGAATACTTAGGCTTGTAAAATTTTCTTTATTGTATGTCTCTTTTTACTTGGTGAATGCTTTTTAAAATAATTTCCAGCTCTTTCCTAGGATTTTGAGAATAATGTTGAGATCACTGAAATTCAACTGTTCTTATTTCTTTTAAAAAAAATTTTTTTTAATGTTTTATTTATTTTTGAGACAGAGACAGAGCATGAGCAGGGAAGGAGCAGAGAGCGAGGGAGACACAGAATGTGAAGCAGACTCCAGGCTCTGAGCTGTCAGCATAGAGCCCGATGCGGGGCTCAAACTCACGAACTGTGAGATCATGACCTGAGCCTAAGTCAGACGCCTAACCGACTGAGCCACCCAGGCGCCCCTGTTCTTATTTCTTAATACAAACATTGAAACTCTGTACATATTTAGCTCCACTTTCCTCTTCCTTATTTTTCATTTTTTAAAATATTTGAGTTTGACAGAGAGAGAGAGAGCATGTGCACACACTAGCATGCGTGAGCGGGGGGGCTGGCAGAGAGAGAAGACAGAGGATCCAAAGTGGGCTCTGTGCTGAGAGCACTGACTGCAGAGAGCCCGAGTGGGGCCTGAACTCACAAATGGTGACATAATGACCTGAGCCGAAGTTCGACTTTTAACCGACTGAGCCACCCAGGCGCCCCATCCTCTTCCCTAATTTTAAAAATAATATTGTTATATGTTTACGCTCTACATAAATTTAACCTTCAAAAACATTATCATCATTATTAGTAATTGTGTAATAATTACAACTGTAATTACTGTAATAATACTACCACTGTAGTAGTAAGTCCACATTTATTTAAATCATACACATTACTTCTTTGACCTGACCCTGGCTTATTTCCTTTAGACTTTCTATATCTCCATCTATAAATATTTTCCTTTTACTTGAAGGGATTTTTTTAATAATTGTTTTAGTGCAGATGTAACAATTAATCATTCTATTCATCTGAAAATGTTTATTTCAATTTATGTTTTAAAGAATTTCTAAGTATAGACTTCTAAGTTAGCAGTTATTTAATAATAGCACTTTAATACTACATTTCATTGTTTTGCATAATTCCCATTATTTCTGCTGAAAACTCATCAATCTATCTTGCTGGGCTCCCTTAAAAGTAATGTAACTTTTCGGGGCGCCTGGGTGGCGCAGTCGGTTAAGCGTCCGACTTCAACCAGGTCACGATCTCGCGGTCCGTGAGTTCGAGCCCCGCGTCGGGCTCTGGGCTGATGGCTCAGAGCCTGGAGCCTGTTTCCGATTCTGTGTCTCCCTCTCTCTCTGCCCCTCCCCCGTTCATGCTCTGTCTCTCTCTGTCCCAAAAATAAATAAACGTTGAAAAAAAAAAATAAAAAAGTAATGTAACTTTTCAATAGAGGTAGGAGTGACCATATTAGAGGTCATTGCTACAACAATTTATCATAAAACAAGTCTTGCCTCTGTGGAATTTTAATTCTTCTAGTTACTTTTATATCACAGCTTTCCAAACTCTTTAAGAACATGAGTTTTGTATTTTTTTCTTTTGATTATCTTACTTTTTATGGCAAGAATAATAGCAACTACATCGTATCTTAAAGCAGACATTCTTATTTATTTTGTAAGTTTTGTTTTCATTGCAATTCAATCAGGCATACTTACCCACACTCTAGTTATAAAAGGTAAATAGCCTATTCTCAAGATGTTAGGGAAATGAAAAATAGGACAAAGGTGTTACTCATTAAACAGAGTAAATATCTGTATTAATTTAACATATAACCTTCCCAATACTGATTCCATAGTAAATGTTAAAACTTTTAAATAAAAATTACTAACATAGACATTTTGAATACTATATTGAACTGCAAAAAGTTCTATTTTAGAATAATTTATTATATAATTCCAAATTGACACCAATTATTCTCTAACAACTGTAAGGAATAACTACACTCTAATCCTTATGTAGAACATGCCCTAAAACCATAATTACCGTCACATATGCTATCTGCCTGATTAGTATTTTACCTCCATTAGTTTTTTTATTGAAGTATAATTGACATACAATATTACATGATTGTTTCATGTGTACAACATTATGATTAGACATTTATATACATTGAAAATGATCACCATAAGTCTAGTTATCATCTGTCACCATACGAAGTTAACACAGTATTATTGTCTATATTCCTTATGCTATACATTACATTCCCATGAATTATTTTATAACTGTAAGTTTGTATTTCTTGATCCCTTTCACCCATTTCATAACCCCCCCACCCTAGCCCCCTCTCCTCTTGCTACTATCAGTTTGTTCTCTGTATATATGAGTCTGGTTTTGATTTTTTTTAAACATTTTTTAAGTTTATGTATTTTTTTTGAAAGAAACTGAGTGAGTATGAATGGGGGAGAGAGAAAGGAAGAGAGAGAATCCCAAGCAGGCTCCGAACTGTTGGCACAGAGTGTGATGCAGGGCTCGAACCCTTGAAACTGTGAGATCACAATCTTAGCTGAAACCAAGAGTTGGACTCAACTGACAGTCACTCAGGCACTCCCAGTTTTGATTTTTTTGTTTGCTCATTTTTTTTTTTTTTTTTTTAGATTCCACATATAAGTGAAATCATACAGTATTTGTCTTTCTCTGTCTGGCTGATTTTATTTACCATAATACCCTCCAGGTCCATCCATGTTGTTACAAATTGCAGGATTTTATTTTTTTATGGCTGAATAATATTCAGTGTTATCATATATACATGCCAAAATGTTAGTATGAAATTTTACATATTTATATAGTAACCATGTTCACTGTGAAACGTACACAGCATTTGAAAAATCAACTGATAAATAATACAAAATAAAACTAAATGAGGCTTATGTAGCTGGAGTAAAATATCCTTTGCCATAATTATAGACATGTAATTATGGTTCTCAATTATAGACATTATATGTCTAGAACACAGCTAAAATTATTAAATGTTAATTCTATCATTTAACTTCCCCCAAATTCATTTGATTTGTTGAACACTATCTACATATTTTCCAGATAGAAATGAAAAAAATTCTCTAGCTCATCCTCCACAATGGTTTCCAATGACTGACTAGTTGTACTTCTTGAATCTCATCATCTAATCTAAAATGGTGAAGGTGAAGATTTAAAAAATGCTTCTATGTTATAGAATGGAAAATATTTTAGGATCTATGCATATTTAATTTTTATGTATACTTTCCTTAAAGTTGGAATATTCTACTTTCTATGCTTACTAGAAAACTTTTAATTACATATATTTTGACTTGTGAAAACAAACTATTCAGGAAATGGATCATATGTTATACCAATAAGATTTCATTTCTAAATAGCTTTTAGAATGTAAACTAAGTATTGCCATTTGTAATCCATTCTTATCCTTTTCTCAGTTCTTATCTTATATGTTAGGGAAATTTATTTTCAATGTTAAATCATTTAATTAATAAAATGCTATTTTTTGAATGTTTATGATGTGCTAAGTCTGAGATAAAAGAAAAAGAAAATTTTCACTCTCCTTAAAGATTCTCATAATATAATGAAAGACATTAAACACTGACTTTAATTTTCCATTTAAGAATATTTGTTATTGAATCATCTAGTTTTGTGTTGCACTTGAAAAAGAATTAAATGTATAATTTTTATCACTATTACACATTGCTATTTATTTTCATCAAAGTTGAAGTTAGCACAAACTATGTAGAAAACAAACCTTTCAAGTTATAATTGGCCTAATCACAAATCCATTTATCTTCAAATATAAAAATAGACAACTTTCTTCATTATATAAAAGTGTTACTAATGAATTAAAACTTTGAACTTGAGAGTTAGAAAAATATGATTGAAGATTAAAAAAAAACCTTACCTTAATCAGCATTATTTCTTGTAACTTAATTAAAAGCAATTTGAAATTAATTTAATTTCTTTAATTAACTAGTCAAGAATATGTTTGATTAATGTAATTGTTTGTGAACTAACAATTTTGTACTTAGGAAAAGTGGAATGTTGATTTTTAAGGTTATATCAACTTTAAAAATATTATAAAGAGGCTCATTTGGACTACTGAAGATGGCATGGAGAACTACAAAATTATCCAAATGGTTTGTGTTAAAAGACTCTGTTCATTTCACTCGTTTGTTTTATTTTTCAAATTTATCACAAATTGATATTTTAATTTTTACTTTTATTGTCTGTTATTCTACACCTATTTCTAGAACTCTGAATGCATGGACTTTGTCCATTGTGTTTATTGTGGTATCTTATAACACTTCCTGACATGGTATATATTAAATAATTTTTATAGAGATAAACAAGAAAGGAAGAAAGGGAGGAAAGAAGGGAGAAAGGAAGGAAGGGATGATGTAAGAAAGGGAAATTTTTAATATTAGCAAGGATGTAAAATATGTAATGTCACTGGAATCCTTAAATATCAAGGCCAGAAAATCATAACTGTAGGGAATATTAAGTTATTGGAAAATACAGTGCAAGAGCATAGCAGGAAGCTAAGTTATTAAGCCAAAGAAGTTGATCTTGATTGATAATAAGGAATTTCAAGATAGAGAACCAGGAATCTAAATTCAGAAGGTGAAGGCCAAAGAGTTAGCAATCCTGAAGTATTGTATGTACCAGCCAATTCACTGATGTGTATGAAGATTTGGAATCCCAGTAGCCAGACAGCACCCAAGAATTGTGTGCTATTCTTCTTATCTTCCACTATCCTTCTCAGTCAGGTTCGTATTAAACCATCCTAGATGTGTCTTGTCATTTTCTATTTCTTATGACTTTTAATTGATCCTTATATCTAATTTTCTAAAATTCTTCCCTTATTTTGACCTTCCAATTTCCCCAAGAAACATACTTACAATTCTCCCTCCAGCTCTGTTTCCTTATGCAAGGACACACACACACACACACACACACACACACACACACAAGATTATGTCATCCCATAGTATTATCTACACTTCATAGCTCTTAAAAAACTGGCTTTAAATCACGTCATGAGAGTTTCTTCCTCTATACTGTAATCTGTGAGAGAAGGAATCAGTTTAGTGTCTTTTTACCAATGTACTCACAATACTTAGCCACTCTCAACACATGTAACACATATTTATAAAATACACACATTACACAAAATGATCAAACTAAAGCAAAATGAAAGAGTACGTTATTTTGTCTATGAGGAAATATTCTCAACAGTGTTATCATTAAGAGTTTAAAAATTATATTATTTTATACTACTGATAATTCTTTTTGAAATAAAAACACTAATATATTGCAGGAACTTTAAAAATTCTATCCTTAAAATAACTTCCTTCTGAGGAAATCTATCCTAAAGATTGTGACGCAAGCCTTGCTGTTGGACCTCCACATGACATTTAACTGGCTCTTATGCACCTTGCATCTCTTGAAGGCTCTTGGATTCTCAGAATCCCCACTTGCATTAGCACAAAACAAGAGGGTGAGATGGTCTTTCATGGGCTTATGACTCAGCTTATGATTTCATTCTCTTCTTTTGTAATGTAGGTCCTCTGGCATCTCTTTCCAAAAAAGCCCCCTCTCATCCTCTCATCGCAGTTAAAAACTTGCTCTGGCAGGTAAGACTCAGAAGCTTTTGGATGAAGTTTCAGCTCCCTGAGAGTCCAAACTTTCAGCCTCTCCATGCCTCACAACACTATGGATGCCACTTCTCCTCTTAAAGTTATCAAGCCATCCTCTACTGCTCTTGAAGCCTTCATCATTTTCTGTTGACACACCTGGCCTCTCACTTATGAGGTCAGATGTCAGTGTACAAGACTTTTGCCATCTTGCAGATAATTTCTTGGTCACAGCATCACGTGCTAGTTGATTCTCAAATCCAAACAGAAGCAACTTTTCTACATCTTTCTGAACACATGGCCGCTGCTTTGATATTCGCGTAACTCCTTTTGCTGCATCTAGCCCCCTTCTTTCTTCTTTCTTTAATATTGTGAAAATGGTCAATGTAGACTTCTTATAAAATCTTGCAATTTTGGCCACTTGATACCTTGTTCAAACTTCTTGATGATTTCCTTCTTAACTTCCACTGTAGTCATCTCCTTCTTACTGCCTTTCTTTTTAACCTTTTTCTGTATGGTGGCCATTGTATATGCTTGCATGGATACTGACTACAGTACAGTATTAATAAACTCTTGTCATATACTGTATTTAACGTAACTGGCAATAAGGCAGCAGAGGAAAGGGTCTATATCTTCAGGCAGCCTGACCTAGAATGAAGCAAAGCATTCCTAAGCTTACTCTTATACGGAAATGCAAAGAACTGTCCATAGGTGCTTTGAAGCGATAAAAAATACACTAGTGTCACTTGTGGGCACTTTCTGAAAAATAACTGATTTATGCCAAACACCATGGCCTGACTGAGCATCCGAGCATGGGAGACTATCACCCACAATCTCACAGTGAGAGAAAGAGAAGAACTGTTGGCTCAGTTGTGATCATGTGACATTCGGTGTCACGTAATACCTCATATTGCAGACATCGCTTGTTTATCAAGTTAAAATTTATTAGAAATGTTTGCCCATTTTGTGGAACTCTCACAGAACAAGTAACTTGCAGTTCAAGGTTTTACTATATCTATTTTTCTAATTAAAAATGGAATAGCATTTACTCAGAGGCTTATCCAGACTAGAAAGTAGTAACATCTGCTAAAATTTATTGAGTGTTCAATATGTCATAGTCAGTTACACAGTAATTCAAAGACATTGATAGAAACCTTATGAAAGGGTTGCTACTATATCCTCATGTTACAGATGTTGTAACTGAAACACTGAATAAGCAAGCCTTTTAAGGAGAAATTTATATCCTTCCTTTTAAGGGTGAATTGCATATAATATATAACACAAAACACTGACCAAAGGGCTGTTTGATTTCATACCACTTGTTCTCTGTTCCAGCCACAGACAATATTTTTATTTTTGCTTTTTCTAGAAAATACCTCAATCTTTCTTGCCTTCCATACTTTGCATGTGCTATTCCCTCTACTTAGGTCTGTTCCATGGGGCACCTGGGTGGCTAGGTTAGGCGTCTGACTTTAGCTCAGGTCATGATCTCACACTCCGTGAGTTCGAGCCCCATGTCATGCTCTGTGCTGACAGCTCAGAGCCTGGAGCCCGCTTCAAATTCTGTGTCTCCCCCTCTCTCTGCCCCTCCCCTGCTCATGTTCTGTCTCTCTCTGTCTCAAAAATAAATAAAAACATTAAAAAAACCTTTTTAAAAAAAAATAAAATCAAAGAAGGACTGTTCCAGGTTTGTTTTTCAGAGATGGTTTCTTCTCATCAGAGAATTCTTCCTGTTTGTCCAAGAAAAAGTAAGTCCATTTCATTTACAATAGGCAGTGTGATTATGTGATTAACTCTGCTCAGTGGCAGACTGCCAGATCTAAATACTAATTATGCAATTTAGTAACGCCGAAATCTTAACACAGTAATCTACCTTTTGTTTCTCATTTTCTATAAACTCCAGTTAATACCTAAATCCAACTGACTAGAATATTTTAAAGGTTAGGTACAATAAAGCATTTAGAAGATGGGTTGGCACAAAGAAGTCACTCAGAAAATTGTATTAAAATGTGTATTTTATTAAAGATGTATAATGTTTTAAAAAAAACATGTATATTTTTATTATACAAAATGTCTTCCGTTTTTCTCTGTAACCAAAGGAAAATAATAGGAGTAGAGGAGGCTAGAGATTAGTGTCTACATTAAGTTTTACTGAAAAACAAAGTTTTCCTTTGTAAAATGGAATAAGAAGATTTCTAGTTTCCTAACCCAGTAGGTTACTATAAACCTAAAATTATACCAGCTATAAATTTCATTGCTTTTAAATTATTGGAGAAATAGAGGTATAAAATAGATACCACATTTTCTTTAGCTTTAAGTATATTTAATGTAGCTCCAATATTTTATGATTATTTCGTTTTGCATATTTTTCTCGCTCAGGAACTAATAAACAAAACAACATAGCAGACTGAAAATATTTCAAAGACTCTTTGACCTCTTTTGCATTTAATATGCAGGCTACAAAATGGCTTCTGATGTAATTAACTGTCTGTTCCAAAACTTGTTCTAAAGTAGGCTATAATATCTGTGAACAATAGATTATACTACATATGAGAATCTTAACATTTGGAACTTCAGTCACATCTTCAATTAATTTGAAGTTATACAAATTCTTCAATATATACATTCATGAGGGGAAAGCTTCACCATGGATTTTAATATATCAATGTCTTCTCTCCACTGCTTCCTTAGGGATCTCCAGGTTGTAACCGCTTTTTTTTTTTTAAGTTGAAGTCAATTACAAAATATAGTCCTTTGTAACTCAATTATTTAAAAATCTCTGCAGATGTTTTGGCTATATAAACATCCTATAATAATTCCTTCAAATATAAAGCAATTAATTTTGTAAATTCCTTATTTTCAGTAGCCTAATAAAAAGATAAAATAATTTGAAGTGATTATACTGAAGTAATTATGTGGTGAGAAAGTGCTAAATAATTATCATAATGGAACTTGCATAAGATTTTATAAATTCAGTACATTTTACCATTATGAACTTATTCTTCATGAATTTATTGTTTAAAGAATCATTGCTCCTTTATTTTTAGTTATTAAAAAGATAAAAACAGTAAGAAATTATCCAAAACATTAAAAACATTCAAATGTTAAACTTACAGTTCTGTAAAATGTATTTTAAACACTAGAAATACTTCCAAATCATTGATGAAGGCATACATCTCATTTCACAATGGCTGTAGAGTTTTTACTGGCTATAAATATGACAAGAAGCTAATAAAGATAAGACATACAATGTAACAAAGAAGTGGATTCATAAAGCATGGAGATACAAGCATGTACTCATATTTGAATTGAGTTTGCTTACCCACACGCACTGTAAAAATAAACACTATAGAAGACAGACTGAAGCTCAAGATTAATTAAGGAATATACATGGCAATAAAAATATTCCTAATGGGCAATAGCCCATCATTTTTCATGAAAGAATATGCTCTTAAAGGCCGTGATTAACATATTTCATTCATATTAGCATTTATCAAAAACATGTTGCATACAAATATGCTAATTACTGCAGATAAAAACAACAACAACAACACTATTTAGTGTTGGAGAATTTGAAAATCTATTAGAATGATAAGACAAAGTCACAGATAAGTCTAAACTATACTAGAACATAGTGTCTTGATTATGAAAATTTAGAAGTAAAATATACCACAGCTTTTTTTTATTTTTAAATTTTTTTAATGTTTTTATTTTTATTTTTGAGACAGAGAGAGACAGAGCATGAGCAGGACAGGGGCAGAGAGAGAGGGAGACACAGAATCTGAAGCAGGCTCCAGGCTCTGAGCTGTCAGCACAGAGCCTGATGCGGGGCTTGAACTCATAGAGTGTGAGATCATGACCTGAGCTGAAGTGGGACGCTCAACCGACTGGGCCACCCAGGCACCCCAATATACCATAGCTTTTTATACAAAGTAAAAAAAAAAATAAAACATCTTCTTGGAAAATAAGAAAAGTTCCCTTGTGAAGGTAGTAGTTTAGACAGACATGTAAGTAGGAAGATAATTTATTTAGGCAAATGTTTACAAGAAAATGCCTTTTAGAAAATGAACCCAAAATATGATGCATAAGTATAAAGTCTGTTAAAAGATAAATAATTGTTTGATGTTACATGTGTATGTAAATAGTAAAAGAGGAGGGCAAAATGTAGGATGATACCATATTATAGAAAACCACTGTTCTAAGATTAGAGATGCTGACTAAAATAACTGGTGGTGCCTACACATTATATGTGTTGTAGATCAAAGAAACACATTTGGAACAGTTTCAAAGTAATGAATCTCACAATGTGATAAATGAAGATGGAGATGAGAGAATAGGCAAGAATGGTTAGCAGGTCCAGTTCAATAACAAGGTAATGAGTTGAGAATGGGAAGGAGTGGATAAATTGAAAATGCAGTACAGACTAGATGTTTTAAGGCTTCACAGCTGGTGAAAAAGAGAGGTAGGTGAGAGATAAGAATATTTTTTTCTAATATAGTTGCTTAATGCACCTATGATACAGTCATGGAATCTGAAAATTCAGGAGTCACTTGTATTAATTTTAAAAAAAAAGAGGTTAAATTTAGTTCAAAACATATTTAGCATTAATTTCTGATAGAAGATTATGGAGGCAATGGTTAAGGTCATGGCTAAATGAAGTTAGAGCAAGCAACGTGGAAGAAAAACTGAGATCTTGGTTAACATCTACTCCTCTAACTCTTACTACAGCAATCTCAACGTGTTCTGACTACGATAAGGGTCAAGAAAAACAGCTGAGGTAGCAGGCTGCCACAATCATTACAATTCTAATTCAGGATATGCTTTATTTTATTTTCCAGGTCTAAGAACCCATCCATGAAGTTGGGATGATATAGTGAGCGAGTCACCTGATTATTTACACTGACAACCATAACAGTGGACGAAATGACAGGCATGAACTCTATGCAAGGATTTATCAAGGACAAAGCCTTCACAGGTTAAAGCTGAGGAGAGGAATTTATTCTTGGTCCTTACAATGCATGTACCACTCTCCCTCTTAGCAATATTATCTACTTCATTTGTGTCAGTTATTAGCTCCATGAGATGACTCTCAAATCTCTATTTCTAATCCAACCTATTCCTCAATTCTAAACCTGCTTTTTCTACTTACATTTGAATTGGAGGCATTGCTGTTATATCATCAGAGATTCAAATTGTTAGTACATCTGTGAAAAGCTGAAATGGTGCAGACATTTAGAATTGGCTGATGGATTAACTAGCATTTCTTAAATGTGCATTTTTGATAAGTTTATCTCTGGGTAATGGAAAGAAACAAAGTGAAAGAAATGCAATAACAAGTTTGTCTTAACAGTATCTTAGAAATAAGTAAATTTAAGCAGAATGAAATTTAAGCAATGCAGGCATATGTCAAAAGCAGGGGAAAATATGACCATAGTTGGAGAGGGAAAAATAGTAGAATCCAGAAGCCCAAATGGAAAGTGAACCTATTTTTCTACAAAATAGTGAACCTCCAAGTGTCATATGGAGTATACACACTTAGGGAAAACATTAATATTGGGGCCATTAATGAGAAAAAGCATCAGGCAACAAATAAAATTGCCTAAATTGACATCCTATTCCTTGTATAACAATGACATGATAACAAAAGAAATTCAAAAGTATTTGCTTATTATAATCCAGGAATGAGACGCAACTTGCAACTGCCAAGTCCAAGTATTGGCTGTGATCTATGGAAGGAGTAAGAACAGAAATAAAATAAAACGGTGATTCTCCCATTAGTATTTCCTGCCTCACTCATTTCTGTCACCACTGGTATTGTTGGCACTTGAGCAAGCCCAACTCTGTCCCTCCTAAGTGCTTCTGCACCTGCTATTTACATCTACCTGATAGGTTCATTTTTCCCTATTCTTCATGATCAGCATTTTCATCAATTAAGTCTCAGCCTAAAATGCATTTATTGAGAGATATTTCCCCTGAATACATTATTTAAGAGAGCATATAACACATCTTATCTTCTTAACAAAACTTAAGATTTCTTACAAAAATATTGTTATTTGTTTTATTATTAGTTTATCTTCTTTCCCTACACCACCCCTCCTCCTCCTCACTAACTAAAATACAGGTCATATAACAGCATGAAACTTGTGTGATTTATTCATTATTGTTTCTCTAATAAGTGTCAGAAGAGCAGGGATTTTATTTGCCTTCTTCAGTGCTGGAGTCTGTTCATGGATAAGTATTTGGTACTAAGAAACACTTAATAAGTATAATTTGAATGAATAAATGAATAACTAGAACAATGATAGGCAAAAGTGGGCATGTAAGTAGTTATTAAATGAGTGAATAGATCTCTATGAATATCTTAACATAGAAAAGGAGGAAGACAAATCACAGAGATGGAATTATCAGGATTAGAAAATAGAACAGGGCACAGAAGCATTTTGGAAAAAAAAATGTATAAAAGAGAACATTGGCAGTACTGTAGAAGACAAAGGAGGTAAGGATTCAAGATAATCTATCAGATTTGCCAATTAATAGTCCATTTTGAGACAGCAATTTTGTTAACATGCCAGGTGATGGAAATTTGATACAAAAACTACCCACATAAACACAAAAATGACCCACTTTCTTTCCTGTGCTATTGACCTATCTTTCCCCATACTTATCAGGATGAATCCTTACTCATTACCCTAAATCAAACATTGAATTTAAGTAAAGAAAAATATTGAAAGGGCAGTAGCTTCTTTCAACCTTTTTTTGAGCCTGCTTTTTTGCACCTTTTTCTACAATGGACTTTTTAAATCACTGATGATAAAAAGATGAATGATACATTTAGAGCTCTTTTTTTTGGCATGAAGCTGACATTATAGTAGGGTGTTTGAGTTGAAACATTGCATTAATAGGTTGTCCATGTGAGAAGGGTTAAGAAAGTGAAGTCAAGGCTACTGTGAGAGTTTCTTAGAAATGGATTGATGTATGTAAGAAAGTTGTATTTCAGCTAATCTTTGAACAATGAGTAGAGATTATCTAAGCAAAGGGTGAGGAGAGGATTATATCATTCACAGGCCACACCTGTGAAAAACCCTGAATTACAAGCATGCACAGTCATTTGAAAAAAATGTGGAAAAAAGTCCAATGGCTGGAGCACAGTGAGCAGGATGGAAAGAAGCATGGAAACATTTGAAGATGTAGGCAAACGCGGATCACACAAGGCCTCACATACCATGCTAAGAATTGCAGTGTTTATCTTATGAGCAATATAAACGTGCTACTGACAAGATTACATTTAAAAATTTTTTTAATGTTTATTTATTTTTGAGACAGAGGGAGACAGCACGAGTTGGGGAGGGGCAGAGAGAGAGGGAGACACAGAATCTGAAACAGGCTCCAGGCTCTGAGCTGTCAGCACAGAGCCTGATGCAGGGCTTGAACCCAAGAACCGTGATTTCATGACCTGAGCCAAAGTCTGACGCTCAACCAACTGAGTCACCCAGGCACTCCGACAAGATTACATTTTAAAAGTAAACTTTCTAGTTTTTCAGTTCTTGTTAATGTTAATTATCTTCACGTTATTACTTACATCAGCTTTTTGTTTCTTTTTTTTTTTTGATGTTTATTTATTTTAGAGAGAGAGAGAGAGAGACAGAGGACAAGCAGGAAGAGGCAGAGAGAGGGAGACAAAATCTGAAGCAGGCTCGAGGCTCTGAGCCGTCAGCATAGTGCCCCATGCGGGGCTCGAACTCAGGGACTGAGAGAGATCATGACCTGAGCCGAAGTCAGAGGCTTAACCCACTGAGTCACCCAGGTGTCCCATACATTGGCTTTTTATTCTTGAAAGTGTCCCATTTGAAAAATGACTTGTAACAGTCATTATAAGCAGACTTTGTACTTGTTAGGAATTAATGACTGAAGATGATGTCAAGAGGATGAATTTGAAATGTATTTAAATGTCAAGTGTACATCAACTAATGAATGGATAAAGAAATTGTGGTTTATATACACAATGGAATACTACTTGGCAATGAGAAAGAATGAAATATGGCCTTTTGTAGCAACGTGGATGGAACTGGAGAGTGTTATGCTAAGTGAAAGAAGTCATACAGAGAAAGACAGATACCATATGTTTTCACTCTTATGTGGATCCTGAGAAACTTAACAGAAGACCATGGGGGGAGGGGAAGGAAAAAAAAAAGTTAGAGATGGAGGGAGCCAAACCATAAGAGACTCTTAAGAACTGAGAATAAACTGAGGGTTGATGGGGGTTGGGAGGGAGGGGAGGGTGGGTGATGGGTATTGAGGAGGGCACCTGTTGGGATGAGCACTGGGTGTTGTATGGAAACCAATTTGATAATAAATTTCATATTTAAAAAATGTCAAATGTCAGGATTTGACTGGAATACAGGAATGAGAGAAAAGTTGAGTCTGTGATGATATTTACGATTCAAGGTTGCACAACCTATAAAAGTGTTTCCACTCAGTAAGAATACTGGGGAAGGGTACAGTTTTTAATGACAGGAGTTTCAGGAGCAAAAAACAAGAGGGGAACTAAAGATGAGTTCAGTTTCTTGACATGTTGAATTTTTTTTCTTTTTCTTTTCTTTTCTTTCTTTCTTTCTTTCTTTTTTTTTTTTAAAGTAGGCACCATGCTTCACGCCCAGTGGACCCTGAGATCAAGACCTGAGCTAAGATCAAGAGTCAGATGTTTAACTGAATGAGCCACCCAGGCACCCCAATACATTGACTTCTAATCATCTATGAGACATACTACTGGAAATATCATGCAGATAGAGAAATGGAACTGGTATGCCAATTATAATTTTGAAATATATTTCTAAATGGAAACTGAAAATGAAGTATGGTGAAGTCCCCATGGGGAAGGTAACTGGCTAAGAAAAAGGCCAAGAATGGTAGCCAAGCACATGAAGGTAAAAGGAAGAGATAATGTCAAAAGATACCAAAATAAGATTAAAAAAAAAGAAGAAAAATAGAAAGATTATGTTATTCCATGATCCTATGGAAGAGAGTATTTTAAGAGAAAATACTGAAAATCTGAACCTAATTTTTCTAAGATGTTACACATGACGAGGCCTAGTGGACTTGGTTACCTAGGTAAGGTTAAGGAAGCCTTTTACATCTTTACATACAAATGAAATGTGTGGCATGGAAGAAGAAAATCCCATGAAGCAATCATACTTTTACTCTTCACTAAATAGTTCTTTTTAAACATTATTTGTCATTATATATTGTCTACTCCTTTGCTAATTTTGTTGTCAATTCATCTGTTAGTTCAAGATCTATTATCCAAAATAATGTTTTCAGCCATTGTAGTAATAAAATAATCCTTATCCGATTTCCTTGCATTGTGAATATTTAACTGTGGGCAACCACACTACCATTATCTCTGAATTACTGAATGTTACATGAGAAAGTCGCAAAATCATGCTAGTATAGTCTATTGACAAAATATTTAATGTGCCAGGTATTTATTATGTGCCAGGTTCTGTGTTACACAACAAAGAAACTAGACTATGAGCAGATGAACAGATGGAACTCTCTCGTATGGTTGAGTACATTTGGCCTAATATTTGTGAGCTTACTAGATACTTGACTTTTTGTAGACTAAACATATAACTCCCGATCTAACAAAAATTTCAGTGCTGCATGAGAAAAAGTACTTGTTTTATTCATAAAAATGTGTGATTCACGTAGTTTAAAGAATGTTTGAAAACATTTTTTGTATTTTACTATTTACTGATATTTGGAACAATTAAATTATAAAATGAGTCAATCAGAAATTAGCAACGCCTGGTAAGAATTCAGAAAATAATCAGAACTATTTAAATAATACCCTATTAAAATGTTCAAAAATTAAAAATTAAATAAATAATAAAACAATAAGTAGCATAATAATCATTGTAAAAAAAAAAAAAAGGCCACAAGTAGAATCGGGAATAAATATAGCAGAATGCAACTCCAATACATACTCTCTTTCACTTAATGTCTAATAAACTAAGTCAAGTAAAATAGAAAATTATCAACTAAACAAAAGAGGTTAAAATTTCCTGCTATAATCTTTAAAATAAGGTTTTCAAGATCAACTTCTCGCAGTATGACTTACTTAATATCTTGAAAAGAACATTGATTCAACACACTTAAAAGTGATTGATAAAATATGTTTAAAAAAATTCCATAACATAACACAGCTTAGTTCACATACAAAAAACTACAGGAGCTATGCAATAGACATGAACAACAAAAACGTAAGAGATAGTAAAACCCAGAGTAGTAAGTTACTGCTAAAGCTATGGGTGCCTTATATAGTTAAGAAGCTTGTGTTTAAGGGACGTCTGGTGGCTTAGTGGATTAGGCATCCAACTTTGGCTCTGGTCATGATCTCACCATTCCTGAGTCCAAGCTTCATGTCGGGATCTGTGCTGACAGCTCAGAGCATGGAGTCTGCTTCGGATTCTGTGTCTCCCTCTCTCTCTGTGCCATTCCCCCGCTCACCTCTCAAAATAAACATTTAAAAAAAACAAAAACAAACAAACAAAAAACTTGTGTTTAAATGGTCATATTGGGGAGATTAGAATCCTAGAGTCATGCAGGGTATTGGGACTCAGGTAAAGTCCCAGTGAAAGTTTATGGAAGAAACGTAATCTATTGCAGAATAGTAAGAAAAGGAAAACTACCTAAACTAAGATTTGAATGAAAATAAAGCAAACGAGTTCCTAATACAGGCATATTCTGCAGAGCATCTACACAATTAGTATTTTCTTTGGAAGAGTATCTCTTGGGATTTTTTTAAAAATGTTTATTTGTTCTGAAAGAGAGAGAGAGAGAGAGAGAACAAATGGGTGACAGGCAGAGAAATGGAGAGAGAGAATCCCAAGCAGCCTCCCTGCTGTCAGCGCAGAGCCCGACTCAGGGCTTGATTCCACAAAGTGTGAGATCATGACCTGAGCAGAAATTAAGAGTTGGCTGCTCAATTGAGCCACCCAGGCGCCCCATACCTCTTGGTTTTTAATATCCAATTTTCCTATGAAGGATATATCTCACTATAATGTGGTTCAGCCAGTACTTACAGGAAAAAATACATGTTCATTTCCAAAACTCCTGGCAATATTATAAACAAGCATGTAGGAAAAAAAATCTAAATTTACATCTCAAATGCAATTTGTAGAGTCATAAAATCAAATGATGATGTTTAAAAAAACATTTCAAACATCAACAAAGGTGATATATATATAAAATGTATGTAGGTATCACTAAGTATAGACAAAGAAGCTGTTTAACATTAACACAAATTGCTTTCTAAACAGGCAGAAATTGTTTAAAAAGAGTTTCACCCAAAGACAATAATTTATTCTTGCATATAAGCGCTTAACTTTCTTTTAGTTGTGCTACTCAGAAAACTCTTGGGGTTTTGCATTAATGTGTCCAGTATTTTAATTTTCTTTTCCTTTTTAAAACAATGCAAAATCATGCAGTAACATACATGAATCTCAAAAACATTAAACTAAATGAAATGTCATATAAAAGAATGCATAATATATAACTCCAAGTCTACGGATTGCTCCAAGTCCAGAGAAAGCAAAATTAATCACCATCACTGGAAAAAGTCACAACAGCTATTGCTTTTCAAAGAGTGAGGTCAGAAATTGACAAGAAGAGATATAAAGAAATTTTCTGAGGTGATGTGAGTTACCTACATTTTGATAGTAGTTTGCGTTACAAGTATATGCATTTCTCAAAACAAATTAAGTACTAATATTTCTGCATTTCATTTTATGTAAGTTTTATCTAAAAATGATCATTAAAATTTAGAATGCTAACTCTAGGATGCTAAAATGTCTATGGATGAAGTGTAATGATGTGTGCAATGATTATTTTGAATTTTATCAACATAAAGGATGGATGGATATATGTAGAGAGAGTATAAAGCAAATAGAGTAAAAGAGATGTGAAGTCTTGATGCTAGAATGGTAGAATGTGGGTGGTCTGGAAATTTTTTCATTTTTCTGTATATTTGAAAACGTCATTATAAAATGCTGAAAAAGTTAATAATTAATAAAAAAAATAAACTCCTAACAATACCTTTCATGCAGAAATTCTGATTTGAAGAACTGAATGATGACATTAGATAGAGATATCTCCATATGCTTCTTGTGTTGTCTAGGAAACCCAAATCTTGAAAATTAACTTACATTAGGCCTTAGTAGGTAAAGAGTAGAGGATGCCTGGTAGAAGCAAACTCATATACTTACTGCACAGCTGCACTTTAAATCAAAATTAAACTTCTGATAAATTTTGTGAACCATGGACTCAGAAACAAACAAACAAAAAAAGAAAGAAAATAAGTGAAATAGAGATAGACACAGAGATAAAGATAGAGATTGTTAGCTAGGTAGAGAACACAAATTACATAAAAGAAGAGTAAGTAGAGGGGTGCTTGGGTGGCTCAGTTGGTTAAGCATCAGACTCCTGATTTAGGCTCAGGTCATGATCTCATGGTTTGTGAGATCGAGCCCCATGCTGGGCTCTGCGCTGACAGTGCAGAGCCTGCTTGGGATTCTCCTTCTCTCTCTCTGCCCCTTCTAAGCTCACACATGAGCATCCTCTCTCTTTCTCAAAATAAATAAATAAACTTTAAAAAGAAAAAAAAAAGTCAGTAGAAAACAAATAGCAGGAAAGACCCTTCCCCCCAATTTCATATAATGAGATTTTCATATACAGAATATATATCAGGTTTATCCAGCTGAGAATTATTCTGCAGATAGTTCTCTTCCTTATAGAAAATATCATTAATCCATTTAACTTGAAGTGTATTTCACAAGCAGATTAAATTATGTCTCCTGATTTCCCTTTCCTCTGGGAAGCTTCTTCTGTGTGGGACAGGAGAAACTACTGAGAAAGGGAGTAAACAGAGAGCAAGCCATTCACTATGATTCCTAATTTTGGGTGCTGGGTGGCTCAGTCGGTTAAGCATCCAATGTTGGCTCAGGTCATGATCTCACTGCTTGTGAGTTCAAGCCCTGCGTCAGGCTCTGTGTTGACAGCTCGGAGCCTGGAGCCTGCTTCAGATTCTGTCTCCATCTCTCTGCCCTCCTCTGCTTGTGCTCTGTCTCCGTCTCAAATATAAAATAAAAAACATTAAAAAATTAATAAAAAAGATGAAAATAGGTGAATTAAATCTCTGACTGCAATATCTAAAAAAAAGATACAAAATTAACCAAAATAAATAGTGTAAGAAAATAATAAAGATTAATGCAGAATTTGGCAAGGTTAATAATAAGTAAATTAAAATGCTTATTATTGAAAAAAATTCAATGAAATGCAAAACTGCTAAGTAACCTTTGCATAAAAACTTGATAAAACAAAATTAGACATAATAAAATGTGACAAGAATATAAAATAACTATTAAATTAGAGAAAAAATAAAAATAAAAAAGTATAATAGACAACTTTGCAAAAATCCATGGAAGTATATTTTAAAACAGATAAAATGTAAAAGCTCCTTGGGAAATAAAATTTTTAGTAAAAAAGAAAGTTTAAACAAGCATATTATCTCAGAAGACAGATAGAAAATTATTAAATGACTACACCACAAAAAACCAGAAAATCCTAATTGCCCTAATGGATAAAACATCGATTGCGTGATCTCTTGGTAAACATGGCATCATATTCATGGAGTATCTGATTCACAAGATCTTTACTGTTGGAAAACATTTCAAAGAAGCAAACATTTTTTTATGGCCTTTCAAATTATCTTCTCCATGAGGGAGAATGAAGAAAAGGGAAAATTTTTGAAACTTTAATAAAAATTTCCTTTTAATAAGAGAATTGCAAATTTAAACTAAATTACCGTACCTTTTCTCTCCTGGTTCTTTGGCAAATGTTCAAAAGCTTGACAACATAGACTGTTGGTAAGTCTGTGTTTAAACTAACCCAACACATTGCTTGTGGGACTGCCAAATGTTACATCTATGAAAGAGAATTTGTTTATATTTAACAAAATTATATATGCATTTATGCTTAGACATATACCCTACTTTTAGGATATATATCTGCACACATATGAAAAGATATTTATGACATATTTTATTCCGTCACTCTTTATCAAAAAGTCAAGATTTAAAGAGTATTATGTTATAAATTTTATGTAAAAAAAGAATAAATGTACATATATTTGGGTGTGTGCATATATATGTGATGTGTGGCGTATTTGCTTACTTAATATAGAAATATAAACTGATGCACTTGAAATGGTTTTCTATAGGTAATAATGGGAACAATTTGGAAAGACACAGATAGAAATAAGACTTTTTCTGTGTATACATTTTTAATAAACAGGAATTAAGGCAAAGAAAAAACATACATGCTGAAATTTATTAAAAATTAAAACAACAAAACCTACTATTAACATTGTAACTATACATAAAAACCAATGAATTCAGAACTCTAACTGCACACTTGTCTGAATTACATTCTGAGGACCAAAATGTTTGCATTGTACTGAAGTCAACATTTTACATGCAGTAATTCCTTTAATATTCACAACACACTAGAAAATATACACTGTTACGTGGCCATAAAAGTATTATTGTAGACAGAACAATCAAGGTGTAGGGTAGCTAATGATTTGTTGTAGGATTAAAACATGGCTCCACACCATGCACTATCTATGTCTACATTGCTCTGTGAGAATTGTAATAACCAAGTACATGTGTAGCTAAGTAGGACAAAGTGTGTTTGTTTATATAATTTCTAAATGACTTTATGGCTTTATGTCTTTTTCACTGTATGCTTTATTTTCCCTATAGTATTTCACTATTTGAAATTTTTTTCTGAATAATACCATCACTACAAACATACACCAGACATAAACGAAGAAAGAATGGTAGTACAAAAATATCAATTATAAAAGTAAATTAAAATGGCAGACACAAAGACCACTGGATTTCTATAGGGACAAATATTTGTTTCTGCATTTATTGTGTTCTATTATTTAAGAAAAGTAAGAATTCATTTGGTATCTTTTAAACCATAATCATTGTGGTAGGAAGTGGAATAACTAAGAAAATTAATTTGTATTACTATAATTTCAAATGTGTAAAATGAAAATGCCACTTTTTTGAAAATAATGTTATTTTGACTCATTTTGATCAAGAATTCTTAGAAAACTTGTAAAAGGGGCATTTTCTCAAATTCGTACGATCTAAATATATATAATTGTTTCACAAAATTTACTAAAACTATGAAATAGAATTGTTTGTGAAAATAAAACAGATCTATGGAAAAGCCAAATAATCTTTAAAGTTAAAGACCATCTAATTGTCACCAATCACAATTTTGGGAATATAATCTAAGTTTTCATTGAATTTGCATTATATATTTTTTATATTACACATGGCATCATATTTAATGATGAGTATTATCTTCTTCCCTCTTGTATATTTAACTGAAAAAACCATTTAACACTGACAGTGGTAAGCCTAACATAAAATATTTTGAGAAGAAACTATTTGGATTTTTTTCTTACTCTTTCATTTCTGAGTATGTATGAAGATATCACAGATACTTCTTTTAAGATGATTTTCAGCAATGATTATGTGAATATTTTGTAAGAGCATGCACTAATGCTTGTGATTTTCCTGATACAAAAGTTGTTAGAGCCTTAAATAAAACAACGTTTTTAATGACCTGCTGTCTATTCCCTGAGGCAATATAAAAGGATTCAAGGAACACACTGTAATGGGCCTTTTATGATTATTCTGCCCATTATACGGTGAATGCTTAAACATTTCTCCAAAGCAAATGCTTGCAGTTAGAATCCTGATGAGTTAAATATCCTTCATTACGATGAGCACTTACATATTTTCCTTTATGTACAACTTCAAGGTAACCAAATTTCTGAATTATATTTATGAGAAAAAAAAGTAAAAACAAAAAATGTGAACACATTGTGTGTAAAGAAGATAAATAATAAGCTTCATACAGCTGCTGTTTCACAATTTTGGAATAGTTACTTCATGCCAAGGTCACTGCATATGAAATTATTGGCATCTTTACTGAAACCCGGCACTTCTTGCACAAAAAAGCAGTAAATCCATCTACGGGAGTGATTGGGAAGCTAAAGCAGGAATACAACATCTGTCAAGTAGTTTATGCATCTGGCCTACAGAAAGGTTTCTTATTTGCAAAAAAGGCAATTTTACCAGACTATATGTGCGAATAAAGATAGAGCCTTACAACAAATCTTTAAATAGATGGCAAAGAAATGGAAAGTAAAATTATATTTATATTTTTTATTCCTACAACAAACTAAAATATAGTTAGATTTATCGTTAATTGAACACAACTGCACCCACAAAGTGTTGATTAATGGGCCAGTGTAACCTAAGAAGTGAGTTTGTATCTTAGGCTTAACACTGCAAGTAGTTCTGACTTGTGCTCATAAAAACATCCTAAAAAGGCATGCATGTCAAATATGTACATGACATAATCCTCAAAAAAAAGAAGATAGTAAGATAGAACATTAACTTTATAAAGACTGTAAAAGCAGAAAATAAAATATTGTGGGTGAATAAGCCCATCCTTATGTAAGTGAATTGGAAGAGGATTATATGAAGTACCATATTCAGTTTAAAAATCAATCTAACGGGGCACCTGGGTGGCGCAGTCGGTTAAGCGTCCGACTTCAGCCAGGTCACGATCTCGCGGTCCGTGAGTTCGAGCCCCGCGTCGGGCTCTGGGCTGATGGCTCAGAGCCTGGAGCCTGTTTCCGATTCTGTGTCTCCCTCTCTCTCTGCCCCTCCCCCGTTCATGCTCTGTCTCTCTCTGTCCCAAAAATAAATAAACGTTGAAAAAAAAAATTAAAAAAAAAATCAATCTAGGGGCGCCTGGGTGGCGCAGTCGGTTAAGCGTCAGACTTCAGCCAGGTCACGATCTCGCGGTCCGTGAGTTTGAGCCCCGCGTCAGGCTCTGGGCTGATGGCTCAGAGCCTGGAGCCTGTTTCCGATTCTGTGTCTCCCTCTCTCTCTGCCCCTCCCCAATTCATGCTCTGTCTCTCTCTGTCCCAAAAATAAATAAAAACGTTGAAAAAAAATTAAAAAAATAAATAAATAAAAATCAATCTAATCAGTACAGAATGGGGGAGGGGAACTTTTATGACAAATTATGACAAAGAAGGCCTAATTGATTACAAGATCGATATGTGACATCCATTTGATGACATTTTAGATACATCTGCCATTAAAATATATTCAATAATAAAAAATGTAAAATCATTGCTCAGTGGGGATAATATATTGTATTTACTACTCACTGTACCCCTTAAGGGAAACATTGACCAACTATTGGATATCTTATAAAGGATTAAAATATCTACAAGTATAGAATTCAGAGAACTGCTAAGGCCAATATGCCTATTAACACAGAAAAAGATAAAATAATGCTGCATTATTCCCATTGTTGTTCAATATGTGGCAGATTATAAACTTTGCATCCTAAGAGAAAACACAAAATCTCATCTATCTTTTTCTGACTTTAGAGTTAGATCTAGTCTTAGGTGATGGATGGCAATTTTTATAAGCATGGAATAGAATTATGAAAAAAAAATTTTGTTGGGGACAAGTGGGAAAATATTTTAAGAACAGGATTATCCAAGATGGCAACTGTTGAGAATTCTAAAAGGTTAAAATTTTCCAAAACAGACATCACTGGTGACTTTCAAAGCAAAGCAAATGCAAGGCAGACTATAAGAGTATCAGTGATGTGTATAGTTTTTAGGAAAATTGAATGAATATTGAGGCTAGCCTAATTTTTGTAGTTGAACACCAGTAGAAAGCAAGATTGTCAAATATAATTTAGAAGGGTTAGCAAAAATAACTATTTTTATTCTTTAAGTTAAAATATAGCATTGTTTTTAATCCCCTCCTCCAAAATAGAGGTATCCCGCTGCAACCTCTCTCTCTTGCTGAAAACAACGAGAAAACAACTAGAAAACACTACTACATTTACTACATTTATTAAGATATGAATTTACAGTTTAAAGTTTCAACAAAGAAAACTTTAGGCCCAGATGATTTCATTGGCAAATTACACCAAAAATTTGATGAACGAATACTATTTTTATGCAAACTTCCCAGAAATAGAAGAGGAAACACTTTACAACTCATATTTCAGACAAAGGTTCAATAATGCTAAAACAAGAAAAATGTAAGAAAACTGCAAATCAACATCACTCACAACAAATAGATGTAAAATTTATCAATAAAATCTTGATAAATAGAACACAGTAATATGTAAAATGATAGAAAAATCATGAACAAGTGGGGTTTATCATATGTGTACAAGGTTGAGTCAACATTTGAAAATCAATAAATGTAATTCCATAACAACTGATTAATAAAGAGAAACCATAGGATTATCTCAATGGATTCAGGAGAGCTATTTGCCAAACTTCAACTTCCATTCCTGATTAAAAGAAACAAACAAACAAAAAAACCCCAAAACCTCAGTAAATAGCAACAGAACAACTGAATGGACATCAAGAATACCCACAATCACCACTCATATATAACAATGTATTAGAGAGCTTTTGAGATGAAAGGATGGAAAAAATTGTATGTATGTATGTATGAATGAATGAATGAATGAATGAATGAATAAAACATATATTTTAAAAAATAAAAATGCCTGCATTCACATGCCATTACTATCTACAAAGAACATTCCAGATAATCTGCATAAACCCAAAAATAGTAAGTCAATTCAGCAAGGCTGCAGAATGCAAAATCAATGTACAAAAGTATTTTTGTGTGTGTACTAACAATGAACAATGTGATACCAAAATGTAAAAAAAGAATATCATTTATAATAGCAACAAAAATACTTAGCTATACATCTAACAAAATGTACATAGTTTTGTTTAGATATTCTTTGATATCTTTCATCAGCATTTTATAGTTTTTGGCACAGAGATCAGATACAAATACTGGGTCACAGTCACTATCCAAAATTTAATCCTGTCAATGTTCTATGTAACTGGCAACCTGGTTTCTCAGTTACTAGACCCTTCTCCTCTCCTGATATTAAACTCCACCCTACTTCCATTACTTACTTCCATGGCAGTATTCTAGATATTTCACTACTCAGACCTGAAGGGACTGCAATATCTCAAGTTAAAATGTTTCACATTTTAATCATAGTTACCTATTTTGGCTGCTTACCACCATCAACACTCCATTTTTAGCCATCAATTAACCCTCTGGAATCTTTAATCAACTGATTCAACTAGTACTTTCTACTGCCTCCCACCCACCCCTTCCTTCATATCATCTTACTTTCCTCCCTCTTATCCAGTTTGAATTTATCATTATACCTACTTCCAAAACTTTGCCAATCTCTTGTTTGGTCATATTAGTTGGCTTAAAATTCTTACGTTATTAAATCTAAATTCCTTCTAAAATGTGCCTTTACTCACAAAGCTAACAATGGCTAGAGAAATCCTAGTATATACCTATCATATATTTTACATGAATAAAATCAGTAATTGTGGGCTTTGACAACATTATCCTTAATATCCTACCATGGACCTCTTCTTCTGTGTTCACAAGTAACATTTTGGCACCTGAGAAATCATTAAATTAAAGGATTTTTGCCTTATCGATCTCTATTCAATATACTTTGAAAATAGCAGTCTCCATCAATACTTGCTAAACGAAGAAAATGAATACATGAATGAATGGATGATTGAATAAATACACAAATATCTAAAGTTAAGTCAATAATTTAATACAGTCGTATGCAAATTTTAATGTACAACAGAGTCAAAGGAATGGCCTGTTAAAAGAGAGATTATGGGGCCTGTTCCAAGAATTTCCAATTCAGTAGGTCTTAGGCTGTTTCTTAAAAATTTACATTTCTAATAGTACTACAGGGATGGTGATATTAGTGGTTCATGGAGCACATTTTAGAGAATATTTGACTTAAGAGAGTTAATCTACTGGTGGGTGAAAATATCAGACTGTAATGACATTATAATAAAAATTCCAAATAAATGCCTGTGTTAAAAATTGGTTGTGAAGTTGATAATATCCTCAACCATTCAAAATATGACATGCCTTGGAAGAAATGCAAACAATCTATTCCATAAAACATTTATAGATGGGTTTTCAACCTTCTCTTTACCCATTAATGTTTTTCATTTTACTTTCAATTTTGTAATTCTAACGAAAAGTAGAGAGTGTAATACAATTAACATTATATATTCTTCACCTACAAAATTTGTTAATTCTTAACATTTTACTTTTGTTCGCAGTTGTTAACCCTTGCTTGCTTTTTCCTTCTTTTTTTTTCCTCTCTCATACTCTCTTCCTTCACACACACACAGGCACACATGCACCACCACACAGAATACATAGCTAGCTATACATTTTATAGGTGAATAGAAAATCAGAATTCAGGCGTTAAGTTTCTAAGATAATGGAGTGTGTGGGTGGCTCAGTTGATTAAGCATCTGACTTCATCCTGGGTCATGATCTCTGGCTTTGTGAGTTAAAGCCCAGCATTGGGCTCTTTGCTGTCAGCACAGAGCCTGCTTCAGATCCTTGGTCTCCCCCTCCTCTCTCTCTGTCCCTCCTCTGTTCTCTCTCTCTGTCAAAAATCATTTTTTTTAAAAGTTACTCGTCCTTGAATACATCAATGCTCTTTTCCTCAAAGAATTTTCCCCTACATAAACACAAAACTACTATGGCATCTGAAAAATCTAATATTGACACACCACTACGTAGAATGTAATATTTGCAATACATTTTCAAATTTCCCCAAGTGTCTCACTCACTTTTTGAAAATACCAAATTAGATTTATGGAAATGTAAAATTATTGTTTCCATAGAGAGAACCACTCTAAAGGTAAAAAGACACAGAATAATTTATGAATGGAGACTTTTTTCTGAATTTGTTATAATTCAGTAAATTTCAAACTATTTCATCTATATTGCCCATTTACATTTACTCTCTTAAGCTCATTAATGCTACATCTAAATAGGGAGAGATTATGTTATGAATGTTTCTTTTAATTATTTCTTGTAATTGAAAGAAGAATGTGACAAAACATGATATTCATTAGAATAAAATGGTGAAAACAGTGGCAAGATCAAATTTCTCACAAATATATTTTTGCTTTTCACAATATTACAATAACTTTAATTAAGAGGCATTTTATTCCAAAACTCTATTATAAAAAGGTAGTTCAAAAAAATTGCTAGTCTAGGTTAACATAATGATAAATAAGAAGAATTTAAATATTTAATTTGTGATCTATTCATATATTGTTTATAAGGGGACAGTGAAAAGCACTGACTTTTCTTTGGACACTTCGGACTGCTGAATTTAAATGCCAGCTAAAATCATAGACAATATTTCTTGAGTAGGTTACTCCTTTTGCAAAGCATGAGTGATTCACCAATAGTTCCAATTCATAGCTTCACACCTGTTCATATTTTATGGAGAGTTGATCAAAGATTAATCAAATTTTAACAGCTGTCATGTTATTGATGAATGGTATGGGGCAGTACAGCAATGCATACGAAGTACCAGAAGGAAATATTAGCTGTACACATTACCTGTAAAAAGTGAAAACAAACAAAAAAATTACAGAAAACTCTTCTACTTTGAAGTCATAATTTGAGTTTTGATATGTAATAAAGTCATATTCATCTAAAAGAATCAATTAGAAATTAATCTTCTTGGGGAGCCTGGGTAGATCAGTCTGTTGAGCATCCGACTTCGGCTCAGATCATGATCTCACTGTTTGAGAGTTGGAACCCCTGCGTCAAGCTCCGTGCTGACAGCTCAGAGCCTGGAGCCTGCTTCCGATTCTGTGTCTCCCTCTATTCCCCTCTCCCACTCACTTGCGTGCACACATTCTCTCTGTCTCTCAAAAATAAACATTTAAAAAATTTAAAAAAAAGAAATTAACTTTCTCTAAGAAGCCACTATATTTGGCCTTGTGATTATAAAATAATTAACTATATATGTGTATTTGAACTTTCTTCATCTTCACCAACTAATACAACAGATAACACGTTAAATAAAGAGCAAATATAAGATTCCGGTTCTTATCTATGTGGTTCGACATTGGCCATACTCAGCAAAATGTATAAAATGAAAGTCTTCTCAAAAATTGTTTTTGTTTTGACATATACTGTTATTTTTCATGAAAGTATAGAATATTAACATGACCTAGATTTATATTTTCATAAATTAAAGAAATATATTAAGTTTTTAGTTTTAATTTAAGAAACAATAAATATTATTATAACCCACATAAATAAAAGGTTCAAGGGATAATCAATAATTTGAGAGAGTTTCAAGTATGTTTGAGAACAAAATGAGACTCAATCTTCTACTGATGAATTCTCTTAGTTTTGGTTACTCTAAAATTATTATTTTACTTTCACTTTTGTTAAGATATATTTCCCACAATGATGGCATTACTCTTTTTTCTAATTAACTTGTATATATTGAAAAGTCAGGTATCATATTAACTTCTTCTCATTGATGGAAATATATTTTTTTCTAAATAATATTAATCTTTTCTCTTTTGTTTCTCAGAAAATATTTAAGATTTGCCTAGTATGCATTTATTTCTATTTATATTGATTTGGGTTTAATAGTCTTGAACATTTTTCATCTAGGACACTTTCAAATGTATTACATGTGTGTTGGTATGTAATATTTATATATAAATGTAAATAAATTTAATATATAGTGTAGTATGTGCATTTATGTGTATACATGTATGTTACCTGACTTTATTTTGAAATTTTGAATTTTTCTATATTCAATTTTTCTTGTCCATCTTAATTTTCTACTTAAAAATCATTTCATTTATTTCCTTCTTTTTTTGGAAGTTATACATTCTCAATCTTCTCTTTTAGCAACTAATATAAATATTACAACATACGTAGTGTATCATTAGTTTTACATCATATCGTAATATAAAATTAATTGATCCTTTTTCCACATCCCCAAAAATTCTTGGAATTTACAACTTCATTTGCTCCCTCCTTTTGTATGTCATCCAAAAGTAATTCTTAGATCTCAGTCCTCTGTATAGGAACAACTTTTCTTCTTCCTGAAGCATATCCCTTAAAATTTGTTGTGAATTGGCTGATAAAGTCTTGACACGGTTTGTCTTAAAATGTCTTTATTAAATTTCATTTTGGAAAGACCTTTTATTTGCTTTAGAACTTTAGTTTGACATTTAATTTTTTTCAATGTATCACTTTATTGTTGCTCATCTTATTTTTGTTGCTTACTTTGTCGATTCATCATGATTATTCAATCTACCTAAAATTATTTTGATGTCATTTGCCTTTTTTTCTCAAGTTGTGTTTAAGACTTTTTATTTTCATTAATTTCTGCATTTATCCTACGGTGTATCTGAACTACATGCTATACTATATGTTTTATTATTTATGTGTTTGTTTGTTTATTTATTTATTTATTTTATTTATTTATTTATGTTGGAGTATAGTTGACATACAATGTTATATTAGTTTGAGGTGTAGAACATAGTGATTCTACAATACTATGAATTACTCAATGCTCACCACAATAAATATAATCACCATCTGTCATGACACAACATTCTTACAACATTAGTGACTATATTCCCGATGGTTTACTTTTCATCTCAATAGCTTATTTGTTTTATAACTGGAAGTTTGGTCTTTTTGATCTCTTGAACTATTTTGCTTTTCCCTCCTCTTCCCCCTTTCTAGTAACCACCAGTTTGTTATCTGTATTTATGAGTCTGATTCTATTTTTGTTTGTTTTCATAAATTTCACATATAAGTGAAATCATATGTTTTTTGCCTTTCTGTGACTTATTTCACTTAGCTGTATCTTTTTATGTATCTCACTTGACATTCCTTGGACAACTTCAATATGTGGACCGCTGATTTTAATTAACTAGAAAATGTCATCAACTATTATTTATTAAAATATACTTTAGTTTTACCCTTTTTTATTTTCCCTTTCATTCTGAAATTCTAGTTAGATAAATATAATATTGGTACTGCTTATTTATTCTCCTTGTCCCAACTTGTCTTTAATTTTGCCTCACTCTTCTTCTCAGACTTTTTACAAGTTACTTAATTCTGCCAGTCTTCCAACTTCACGTTGATCTCTTATGCCTTTTTTTTTTTTTTTCTGATAGAGAGATTGAGAGGTCAAAGGGGGAGAGGCAGAGAGAGAAGGCGAGAGAGAAAATCCCAAGCAGGCTCAGTGATCTCAGCACAGAGCCCCATTAAGGGCTCAATCCCACAAATGCAAGAGCACAACCTGAGCTGAAATCAAGAGTCAGATGTTCAACCAACTAAGACACCCAGGTGCACCTATTTTGCCTTTTCTAATGCACTTTTCTTCTTTTTTTTAAATATGAAATTTATTGTCAAATTGGTTTCCATGCAACACCCAGTGCTCATCTCAACAAGTGAACTCCTCAATGCCTATCACCCACCCCACATCAACCCTCAGTTTATTCTCAGTTTTTAAGAGTCTCTTATGGTTTGGGTCTCTCCCTCTCCAACCTTTTTTTTTCCCCCATGGTCTTCTGTTAAGTTTCTCAGGATCCACATAAGAGTAAACTTCTGTATTCATCCTCTAAGTTTTAGCAGTTATTGTATTTTGCATTCAATAGGCTTTATTTGATTACTTGTTTAATGTGTTAGAATTTTATCTTGTTTCTTTCAGACATTTTCTGATTTGCCATTGATTTTTATAAACACAGTAGAATAAGAACATTTGTTTTATAACCAACGTGTGGTATTTCTTTTTTTTAAGTTTTATTTAAATTCCAGTTAGTGTATTAGTTTCAGTAGTAGAATTTTGTGATTCATCACTTGCATGCAACAGACTGTGATATTTCTGATCTTAGTCTTTGCTAGTCTGTTTCTGATATCCACTTTATCTGTTATTTCTTGCTCATGATACATTCTTTTGTATATATTTGATTATTTTGTTTCATTTTTAAATTGAGTTACTTTATTTTGACAATTATTTGTGGAAATAATTTATGGGTCAAAAACTAAAGTGATTTCCCCAGGTTATTCTAGTATTATGTTGCTTGGCACTTTAGTATCCTACCAATCTCAGACTTCTCTGAACTATACTTATAACTTAAGATATTAAAATTGTTTTAACCACAGAATTAATGTAGGATATAGAGGGAATTCTGTGTAAGAAGACATAGTTTTGTTTTCACTGTTTACCTAACAGTTTTAGATGTTCTGAATGGAAAGTTTTATCAGAATGCTATAGCTCACCTGGCCTATATAATATTTTATGCAGCCTTTTCAATCCTGGTAACTATTCATGATAAATTGAAGATTTTAACATCTGGAGGTTAAGTCATTATATTCACTCCAAGACCTGCCATCATCCTGAGAGATGGTAATTGTCATATAAATTAGCTGGTCAGCAAGCTGTCCTCTCAGGGCGATGACTTTTCCTATTTCCATCTTATTCGTCCATGACTAGATCATTGATCTTATTTTTATCTAGAATTTTTCTCTAATCTATCGCTGCATCTCCATTTACAAATACAAATATTGTTCATTTTAATTTAATTAAGTAATAAAGAGCCTGTTTTTTGGCAATGCATGCTAGTTTTAAAAGTTATATATTTTTATAGAATGAATGTTCTCTATGATGTCTAGATTTATAGGGAATTACATATTTTTTATACGTATTTTTTGGTACAGCATACCAAAAAAGTAGGTAGATAAAACATAAGTTTGAAACATCTTCTTATATTAACATACATTTTGATAAATAATGTTGTTTTCAGGAATGATATTTTGGTATAATGATTTGCTTCTTAAAACATGAGACAAAACTGTGATTTGCGAATAACTGCTGAATGCTATATAAAGTGAAACTATAATTACTTCTGTGGTAACAGGACAATTAATTTTTGACATGATAAAAGAAGGTTATATGAAATGACAAAAGAAAGTGAGAAAAAATATTTGGATACCTTGAAATTAACAACATTATGTTTCTCTTTTAAATTATTAAAACTTCTATTAAAATTAAAAGACATGTTGAGTTTGGGGAACATTTTCATTTACTTAGATATCATTCCATAAATACATGATATATAAGCTATGTAAAGTTTTTGTGAAATTCATAAAAATTTAGTTTTATATGCAGAAACATTTAAATTTACCAAAACATTAGGACTAGATTTCCTGTATCCCAGAAATTCTAATCATCTTCACCCAAATACACAATTCTGAAAATAATAGTATAGCACATATATGGCTTTCAGCTGCTGCTTATTTACATTCTCACCTGATAACATCCCCCCTTTTGTGCCTCAGTCATAATAGCCTGTAACACAAGCCATTTCTAGTCTGAGTGAATTTGCACTGTATACTCTGATAAAAATCTCCTCTAGATTCTTCTTAAGGATTGCGTTTTTACATGTTTTAAAAATTTATTGAAATCTGACTTCCTTTGATATGGTTTCACTGTCTACCTCATCTAAATTACCTGCTGCCACTAAGTCATCATAGCATATTAACCACAATCATAAAATGTTTGTGGGTTTGTACACATATAGTAGTCCTCCCTTATCGGTGGTTTCCCTTTCTAGGGTTCCAGTGACCCACAGTTAACCATGGTGTGGAAGCACTGATCTTCCTTCTGACACACAGGCAGAAGGTCAATAGTAACCTAATGCCATGTCACAATGCCTGTGTCATTCACTGCCTTTCACCCCATGTAGGCATTTTATCATTTCACATCATCACAAGAAAAATGAGTTTAATACAATAGGATATTTTGAGAGAGACCACATTCACATAACTTTTATTACAGTATATTGTTATAATTGTTTTATTTTACCATTAGTTACCATTGTTAATATCTTACTGTACCTAATTTATAAACTTTATCATAGGTATGTATATATAGAAAAAAAACATGGTATATTTAGGGTTCGATATTATCTATGGTTTCAGGCATCCACTGAGAGTCTTGGAACATATCCCCTATAGATAAGAGGTGACTACCGTATATCTATGTAAATATGATCAGTTCCCTTTGTGCAATGTGTCTTTATACTGTATAAAATGCTTTCATTCTTAGAAGAAACATATACATTGTTAGATGCATAGAAAGAATAAAAAACTATTTTCCATTCATTACATGGAACATTCTCTAGGATAGACTGTATGTTGGGTCACAAAACAAGTCTTAACAAATTTAAGATTGAAGTCATACCCAGGATCTTTTATCACATAATGGAATTAAACTAGAAATCAATAACAAGAAGAAAACTGGAAAATTCATAAACATGTGAAAAGTATACAGTAGACTCCTGAACAACCAACGGGTCAAAGGGGAAATAAAAAAAATATCTTGAAACAAACAAAAATGGGCATACATCATATTGAAACTTACTCGATGTTGAAAAAGCAGTTCTATGAGGGAAGGGTTTTTTTTAAATTGTATTTAATGATTATTTATTTTTGAGAGTGAGTGAAAACAGCGTGAGCAGGGGAGGGGCAGAGAGATCGGGAGACACAGAATCTGAAGTAGGCTCCAGGCTCTGAGCTGTCAGCACAGAGTTCATGAACTCATGAACCATGGTATCATGATCTGAGCAGAAGTTGGACACTTAACCAACTGAGCAATGCAGGCGTCCCCAAGAGGGAAGTTTATAGTGATAAATACCTACATTAAGAAAAAAAAATCTCAAATAAACAACCTCACTTTATGCCTCAAGAAACTAGAAATAGAAGAATAAACTAAGTCCAAAGTTAGCAGAAGGAAGGAATTAACAAAGATCAGAGCAGAAATAGAGGCTAAAAAGACAATAGAAAATCTCAATAAAAATAAGGGATATTTTTTTAACAAAATTGGCAAACCTTTAGCTAGACATAAAATAATGGAAGATTCAAATAAATGAAATCATAAATGAATTGGGAAACATTACATTGGGAAACTGATACTGCAGAAATATAAAGGATCATAAGGATATTATGAACAATCCTCTCTCCTAAGCCATAAGTAGTATAGTAAGAAAGTATGGTGATAGCAATATGTACTTGAATTCATTATTTTTAATGGCTTAAAAAGATTTTATGGACCTACTCATTAAAGGTAAAGTATAATTCATCAGTAAGGATCATAAATATTGCCACTTGGAATTATTTGGTGATAGTATTTTATAAATTAGAATATTTGCAGTTTCAAGAAGACTCTATTTCTATCAACTTAGATGTATAAACACCTTTACAAATATCTAAGTAGTTAGTAACAAGGTTAATAGAGAGACACCATCTACCAAGAGATGGCAAAGTATATGACTAATTTTCTACTGCAAAGTCGAAACTTATAGCACATTTTGTATTTCCCAAATGAGTACTTCCTTTCTTAGGTATTTAAGACTCACAGTTAATGTTTAATGAGATAAGCAAAGTTGTAATGTCCCCTCATAGCCCCATGAATCCACTAAGATCCCTAGCTTAAGAAGGGACTTTAAAGTAATCCGTTCCCCTGACTCCAGATAAAGACTATTACAATCTGATGTTATAGAAAAGGAATCACTGAAGCCCTAATAGTAATTTTTTTTTTGTCAGGTACAAATAGGGGCAGATCCCAGAAAAAAGAGACATTAATACAGAACGAGCATAGATCATGGTGCATCAGACTTTTTCTGGGGTGGCTATCCCAGGCCTTCTTCTGTAGGGATCAACTCTGATTTCACGATTTCTGTGAGTGGTCAGGCACCTGAAGACAAAGCAGAATTATCTATAAAAGTGCCTGGATGTTGAGGTGATGGGCTACTAATCCCTGAAGTATATCTGTGATGATCAAGGCCTATGTTGGATTTAGGAGACAAATATACTAAAGAAGCTATTTTAAATATGTTTAAATATTTTAAAAAAAATTAACATTTATTTTTGAGACATAGGGAGACAGAACACAGCAAGATGGTGCACAGAGAGAGAGAGAGGGAGACACAGAATCCGAAGCAGGCTGCAGGCTCTAAGCTGTCAGCACAGAGCCCAATGTGGGGCTCTAACTCATGGCCAGCGAGATCATGACCTGAGCTGAAGTCAGATACTCAACTGACTGAGTCACCCAGGCACCCCTATTTTAAATATGATTAAAGCAGAAAACATAATTTTTTTTATTTAAAATGGAAAACAATGAATGAAAAGAAAGAGAATCCAGAATAGAAGGTAAAAACAATGAAATATGTCAAGATTGAACTAAAAAGTTCAATAATTTAAATGGAAAATTCCTATATGAGTTTAAGAGCAAACTGGAGATTATAGATATTGTTTTTTTTAAGTTTATTTATTTTGAGAGACAGAGCATATGAACAGGGAAGGGGCAGAGAGAGGGGGTGGTGATAATCGCAAGCAGGTTCCACACTGACAGCGCAGAGCCCAACATGGGGCTCGAACCCATGAACCGTGAGATTATGACCTGAGCCGAAGTCAAGAGTCAGAAGTTTAACTTATTGAGCCACCAGGTGCCCCAAGGAGAAATTCTTAATGAATGTGAAAACTGAGTAATGGAAATTATTCTAAGCAAAGAGCAGTGAAAAAACAAACAAACAAACAAAACTGAAGACAAATGATCAGAGCTGCACTGACCTGTGGGACAGTACTAAACAGTGTAACAACAGAACTCTCTGAAGGAAAGCAGAGGGAGGCTGAGGCAGAAAACACTTAAAGAAAATGGCAAACATTTTACAAGTTTTGTGGGAAAGAACATTAGTGTACAAATTCAAGAGGCCAGCAAATATCAACATAGATAAATATAAAAGGAAACCATGAATGGACGTTGATTTTTGTCAAGAGATTTTGCTGTGAGTAATCTGTTTTTCACAGAAATAAAAAGCAAAAATAGTATAATAGTTCTAGTAGGTGTAAAAAAAATCACTGAACAGAATTCAACACTCATTTAAAGAAAAAAATAAAACACACTTACCAAATTAGAATGAGAAATATTTTACTCGATGTGATATTGGCCTTTTACCAAATATATATGTAAATATAAGTAAACCTATTGTTATATACACATTGATTTCACATTATGATGAATGATATGAGTGAATTATTGATGTCTTTCCCCTAAGAATTGCTAGGTCTCAGGGATATACCACATGCCATAACTCCTGAGGGATCAATATCAGATCTGCATTTGGAGGCTATGGAAAGTACTATAATTTACAATGCATGTTTTACCAACAATGCTACATGCTTATTTAGCCTGGAAACTGTTTTGTCTCACATAAAATATGAGTAATTTTGACAAATATTCTCTAGTCTAACTGATTTCTCACTGCTTACTTAGTAAGGAAATGTAGAGACTTAAATCCAAACCTAGTATATGTTATAATTCTCAGTATAGTTTATACATCCATTTATTTTCAAAAAGTTTATCCTTTGTTATTCATAATTTTTTGAGTCAAATAAGTTCTCCAAAAAACAACACTATGTAGATGTCTACACCAGGCCACAGATGAATGATGGTAGTGCTTATTATATAAGATATCTGACACACACACAATAAGTAAAGAAAGGTAACCAGTAGTCTTTATAGACCTATTTTTTCAACCAAGCCAAATTGTATTTAAATTTATATATTACAGTTTCCTGTCTGTTATACTCCCATTGATCTTTACAACAATACCGAGTTAAAACATGCTCATTATTATGATAAACATGGCAAGTATGTACATAGACAGTACAATATAGGTTTGGTTTATGTCCTTCAAATGGTCAAGTATAAATCCCTGAAGTGATAAAGTACAATATAGGTTTGGTTTATGTCCTTCAAATGGTCAAGTATAAATCCCTGAAGTGATAAAGTGCAAAATACTTAAGGTTATAGTGTAAGGTTAGAAGATAATTGGTATCAATCCAGAAATAACTATAGCTACTGCTTTTCTCATGATGCAACTTCTCATGAGAAGTTGATTGTTTTATTTTTGAAAGCATGAAGGATCCAATCCAAAGGAATTCTCTGAAATAATAATTAACTGAAAGAGTAATTCAGGCAGGATAAATATCAAAAAGTTACTCAAGAGTTAAGTGTTTGGAAGAATGGTAGCCAGAGCTTTGCTCACTGAGAAGTTCCAAGTACAAGCAAATGTGGACTGTCCCCTGAGGAAATCTAAGAGTTCTGCAGAGAACAGCAACACATGTCTGTCAGTTTCTGGACCACATTTCAATAAGCAAAATGCAACAGTTTAAATGACTGAAGAGAAATTTGATTATATTAAGATAGGACTATTTCATTACAAAGAAAAAAATGTAGTCTCAGAAAATATCTAGAATTCTGAATAGCTCTTAACTGTTTTTGTTGGTGTTTGTTGCTGTTTGTATTTTATTTTTATCTCAAAAATCTTAGGAAATTGGAAAAAGGAAGAATTTTATTTTTTATTTTTATTTTTTAAGGATTTTATTTTTAAATAATCCCTACATCCAATGTGGGACTCAAACTCACAACCCTGAGATCAAGAGTCACACGCTTTACTGACTGCAGCCAGGTGCCCCAAAAGGAAGAATTTTAATCAAAAGATATTTTCTTCTGAATATTTTACAGAATTCAATTAAGTCCATCATCTGAATTTACTGTTGCATTTAGTGTAAATTTTCTACATCCTTTAATTATATACATATATATATTTATAAATGGCACATACAAGATTATATATAGTATGTACATGCAAATTGAGTATGTCGTAAGATCCCTGCATACAATAAGACTCTGATCATTTCATTGTTTCATTGATTTTATTTCTACCAAACCTTAGGGGCATGTTCATGTTTAATAGCTTGTTGTACTGCAAGATGACTGAAGAGCAGCTTGCCCTTCTTGTGTAAAACGTTAGAGGCGTTTTAGCGGCTAAAATCACTTAACAGCAACTTCTAAACTTTGATTTATTCACTGCCAAAATCATTCAGTTAAGACTTCATTCATCTTGTTTGGCTAGTCCAATTTCTTTGGATAAAAATGAAAGTAGTTCTCTGAAATTTCCTTTGAAATTATAAATATGCAGCAAGGTCATTTCTCTTGGGCAGGTTTTGTTGTGAATAAAAGCTTAGCTGATGGCAGACTGTATTTCCAAGACACTTGGGTGACCAAAACCACTATCATAGTTGGCTATCACCTTAATACATTAGGGCATTCATTTAGAAGAGCAGATAAGCAGTCATAATGGCTTCACTGTATGTCTCAAAGGAAGTAGGAAAGAGGAAATAACAAATTCATTTATGGTTTAGTTGGAGTTCTAATACACAAGTTAATTATTTGTTTTAACTTATAATATCCAAACTCAAGCTATTATGAAGTGGCCTGTTAGTTGCTTTATGACTTTGAATAAAATATTAGGTTCATAAATTTATTTTCATTTACTTATGGTCCCTATCCTATACTTTCATAACATAGGCTAAGCCATTTATCAATTTTAAAATATTTCAGTGGGAATTTTCTTGATTGAGAATATTTGGTGACCATATTTCTCTTGTTGACCACTGTTTTCTGATGACTACTAGCATAGTGTCTGGCATATAGAAGGAACACATTATAAATTCTTCAATCGAATTAATGGCTAAAGAGTACACTCACTTTGGAAGCAAAGAAAAAGAAGAGCAAGAACAAGAAAAAGAAGACAATAAAAGAAAGGGAGGAGGAGGGAAAGGAAGACAAGGAGGGAGAAGGAAAAGGACGAGGGGGGAAAGGAAGAGTAGGAATAATTTCATATCACTACTAAGTAAATTTCCATTCCTTCAAACTGCCTATTTTCTGATAGAAAAAAAAGCCTATCTTTTGCCATGTGTATTTAATAAAATAAAAGATAAACTTATTTTTTCTATCAGTAATTCCTCAAAAAAAGTGCAGCAAAATGTTTTAATTTCCTTCCACTATTGCTTGTCCATTTTATTTGGGGCAGACTCTCCTTAAAACGTTACTAGAAAAAATGATGCTTTCGTTCCTAGCAGTTACTTTGATATTACTGGAATATTCTGACATTGAAATAGTTCTGTCAATAGGGAGATAAAAGTTGTAAGATATCAAAGTGATCTGGACTAGCCTATACCCCACTCTGTAAAATAATCGCTTTTGTGTTTTCAATAAAGATAATTTCATTTGTTTTCTAGGTGGGATAAAATTTAGTAAACATCATTTATGTGAAGTTATTTCCTAGAGATTTTATATTCCTAGCAGTGTTTTCCTTACTTTAATTTGCCATTGGGTCTACATAGTTTAAGCATATACTCTGGTAAATCAAATGTTTGAAATACAATGAATCCCATGAAACCAGAAATAAGATTGTATATTTTTAGATTTCAATGACTAATTACCTATAGTGTTAATCTAGATGTAGGACATTAAAAGTTTCTGATGTAAGTGCTTGATAAATATATGTTGATTTTATGTAGAATGATGTACATAGCATTGAAAATCACTAATATAAGGCACGCATATTTTTCTTGGATAGTGAAAAAAATCACCACAGACAAAAATATTAACACAAGGATAATGAGATGGTCCTATCATTACACTACTTTAATAAGTGCTTGATGCAAACTATTTTGCACTTTTTCTTCCCTTGGTTTCCTATTTTCTCTCTTTTCAAACTATTGTCATGATATATAAAAAATTTTTTTGCTTTATTTGTAGAAAACAACTAGAAACTTTATATTGCAACGTGTACTATTTCAAAGTAATTATGAGGGAAGCTCACACTAGAAAGTGTAGAGATAAACAAAATACAACCCTGATTGTGAAGAATGGAGAATCATGGAAAAATCATAGATTAAAAACAGAGAATATGAGCATGTTAATGATAATATGCTACCAACTACATCCAGCAAACAGACTACTTGCACTCCTTAGCGTGTCAGTTTTGATAAAAAGATTTTCTACAGATTCAAAGACAAACTTAATCGAGCATGAAATTTTAAAAAGAATTTTAACTCTGTCTGAAATCTTTTATCAAAGAGTGAATTGAAAGCTTAAAAAATTATGACAGTTTAATTTGTATACTAGACTATCAACTGCTTAGCATTAATTCAATGGCGTTCTTTGAACCTTCTGAATATTACATGACTGTTGTTTCCAATACCAAGTGGTCACATTCTTTTAAATTTTTTTTTCAACGTTTATTTATTTCTGGGACAGAGAGAGACAGAGCATGAACGGGGGAGGGGCAGAGAGAGAGGGAGACACAGAATCGGAAACAGGCTCCAGGCTCTGAGCCATCAGCCCAGAGCCTGACACGGGGCTCGAACTCACGGGCCGAGAGATCGTGACCTGGCTGAAGTCGGACGCTTAACCGACTGCGCCACCCAGGCGCCCCACCAAGTGGTCACATTCTGATATGACTTGCAACTATCCTATCTATAATATACCACCCTTTTATATCACTTTTTGTCAGCTTAGTTTTCTTGCTGCCGTCGCTTTTACCTTTGTACTAGCTTCCTGCTTCTTTACCCTTAATTTAATTTTCGTTGAAATAAACAAGTAGATTTACAAATCTTAAAATTTTTTTTCTGGACTAAAAGTGTGGGGTGAATTGTTCTATTGCTAAAGCTTTATTTTTTACTTGTGTGAATAGAGATGCAATAATAGAAATTGTTGTACAGGAACAACTTCAACCGCAAGAGTGTTTTTAGCATTAACAGACAAGTATCTGTTCACAAAAGGGGCATTATGGGAAAAAACAAACACACAATACAAAACTCTCAAATTATAAGAAGAGCTGAAGGGACATGAAAGGGGGGGGGGAATCCCAGTGATAGAGGCAAGCATACAACTAACATTTTTACAGGTGATTTTAGAGGAAGAAATCTCAGTAGAAATCTATTGATGGTGGCAACATACAAAGTGAAGTTTGAGCCAGATTACAGGTAGGGCATAAACCTAAGTGTTCTAATTTAATGTATATAATCCCAGCACAGATGGTGGGGCTGGAAAACACCACAGGACAGGCAAAAGAAGTCAACTACATTTGGACAAACCAAATGTGGAATTTTATAGTAGAATCCTGACTTGAACAAAACAGTCTAGTCTCAAATTCTCAAAAGCTAAGAATTCTGTTTGTTTCTCAGCATGAGGTGGAAGAGGCAATTTTTAATGCGACCCTCCTTTCTATCTCTGAACCCATTTCAAGCTTGTTTAGAAAAATATGCTTACATTAGCACTCATTTTAAAGGAGCAGATTTATTCAATCTCAGCAAAAATAGTGTTTTCTTTTAATAAAGGCACTGTTAAAAACTCCTTTAGATTTTGTTATAGGAAGATAACAGGGCAGATTTTGAGAACTATGCAGCATTTAAGGTAAAGATTATGGGACCCAATAAAAATAAAACCATAAATACATTTTCTCTATAAAATATTATTTTAATGAATGACATTTCTTCCTAAATAGCTTACATATTGCTTTTTCCCCATCTTTAAGCAATAAAAGTTACTAGGTGTCTAATTAACCAATTAATAAATATCCAATATTAACAATTAAACTAATATAACAAGTAAATTAGTATGTCCCTTTATCAGTAAGCCAAGACCCAAACAAAAGAAGTCACACAGATCCTGTGTACTTCTATAATGTAATATCAATATAGAGCCTCTCTATAATGAACTATATAGACTTATATAGAACACACAGATCCTGTGTCTTTCTATAATATAAACGAATGTGAGTTTTGAAAAGCTACATTTCAGATGTCCACAATGTGAGGATAGGATCAGTAGTAAACATAATTTCAACAAGGATGACTGTCAGGGAACTTAAGAGAGATGTATGGTGAGACAGCAGACAATTTGATGGAGTAAACATCTAGCTCTATTCTTTCTTATGTAATGTAGATTCTTCTTGCATTGAATATTAACATTTATATTAAAGTATTTTTTACAGTTTCAGGATATTAAATATAATATTCAAGTGTTTAAATGGTAAGCATCTTTTTTTTCTAAAAAAGGAGAATCTTTTATATTATTTCTATGTCTGACAAAGATAAAGTTTGTTATCAGATGTATCCTCTGCATTTGTAGAGATATTAGAAAAAAAATTATGTAAAATGTCCTAAGGCATATTAAAAATAAAACATATTGACTCCCTTATGTGACAACAACAAAAGTCTATCATTTTTCACTTCTCTGTAGGTAGCATACCTATATATAAAGCAAGATAAGCTATGAGGTTATAAACTGCAAGCCATTAAAGTCATAAGATAATCCAATGTTATTTCTGACAGGCTAAAAGCCTCAGTCACTTATATAGTAAATATTTGTCATTGGTGATATCAAACTTAAACTTACAGCATCAGAAAATGGAGTTTAAGAATCCCTACACTGTTACTAAGGGTAAATCCAACAACTAAATTTATTCATTATATAAACTGTACAAAACATAAAGTACTAATGAAAACATTTCTACAGATTGTTTTTTTTCATAAATTGGATATGCTAATAAATAATTGTATGTTTGTTACTCCAGCTCAAAAACAGTACCTCATCTCCTTGAGGCACTGTTATATAGTAATTAAATTCTTCCAAGTACTTCCCCCAAATATAGTAAAATCAACTGTTATTTATATACATGCTAATTAATCATAAATGCTAATTACGCTTTTACTAAATTTACTAAATTTACTAAATTTTACCAAATAAAAGCAAGTGAATTTCATGTTCTGAAATGTTCTCCGTAATGTATTTCTTAACTATTGAAGTATAAACCTTTAATACGTTTTTAGAAGAGTTTTAAATTGACAGCAAAATTGAGCATAAGGTACAGAGATTTCTCATATAACCCTTGTCCCCACACATGCATTGCCTCCCCATTATATACATCCCGAATAGTATCTTTTTTGATTGATGAACCTATATTGATACATCATTATCATTCAAAGCTCATAGTTTACATTACGGTTCACTCTTAGTTTTGTACATTCTTAGACTTTGACAAATGTATAATGACATGTATCCACCATTACAGTACATGAATACTTTCACTGTTCTAAAAATCCTTTGTGCTATATCCAATTATCCCTTCCCCCCATCAAACTTGGCAATCACGGATACTTTTACTGTCTTCATAGTTTTGCCTTTTCTAGAATGTAATATAGTTGGAATCCTATAGTATGTAGCCTGTCTGATTGTCTTCGTTCACTTAAGAATATGTATATAAGTTTCCCTCCTGGCTTTTGATGGCTTTATTTATTTGGCTTTATTTACCATTTCTTTTTACCACTAAATAATATTTAATTGGTTATATGCACCAGTTTATTTATCTATTATCGAAGGACATTTTGGCTGCTTCCAACATTGGAAGCAACATCACAGGATACAAAAATCAATGTATAGAAATCTATTGCATTTCTATAAACCAAGCAGAAAGAGAAATCAAGGAATTTATCCCATTTACAGTTGCACCAAAACCCATAAGATACCTAGGAATTAACCTAACCAAAGAGATAAAAGATCTATACTCTGAAAACTATAGAACACCTTTGAAAGAAAATCAAAAGAGGACACCAAGAAATGCAAAAGCATTCCATGCTTATAGATTGGAAGAACAAATATTGATAAAATTGTTAACTGCTGAAAGTAATCCACACACTTAATGTGATCCCTATCAAAATACCACCAGCATTTTTTCACATACCTATAACAAACAATCCTAAATTTGTGTGGAATCACAAAAGACCTTGAATAGCCAAAGCAATCTTGAAAAAGAAAAGCAAAGCTAGAGGCATCACAATTCCAGACTTCAAGCTATATTACAAAGCTGTGGCTATCAAAATAAGATGTTGTGAACACAAAAACAGACATATAGATCAATGGAACAGATTATAATACACAGAAATGGACCCACAACTATATGGCCAACTAAACTTTAACAAAACAGGAAAGCATAACCAATAGAAAAAAGTCTCTTAAACAAATGGTGTTGGGAAAACTGGACAGCAACATACAGAAGAATGAAACTGGACCACTTTCTTATAGGATATACAAAAATAAATTCAAAATGGATGAAATACCTCAATGTGAGACAGAAGAGAAGATCGTGGAGAAAAACAAAATTGTAGAGAAGAACACAGTCAGCAACTGTGACTTTGGCCACAGCAACTTCTTGCCACGTCTCCAGAGGCAAAAGAAACAAAAGCAAAATGGAACTACTGGGAATTCATCAAGTTACAAAGCTTCTGCACAGTGAAGGAAACAATCAACAAACTAAAAGATATCCTTTGGAGTGGGATAAAATATTTGCAAATGACATATCCCATAAAGGGTTAGTATCCAAAATCTATAAAGAACTTATCAAATTCAACACCCAAAAAAACAAAAAATCCAGTTAAAAAATGGGCAGAAGATATGAATAGACATTTTTCCAAAGAAAACATACAGATGGATAACAGACACATGAAAATAATGCTCAACATCACTCATCATCAGGGAAATACAAATCAAAACTACAATGAAATATCACCTCACACCAGTCAGATGACACTAAGAAATAGAAAAATATTCCATGCTATGGATTGGAAGAACTAATATTGTATTTGTGTGTGTGTGTGTGTGTGTGTGTGTGTGTGTGTGTATGTATATATATATATATATATATATATATATATATATATATATAGGAGTATAACTCAGCCATATAAAAGAATGAAATCTTGTCATTTGCAACAACTTGAATTGTGCTAGCATGTATTATGCACAGTGAAATAAGTAGTCAGAGAAAGAAAAATTCCATATGATTTCAGTCATATGTGGAAATTAAGAAACAGAACAGATGTCCATAGGGGAAAGGAAAAAAGAAAAGAGGGAGGCAAATCATAAAAGAGACTTTTAACTATAGAGAACAAACTGAGGGTTGCTGGAGGAGAGATTGGTGGGGGGATCGGTTAAATGGGTGATTGGGACTACGGAGGTTACTTATTGTGATGAGCACTGGGTATTGTATGTAAGTGATGAATCACTAAATTTTGCTCCTGAAACTAGTATTACACTATATGTTACCTAACCGGAATTTACATTAAAACATGAAATTAAAAAAAGAAAGTATTGTAATATAACATTAATGTATGTAATTTACTTTAGTGACATTATTTAGGAGGAAGGGGATGATAATGGTTTTACTATTGATGTTATCTTTCCCAAGAACATGGTCATGAATATGTTCATATTCATGTCTTCTCCTACATGTAAATTTCCAATTCTTTACCAAAGTCATCATTCATTCAAATATAATATTCCAGTCTTAATGACCATCTTTTCCCCATAATTACTTCCTGCTCCAGAGAATGTTTCAGAGAGCATTCTGTGGTGTGTTCTCATAGTATGTTTATGTAGAATAGGCATTGTAACTTTGCCTCTAGAAGGAAATTTGAGCTTCCAAAGGGGTAGATAAGGAATTTGTTCAAAGTTATTATCACTGGTAGGATTCATATCAAGTTTTGTCTTAAAAAAAAAAACACACTGATTTTCTATTATTATTATTATATGCCTGTGTTTTCTGCCTCCACATTTTTGACCTTGGGACATATTCAATCTCTCATTCTCTCATTCTCTCTCTCTCTCTCTCTCTCTCTCTCTCTCTCTCCACCTCCCTCGATCCTTCCCTTCCTCCCTCTCTCTTATTTCTTCTGCCTTTCTACATCTTACCTATCTTCAACAATATAATTTATTTCTATACAGTCTCTTTTAATTCTTTTTTAGGTATAAACTCCCAATTCCTCCAGTGGTGCAAACCTTTCCTTATTTATTGGCATTAGTCATAATTTGGCATTAGCAATATGAATTTGTGCATTTATGATCATTTCCAGGTTAATGTTTCTTGAGACCGCAACTGTGTTACCAAACTCTTTAAGAATGTAGAAATTCATTAAAAACTAATGAAATTTATTCAATTTTGCTTTTTCTAATTAATAAACAATATGAAGAATTTACTATACTAAATAAATCATTACTTTCAGTGAACATGAAATAAATGTGGTTCCCCTTATCTTTGAGTTTAGTTAAGAAATTATCAAAGTAAAAATAAATTTACAGAAAACAGATGAAAAATTTCTGCATACATATCTTACATAAATAAAAATACATGAAAAGATTTTCCCTTCACTTTATTCCTTTATATTACATCTAATAAATTATTACTCTTCTGATCCAGCATTGACTCTTCCTATTTTGACATAAACATTATTCCTAAATACTAGATCAAGTGCTCAGACATTCACCCCTTTCTCCTATACCCTTATCTTCATGCATTTCATTGAGTCCTTTCACTGAGCATATAAATAGGATTGTCTACAATTTTATTTCTACTCTCACTTCACCAATAGCTTTCTTGCTACACAACTATATTTTGTTCTTCAAAAGATGTCTTCACTATTTTCTTATTCAAACCTCTCATTCACACTTCAAGCCAAACAATTTGGATTTTTGACCCACCATTACATTAATAACTTCTCCACAGCAACTGATGAGTTAAGTGCCCAATACTATAAATGCGGACATCTCTGCAGTGTGTAAAAGATACAGCACCCACTTTTAATGAAATTGTACTGTGTTTTTCATTTTGACAACAATTTTCTTGGTTTCCCATCACAACTACTGCTTCTATTGAATCTTGTTCACATATTGCTCTTCAGTATTGTATCTTCAATGTCTCATAAGGGCCCAAATCAATGCAGTTACTGCCTACTCATTAGGCAGTTAAACGTAAGTCAATGTCATCCATGACATATCATCTTTTATATACACTAGTGAACCATTAATCTAAATTTCTTTTATAAGCTCTATCTCCTTCCTGCATGTATGTCTTAATGAATTCTATTGAAGTTTGTGTTACATAAAAAAATTAGTATTTACATGTTTAATTCAGTGATTTTAATAAATGTATGCACCTATGTATCAATACCTAAAATAAAATATAAAATATATCCACCAAAGGAAAACATTCCCTCATACTATTTGCAGTAAAACCTTCCTCATTCCTATCCCCAGGCTATACTGATATGATTTGTAATATCTTGTTTTGCTTGTTCTAGAACTTCAAATAAATGAAGTAATACATTTTGTACATTTTGATCCAGCATAAGATTTTTGAGTTTAAAGATTTTGTTATGTCAGTATCATTAATTTTTTTCCTGTTTTATTGCTGGTTAGTAATGGATTATATACATATTCCAAGATTTGTTTATACAAAATCTGTTGATAGACAATTGGCTTACTTCCAATGTTTTTGTGGACATATGTTTTCATTTCTCTTGGGTAAATACCTAGGAGTGTAATTTTGTTGGATCAAATGACTTCTTGTGAATTAATTGAGTATTTTTGCCTCTATTAACTTAGGCTATAACTCATCATGTTTGTTTTCTAATAGTTGTTCTAAGATGTACAACATGCTTATGGAGAAAGTCTTTGTAGTATTTTTTTTTATGTAGCCCACATATTTAATGCAGTGCTACAGAGTTGCATTTTTTCTTTTTACCAATTTCAATAATTACAAAAATAAAAAGAGAGACAAGAAAAATAGATAATACAAATATAACAGTGTATTCTATGTACATAAATTAGTGCTTTTCACATATTAAAACATTTAACTTCAACGATATATGATAGATTCCCCTACTATCATTGCCATTAACAGAGAATTTGAGAGATTTGCTCAAGTTCTTACAGCTAGTTAGAGGTGGAAATAGCATTTGAAAGGAGGTAATCTCACTCTAAAAACCTACTTTTCACCACTTTACATACAGCATCCCTTATATTCCACTATAGTATGTATCAATATATACTGAAAAGTAAAATGTATAAAAGGAAAGATGGTTTTTATAGGAGAATGACCAAGAGAATTATTTCTCTTTTGTCAATATTTATGTTCAAACAAACTTTTTCTCCCCAGGAATTTCAACTATTTTAAAATACACTAAAATATGTTAATTTTCTAAGTATGTTTTTAAATCAGTATTAGTGAGATCTAATTTTCATTAAAGATACACATATTTTGTCTATAGTTTTATGGTATATATATATAGTAATTTTTTAGAGTAATATATAACTATTTAATTATATATTACCATATATGTATATTCATATATATATATATATATATGCACACACACATATAGTCACCACCACCATAGTCAATTCCATCACCCCAGAATATTCCCTTGTGCATTCTTGCAGTTAATCTTCTCAGCTCTCTCAGACAACCACCAATCTGCCACTACTATCTATCACTATTGATTAGATTTGTTTGTTCTAGAGATTCATATAAATGACATCATACAGTATGCACTATTTTTTCTATTTTCATTCTCCCTATTTAAAGTTTGGATACTAATCCATCTTAATGCAAATTGATGCTGAGGCCCCCTTTATTGCTGAGAAGAATTCTCTTACATGAATATACCACAATTTGTATATTTCACATGTGGATGGCTATGAAAAATAAAGCAGTTATAGGGGCACCTGGGTGCCTCAGTTGGTTGAGTGTCTGACTCGTGATTTTGGCTCGGGTCATGGTTGTGGGATTGTGCCCTGCACTGAGCCTTGTATCAGGCTCCATGCTGAGCATTGAGCCTGCTTAAGATTCTCTCTCTCTCTCTCTCTCTCTCTCTCTCTCTCTCTCCCTCTGCCCTTCTCCCCCACTTGCTTTCTCTCTCTCTGAAAAAATAAAAATAAAGAAAACTAAAAATAAAAATTAAAGCAGTTATAAATATTTGTATAGAAGTATTTTTCTAGGCATATATTTTAATTATTTGTGTTAATACCTGGGTAAGTAAATGTGTGGTCATAATTACAGCCTGAAATCTATGGTCCCAGAAAACACTGATAAGTTAAGAAGTCATCCCACACTTTTGTTTTTCAAACTTTCCTCCATCATCCTTTCATGTTCCAGAGAAATGGCTATTCACGAAGGACCACTTTGTCCTTGCATATTCCAAGATAAATATTCCCTTCATTTTTCCTAATGACTCCTATAAGATTCTCAGACGATTTCCTTATTTACCTGCCTCTACAAATCCCAGGCCACTTTCCTTTTCTTTGAGACACTCTTCATTAATTAATGCTGTCCCTATTGTAAATGTTTGAATAAAACCATCTTCCTAATTGTCTGGTACATTTTGTCTTTGAGAATTTGGTAGCAGAACTTAGATGGGGTGGATCTCACTTTTAGATTCCTATTTACTCCATCAAGTCAACAAAGCCTCTTGGTCTTGTGCTCCACTCCTGACTGCAGGAGAACACAATGGTGAGCTCCTGACCAGGGGCCAACTGATACTTTTGAGTACTCAAAGACAGAGAAAGGACATGGCAAGAATTTATTTTTATATCTGGTGCTAGCTTATTTTGGTTTCATAGCTCGATCATTTTGTGATTTCTTCAAATAGATGGTTTATAAAGATCTTGACTCTGTTGGGTGAAAGGCAACAGAGATTCTGATTTGTTTTTCTATTTGTTAATTTTGAGCTCAAATCAAATAAGAATTTGAACTTAATGGGAAGAGAGCAGTTCCTTGATATAAACTATTCAATTCTGTATTTCTGTGAGTATGTTTGACCTTTAGTGGGTATTTTAGAACTGATGCTATGACTTCTCTAGACGAATCCATGTATTTAAGTTTCTGGGAGTATGTAATATTCTCCTATGTCAAGATGGGCTGTTACCAAATTACACTACAAATGTCCCTAAAACAAAACAAAACAAAACAAAACAAGAATATTCTGTTTGGTCGAAAGGTAAATTGCCATCTACATAAATTAAGTATTCCTAAAATTCCGATTTATTTATTTATTTATTTCCAAAGGGGCACTTGGCTTGCTCAATCAGTGGAGCATGTTACTCTTGAATTTGGGGTCATGAGATCAAGCCCCATTTTGGGCATAGAATCTAATGTTTTAAAAAGTAAGCAAATAAAACATTTTCCAAAGAAATCTTATGATTGAATATTATATTGATGCAAAACTAGAATTTTGTTTTCTCTGTTAAGAAAAATGCTTCTTGTATTATTACTCTTAACAAAAGGTTATAAAAGATTATACTTTTCTTTCTGTCTAATCTTACTAGATAACAGGTATTGTGTCTTACCATAACAACCTTCCAGTGTTTATGTTGGTTGTATTATGTTCTTATTTACTTAGGAAAACAAAAGTTTCTCACTTAAGGAACAGCTAAAGTTCTATGCAGTCATGTTCTTCCTCTGTTTACTTTTAAAACATTTTTAAATTTTTTTTAACATTTATTCATTTTTTGAAAGACAGAGAGAGAGCACAAGCAAGGGAGGGGCAGAGAGAGGGGGAGACACAGAATCCGAAGCAGGCTCCAGGCTCTGAGCTGTCAGCACAGGGCCCGATGCAGGGCTTGAACTCATGAAACGCAAGATCATGCCCTGAGCCAAAGTTGGATGCTTAACTGACTGAGCCACTCAGGTGCCCCTAAAACATTTTATCGTTACTTTGAACAAATGGGCTGCCAAATACTGTTTCTTAATTATATGTGATTCTATCTTAATCAAGTGTTCAAATCGCTTGACAATTTTTTTCTATTTTTTAAATTGTTTTTAATGTTTATTTATTTTTGAGAGAGACAGAGAGACAGAGGACAAATGGGGGAAGGGCAGAGAGTGAAGGAAACACAGAATCCTAAGCAGGCTCCAGACCCGGAGCTGTCACCACAAGCCCGATGCAGGGCTCAAACTCAGGAACTGTGAGATCATGACCTGAGCTGAAGTAGAACACTTAACCGACTGAGCCACCCAGGCACCCCTACAATTTTTTCTACTTTTATCTTCTGAAAACTTAATCCTAATTTTATCTTTTGAAGTTGTCTTTGGTATTTTCCAGAGGGCCCTGGAAAATTACAATTTGTTCCTTTACCTTGTAAAAAGAGAGGTAGTAAAAATAATTAGGCTTATTTGATATGGTACTATTGATGTATCACATGAGAGGAGTTCTCAAATAAGAAGAGAAATTCACCCTTCTCTGAGTTAAATTTGTATGAGAAACATTATTAGTGTAAATATTTAAGAAATTGTTTGATGTTTGGGAAGTTCCAAAAAATCAGCAATGCCCTCATTGTTTATGGTATGTTTCTATATATATGAGAGTATATATCCACTGTGACTGAAATCATACAATAATACAGTGAGATCAGGAAAGTTTAATTTACCTTTTTTAAATGTTAACTTGTCCCTACATCCCTATTTTGAATTTAATACCTTCTCAGTAAGTAGTTTTCATCTGGGGATTCACATCATTCACTTAATGGATTTTATTAATATATAGATGTTGAGTATCTACTTCAGACTCACTTAAAATCTTTAAGTAATTTTCCTTATACATTCTTGGTATCTTCTTTTTTTTTTTTTTTTTTTTTTTCAACGTTTATTTATTTTTGGGACAGAGAGATACAGAGCATGAACGGGGGAGGGGCAGAGAGAGAGGGAGACACAGAATCGGAAACAGGCTCCAGGCTCCGAGCCATCAGCCCAGAGCCTGACGCGGGGCTCGAACTCACGGACCGCGAGATCGTGACCTGGCTGAAGTCGGACGCTTAACCGACTGCGCCACCCAGGCGCCCCCATTCTTGGTATCTTCTAAACATGTGTTTGGTATATTCATAATAAATTAGATCTCAGGATTATTATATATTTTGTCTGAAGATTTTTATGTGATAAATAATAATCTTTCCTTGAGGTTATCTCTAATTAGTTGGGAGGGGTGGAGAATGACTGTAAAGAGTAATTTTGATTTATCAATGAAAAGCTATAACACCCCTTCTGGAACCTGAGCCTGTTCTTTGTCTTTGAACTATTTTGCAGGTCTTCATAAAGTGCAGGTAACTTATGAATGTACAAATTCTGTCTTGTCTGGTAGAGATTTAATTGACTTCCTCCTCCATTGTGGGGAAACAAACAAACAAACAAACAAAACCAACTTTTGTATCTACCTGTAAGTTCGGCTATATCTTGTCATCTTGCAGAAGTTTTCAATCCTTACTAAATGTTTAATTCATCCAGTTTCTTTCAATATCTGTCTACAATGGTCCAAATTTTCTACAAAAGGAGAAAAGTGTTTCCAATTTTTCTTCTATTCATCTAATTCATCCTCACAGAACACTAAATCCTGACTGCCCAGATCCCTATCAGTACTCTAGGTTGCCTTGCACCTTGCCTACTTCTCTCAGGTTCTGATGAAGCCCTGCTATTCAAAAGCTGATAAGGTGATGTAAACCCCAAAAGACTCATCACCACAGCAGACCATGCACCGGCTGGATTTCTCCCTACACAAGCCACTGTCTTTTCTCTGGTAAAATGTTCAGATTATGTATCCCTTTATACCAAAAACATAGATAGCATCCCCAAGAGCATTAACATAAACTTCAATAAACTCAATGAGTAGTGCTGATAACTTAGTAACTTTCCTCCACTGACCTCTTGAAATCCAATAGAATGATTGCCTCAGGGTTCTACCTCTGGCCTTACTTTTATACAATCTTTTATATTAATATTTCTCTCTTTTGTTTTATCATAGTGGTGACAACACGGAAATTTATTTGAACCTTGTGCTCCTGGAAAGCAACAATGTTTAAGAATTCCCACCTCCCTCTTACATTGAGGGGGAGGACTAACTTGAAAGACCACCTGGCACTCATACCATTTCCATCCCCCCTTGATGACTCTCCTAAGACTCAAGGATGATTCCCTTGTTTACTTGCCTCTCTAAAACCTCAGGCTCCCTTCTTTACTTTGAGACATTGTACATTAATGAACATTATCCCTATTGCAATAACCTGAGTAAAAGCATACCCTAAATTGTCCCATGCATTTTGTCTTTGACATTGATTATACCATTTTACATTACACTAGCAATGAATAAATTGTTAGTGACAGCTTTGGAGAAGCTGAGCAGATGTCTTGTCTCTCCATCCTCCCACATGAAAACATAACCTCTCATATGAGTAAATGTTGAATCAACAACTAAACACTATATATTTTAAATGATATAAAAGTCATTAGCCAACCCAATTATTCTTTCTGTTCACATGTCTTGTTTTGATGATGGTCTGAGATTGCCAAGATAGCAAGAGCAATATTTTGCCTTATTTTAATCAAACAATTACATTATTGTATTAAAGCAGAGGATACTCTCTGCTTAGAACTTGGCATTGTTTTCAGTCATAAGTACTATCTCTTAAAAGATACTAAAGCAAAATAAATCCTTTACCGGGAAGAATATGAGGATAATGAGAGGCTTTTGAAGTGTTGTGTGAGGAATTCATTTTTTTTAAAGGAATTACCCATACCCTTATGGTAAAGAGAATTTTTTACTTTTTTATTTTTTTTATTTTTTTTAATCTTTATCTATTTTTGAGAGAGAGAGAGAGAGAGAGAGAGAGAGAGAGAGAGAGAGAGAGAGAGTTTTAGAAGGAGAGGGACACCGAGAGAGGAAGGCACAGAATCTGAAGCAGGCGCCAGGCTCTGAGCTGTCACCACAGAGCCCAATGCGGGGCTTGAACTCACAAGCTGTGAGATCATGACCTGAGCCGAAGTCGGATGCCCAACCGACTGAGCCACCCAGGCATCCCAGAGGAATTCTTAAAGATAGGAGGAACATTTAAGTCTTACAAAGGGAAAATTAAAATCAGCTTTGAATGTTTAAAGATCTATCATGATACAGAAGAATTAGCTTTATAGATATTATCTGTAATGAATGGGTCATACCAAAAATCAATTTTGAGCTTTATATCACATATACATTTCTAACTGTCTGCATTCTTCCAAAAAGAAATGGCATCTTCAGGCCAATGAGTCACTTTCCTCTTTCAGATTATGAGTTACTTTCCAATGCAGATATTCAAGCAGTCTGAGTAACTATCAGTCTCAGTTTTTTATTATTTACTGCTATTATTATTAAAATTTTTTGTGACATTTATTTATTTTTGAGAGACAGAGTGAGACAAAGTGAGAGCAGAGGAGGGGCAGAGAGAGAGGGAGACACAGAATCTGAATCAGGCTCCAGGCTCTGAACTGTCAACACAGAGCCTGACGCAGGGCTCAAACCCATAAGCTGTGAGATCATGACCTGAGCTAAAGTCGGATGCTTAACCGACTGAGCCACCCAGGCACCCCTATTGCTATTATTATTAAAATATAATACAGAGATTAGACAAATAGTTCTTGAATATTCCTTAAAAGTTTTTTTTTTTTTTACTCCTAGATTTTCTTCTAGGAATTTTATAGAGTTTTAACGCTTACATTTAGGTCTATTTTTAGTTAATTTTGGGGATAAATTGGAGTTAATTTTGTATCTTCTGTGCGGAACAGCCAGGTGGATATCCAGTGGTCCCAGCAATATTTGAGGAAAAGAGTATTCCTACCCCCAGAAAGCAGTCTTGAAACTCTTGCCTGCTTTTGTAGTTTATGAGGCAGTAATAAAGAGTTCCCATCAAATATGGGACACTCTCCAATTACATGTTTATGCTGGCAAAGCAAATCTGTACGAACTTTTCCATCTTCAATCTTTGGCATGTAATCAATGTTGTACTTATACGTGAGGAGTTCAGGGCGAGAGGTCACTCGGAAATGGTTGGTGAATAGCTTCACCACTCTACCTTGCATTCCTGTTGTGGAGTCTTTCACGTGTTCCAAATACTGTTGGGTATTCACCACCTGGTCTTGAAAAATGACTCCAAGACCCCTTTTCCCCTTCAGCAACAGTGCCTGCAATACAGCCCCCAGCTGAAGTTCCTCTTCGTTCCTGTCTCCTGAAGCATTAGTCTGATCTGTGGGGTGTTAGTTGCCTTCTTTCATGCCCTGTAGCCTAGGGTTCCTCTTCCAGCCCCGCAGCGCCTGAGCGCTGACATCCACGGGGTCAGAGGGGCAAAGCTCCTCTCTGAAAGGGTCAGCCTTTCCCGGGACTGGCCCTGTACCTGTACCTCGCCGCGATCACCGAGGGGCAGTAGGACTAGCCTGGCCTCCTTGCGGGATGCTCCCACAGTCAGCAAGTCCCAAAGTCATGAACTTGTAGTTATTTTCACAGAAGGATAAATATTATAAAGAATATATTTGTAATTAAGCACATAAACCATACTCTGTCATTTAAAAATAATAAAATAATATCAGGTATAATTAGAAGTTATTTATAAAGTAAGTTTTTGAAATGCAACCTCAGGCAGTACACTTTATCTGAACTGTTAAGCTATAAATGATGCATAATTAAAATAGTCACCTTTTCTAAATATTCTTTTTTAAAGTAGTTAATTCAGTTTCTTTCACTGTTAAAAACATTCAAACTAACACTGGATTTAATAACATGTCTTAATTTATCAGACAGCATTTATATTGCACATGATTTCTCAGTAATTAAAATATTTAATTAACCACATGGGAACAAATATATTTTTACTTAGTGGTAAAGAATGAAATTTTAGTTTTCTTTTTAAAAAGAATTTTTTTAAGTTTTTTTTAAGTAATCTCTACACCTCACATGGGGCTCAAACTTGACCCTAAGATCAAGGGTTGCATCATCTTCCGACTTAGCCATCCAGGTGTTCCTTAAAAAAATTTTTTAGCATTATGATGTTTGAAAGTAGAAATGTGCTTGCTCATTTTGCAGACACATAAACACACACACACACACACTCATAAAATGAATAATCACAATTTTTATTGATTATATGTCTGCTCATGAACTACGGATATTCACATTTACAAGCATTTTATTATTCTATTAAGTATTTATTTTGACATTAACTGTTCATGTATTTACTTTTCTCTGTGTAAGTGGTATATTTAAGTAAGCATCTTAGTTCTGGTAAAAACAAAACAAAACACAGACAAAAAAGCCACAAATGCACTATACAAGATTGATTAGCAATAGTGTTCTCTCATGAACCCTGGACAGACTAACAAAAAGAGTGTATAAAAAGAGTTTTCAAAAAGAGTGTAACAAAAAGAGTGTACAAAAAGAGTATTCAAGTGTTTCAAAAAGAGGGCTGAGAGATGAAACCTCAGGATTACTTTGATTAATAAAGTGAGATGCCTCAAAGTCATGATTATAATAGTAAACCACATGAGAGGACTACCCTGTGATAAATACTTAGTATATATAGCAAAGAACATAGACAACTGGAGAGAACTTGGAAGTGAAGAAGGATAACAGAGCAGGAGGAAGTGACATCCCTCTGCTATTTCTTTGCCTGTAGCTCAATTTAAGCCATGCATAAGTTATTTCTTATGATTACTAAATAAGTCCCAACCTGGAACTCAACAACATCTGAAGTTACTTAAATTGTTGTATAAGATAATAATTCTAGCTTGTTTAACCTTGAAACTTCATTCATTATTACCATATCAACCATGGCAAAGAAATTTCTAATAATATTACAAGTGATAATACAGAAAGGAGTTCACTATCTTCAACATTAATTTGACTATTTCTTGTGGAAACTGAATTAAGGTAATCTTTACACATGAGTTTCTTATAATTACCTTTTGTATTTTGACAGCTATTGCAAATTGGTTATACTATTCTCATTAAATAGAGTTACTCAAACTATTTTAAAAAAACTGTTAACAATCTATTAAGTGATTTTAGTTGGAAATTATTCAATTAAAATAGATATTATTATATCTTACCTAAAATAAAGTTAATACATGTATAAACAGTGTTTGACTTGTGATCATGCCTCTTCACTCTCGTTCAAAAGAGCTGCTTTCCTATTTTTCACTATCTTCATTCACTCACAATGTTATTCATTATTCTTTCATTGATTGTGTAACAAATATTTTTAAAAAATACATATAAGGGGAGAGATCTGATAAATTCTTATCCACACCTTCTTAGGAAGTTAGTCCAAAGGAACCCATTAATCTAGATTACTCAACCGAACTACAGAGTGGCCCAGAAGTGAAAGAGAATGAACTTGAAAGAATGTGTGGCAAACAAATTCCAAATAAGAGTTCAATAGACAAAGTGGAGTAAGGCATGTTCTCTAAATTGCCAGTTTGACTTCCAAATTCTCAGAGTTGGATTTACTCTTTAGTTGGTAAAACTTAAGATCCAGCCTCCTCATTTATAAGGGTACATTTTAAGACCCCTAAAAGAGGCCTTAGAAATGTCTCACATGTTCAGGTATTTTTGTCATATATAAAGTTCTAAAATAATTGTGTATTCTTAAACAAATAGGACTATAAGCTTCAGACAACATTAAAGCTAGATTTACCAGGAAGTAAATCTGCATACCCTTTTGGTTGTTTTTATCTTTGTGAACAACACTGCATTGTTCCAAACTTAGTATATATGTTGTGAAAGCAAGAACAACAGCATTGTATCAAAAGTAACAGAAAAGAGTTGTCCAACATTCATTTTGGAAATTCATTGAATTGTGGGCAAATGTTCACAGTGGGAAATAGGCAGAGATAAGAGTCTGGGGTAGGATGAACTAGCTCAGATATTCAAAATCACAGCATCCTTCTGAGAACTGTGGGCAGTGGTGATAACAAGAGACTATAAAGATTGTGCCTTGGCCAGCCCCCATATCCCACATGAACTGAAGTCATAAGAGGTCAATAAAGCATAAGAACAATTATAAGGCATAATAGCCTGTGGTTCTGAGAAGAAAACCCAGGACTAAATTTTTCTAATTGGGAGAAAAGCTAAAGATAGGTAAGGCCCTTTGGCTTATCTGAACTTCCCAGGGTAAGCGTTCACTATGTAGTAACATAAAAGTGACCAAAATAGCAACCTTCATATTCCTCTCAGTTTAACTTTATTTATTTATTTTTTGTCCTCTCAGTTTAACTTTAGACAACAAGCTTCTTGATTCTGTGCTCCCGGCATTCCTTTCCTCAGACCACTTACTTAAAACAAACAAAAAAACCTTGTAATTACAAATTCCTTCCTCTATCACTTTGACATGTATGTAAACCCTTTAAAAATCATCTTGCCAATTTTACAATCCAGTAAAATCTTTCTCAAGCATCTGGAACCATGTCTTTGGAATGAAATACATCAAAGAAGATAGCACCCCTATCTCCAGTCTCTGTGGAAGGGTAGGAGCCTAATATTGATAAGGCCAATTAGCAAACACAGGTGGTCTAATCATAAAAAAAAATTGGCTAACTCAAAAAAATAACTCAAATGTTTCAAAACATCTCATTGAGCAAATTCCCCACTAACATTCTTATATAGTTTCTACTAACTCACTCCAGCACTTAACTCTCCCACCCTTTGTTTCAAAATAATTGAGTTCTGACTGAGCTCTGGTCTCTGTCTCCTATGCAATAGACTTGAATAAAGTTTTTCTTGCCTTTTTAAGATTGTCCAGTGCAATTTTTGCTTTGACAAAAGAAAGTTGGGAAAAGATTCCTACCTTTTTATGAAAAATGATCATGTGGCTAGTGTAGGGAAATGTTGTCCATTTTACAGGCTAAATATAAATGCTCAGAACACAGCTAGAAAAAGCCTCTAACAATGGTGCTAGAGAAGGCCTCTAACAATGGTGTCTCCAGGAACAGGATTTGAATGAAAATGCAGGGAGCACTGGAGAGCAGGAGAATTCTCTGTCACATGAGCCAAGAAATGGCAGTTCTTTCAACACCTCAGGAATCACACTGTCCTCTTATTCTTGGGCAAAAAAGTAATTTGATTCAAAACTACATTTTTAGCATAGTAGTCCCTGGAGCTGAGCTATAAAGAAACAGACATAATTATCTTGTGTCCTGACTTCCCCTCGAGGCCAGTATGGCCTAGAGAATTATCTTTAACATGACAGAGAATGATAACATACTAATTGGTGCCTATAAACAGTAAAGATATTAATACTATTTGTATATTTAAAAAAAATAATTTACTTCCAGAGCAAATCTTTGTGCCGTTTTCAGGTTTAAAAAATGCATGGCTTTGAATTAATGACTAAGTTCCAAATATTTTCAATATGCGATCTGGTGCTTTAATTTAAAAATGGATATAGAATCAATATACGCTTATCCATATGGATTTGTTATTTTGTAAGGATTAAATTCATTATGGCAGTACTTTCAATTCAATAATTGGCAAAATTTTAATACGCATTTAGAGAAAAGTGCCCAATTACAGACAATTTACAGTTATAGCCCTAACAATTGAGCTAGTCCAGGAAACTATTGATTAGTTTTTCTTAATTTGCAGGATAACTTCTTGATCAATTCTCAATTAAACCAAATCTTTTCCATTTTCAAAAAAAAATAAAAAACAACCTTTAAATGCGCGCGCGCGCGCACACACACACACACACACACACACACACACACTTTACAAGGAAGATTTAAGTTACTGCATTGAGGAATATCTAAAAGCCTACTCTCTACTCAGAACACCTGAGAAATTATACAATTGACACAGTTATAAATCCTTGTTTACCTAGGATGACTCCAGTTTATGCCAGCTGCTCAACATAATTATTAACAGTGTCAAATTTGTTTTCCAAAGTATTCTAATTTTGACAACAAATTATATGGTCACCTCAAACATAGCAAGCAGTTTGTGTTCCATATGTGCATGCACTCTCAATATGAAAGTAGAAGTAAAGTGTCATTAACACAAACTGATAACAGCAAACATTAAATGTTGCAGAGGAAGTTGACCTTTCATAAAACCATACTTACATAATCATCTAAATTATCATAAGGCACAGCAAGCCTTCTTTTGTTATTTTAACCTAAGATTTTGACAGAAGTCTGCTTTTGAGCAGCTTATCCAATTTTCAAAACACTGTGGCTAATCTTCATTTGAAGGGTCTGCTTTCATTCCTCTCAAGATTCATGTTAATCTCTTCTATACACAGATGTCCTTCATTCCCCTCCAAATCAGCCTCCAAAATGGAAAGAAACATTTTGAAAAACTCTTCCATAGAAATTACCATAGTTGCTTTTTCTTGTGTGTTGTATTCCTAAAAGCTTCCAATGACATGCCTAGTGAGCTGTCCACAGCTATAGTGGGCCACAGAGAGAGCCAGCATGTGCGTCTGCACATATTGTCAATTTCTTCATCAGTGTTAGCACACTTAACCCTCCCTACATTATAGACGACACAGAATATAGATATCAGTGTTCCAGGGTTTTAAAAAGTTTAGAAAAATTTTTAAAAATTATTAAAGCAAATAAAGGGTCTATTATTTTAAAAAGAATTTTACTTTAATACTAAAAGAGATAGAAGAAAGTAATGCTACCATTTATGAAGTTTTATCCATGTTTTAAAAGACAGCATTTCTTAATACAGGAGAAAGAATTTAAGATTAGGAATCTGTGAATATATTGACAATTAGACAATTTACAGATTTCACAAATATGTTTTTATATCTTTCCTAAACAAGTCTTGGGAGCTCTTAGTGTTAAAGAAATGGTGACAATACATGAGCCATAAATATGCACTTGGGCTTAAATAATCAGAAGTATTTTAAATAATCCCTTATTTCTGTGAAACTCTTGAAAAATATGCCAAAATATAGGTAATGAAAAAGATGAGAAAAATCATATAAAATCACAGAAGTGAGAATAAATATATCAATTGTTATGAGTTAATTTCTTAAACCTCCCTATACAGTTATTTCAAATATTTTCAAAACCAAAAATTATATTTAGAAAAAATTTTTTTTAAATTGTGGTTTATTGTACAGTTTTGTTCCCTTATTTCTTTTCTTTTCAACATTACAACTAGGAGACTTGTTATTATCCACATTGCTTTCTAGGAATCACCCTTCAATGATACATGGAATTTCCTCCTGTTATTGAATTTACCACTTTTCTGTCAAAGGTCCCCAGGTGAGGTCTCAATTCCACTCTTATTTGAACACTGTACTTATACTGAAATTCACACATTTATATCTCCAGGTCACATCTTTCCTCTGACTTTATGTGTATATAGATATAATCTTTCCACCTAATACCTGCATTTGGATATCACACAGATATTTCAAACTTGATATAATTAAAATGAGACTTTTTATCTTTCTCACAAAATTTGCCCCTTTCCAAACTCTAGGCTTCCTCATCTCTCTAAGGAGGATTAGCATCCAATCTCCAGGTCAAACGCTAAATTTAGAAGAGCTATGATCTCCCCTCTCACTCATTTACTAGCCTCCAATCCATTACCACATCCTATCAATTCTTCCAAGTAAATCAGATCTGTTTCCACTTTAGTCCTAGCCATAGTCAACTGGAGCCTGACTTTGTGAGCCTACTAAATATTCTCCTCACAACCCTTTACTGGTGTTGTTTCACACTTTACCACATCCTTGAATACATTGCATTTCCTCTCTCCTACTTTTCTTACCCTCCTTCTTACTTGTTAACTATGCTCAGCAGCACTGACATTTAGATTTACTTTCTCAAATATGCCAGAATCTTCCATATAACAGGACATTTGCAACCTGTAATGTTCTTCTTCTCTTCCGTTTGTTTGGCAATCTCTCTTCATCATGTGTTTATGAGCTTGAACATCACCTTTATAGAAAAGCCTTCCTTGATTATTCTATTAAAATCCAGGTCCTTTTCTTCATTCTAACTTAGCATTCAATTTATTTTCTGCTTGGATTTTTCTCCAAAAACACCCAAATCATTTTGTCTTTTTAAACATCTATCTCCTCCACAATTATAAGTTCCATGAAGTCAGAAAATGTGTATATATGATTCTTTTAAAAACCATGCTATGCACCAAAACAAAACAAAAAAACAATCACTGTGGAAAGATTATAAATTATTTTCATTTTTTTGTTGTTGGTCTATAGTATTCTAAATTTTCTACACAAAATATACAATATGTTGAAAGATAATAACGGCACCTGTTTAAAGAAAGCTAGAAAACATGACTATAAATGCTATTACTATTAAATTAATCATTCATATTACAATGAGTTGGTGATATTCTAACCATAAGAGTTTTCAGTGGGTATATTAAAATTATGCAGCTATAATAGTCTCCTCGGGGCACTTTGCTGGCCATTACACTCTTTTGAACTAAAGAAAAAACAGTATAGCACTGAAAAAAAATAGATGCTTTGAATGGACTAGGCACATGTATCATTGCATATGTGATTTCATACTTTACTTAAAATTTAAACTAAACCAACTCTTCCTTTAAGGTGATGATTTGAATTGCAGTGCACAATCATAAGTATCAGCAGAAACCAATTTGAGCATTTTTACAAATATAAGTATACTATTTTAAACACTGGCATTTAATTTTATTTTTAATCTTATAAAGATTTGATTTTCTGAGCATTTAATCTATAAATAACCATAACTGATATTCTTACTCCTAACCACAGGAGCCACCTAAGTACACGGATATTCAGCCACACAACCAGTTTCACATTATAGTCTGAAAGAGCATACACCATTATAATCATCTGACTATATACATTGAAAACAATATAAAATTCAATAGCATAAATGAACAAGAAGAAAAAATCACATCTGTGAAATTAAAGATTGAGTGTCATTTTTGCGAAAAACACGAAAGAGAACATTCTTACTATATCAAACTGTTGTTACCAATTTTATCTGCAAATCATTCTTGAAAATGTTACATATGTTCTGCTATTATGCAACACAATACATTTAGATTGGATATTCACTATCAAGGAGATTTATTATATCTTTCCTGAATTTACTGAAATGAATAATTAAACAAAAAGTGTCTTTATTCTGTTCTTAGAATGTAAATTGGCAACTGCAGCAAATATGTAATATCAAAATACATATAAAACAAAGTAACAATTATCTAATATGTTTCGGCCATGGTGTTATAACAGTATTTAATGCCCTTAATTATTCTAAACATTTTCTTTTTATAATTTTTTCAATAAAATTAGTGAAATATCAATATGAATTTTTTAAGTTTATTTATTTATTTTGAGAGAGAAAAAAAAAGGAGAGAGAGTGAGAACACGATGGGGGCGGGGCACAGAAAGAATCCCAAGCAGGCTCCGCACTATCAGTGCAGAGCACGATTCAGGACTCCATCCCAGAACTGTGAGATTATGGCCTGAGCCAACACTTAATTGACTGAGCCACCCAGGGGACCCAAGATGACTTCAAATGTTTTATTGCAATACCTTATGAAGTTGTTAGAGTTTCTTAATTATCGTTGTTTTAAATATTAGGGGATTATATGTTATTCTGCCTCAGATTCTCTATTTGAAAGCTATACTGGCAAGTTCAAATAGCCTGAGTGGCAAACAGGGGTACTGGTTAATATGTGCTTATCTAACATTTTGGGGGGAAGGAGCTAACATAATAAACATATTGTGAAAAATAAACAGAAGAAAAAAACATGATTAAGCAGTGATTCAAATACTATCTACAACCTTTCTTTAACTCTATATCTTAATAATTTTAATTATGCATTTAATTATGTATTCAAAATCATTTTTTTCACCATCTTTCCAGACATCTGGATTTTTAGTTTTGGCTGTGACTATTTCATTGATGCCAAAAGGGCTTTTTCAAAATTCATAATTAATTTAACATTTATTCAAATGGCTACTAATTACAATATACTCTGTGGATTTCTTGAAATAAAGACGCCTGTGACATGGTCACTTTCACCAGGAGCACACAAATGGGTTTTGAACCTTGATGGCATCTGATTCCCATAAATAAAAATAGCCAAATGGATACACGGACTCCTCTACATATCATCTATCATTTTGGTTCCACACCATGCAGAAATTGATGGATTTGATAATTTTATGACAGATTTTAGGGAACTAAAAGGCCATCTTTATTCCAAATACAAAGCCATCAACAATATTCATGTTCAAGTCAATACTCCTAAAGCATGTAAAATAAATATATGCACATCTAAGGGAATGGCTGAATGACTTTGGATAGAGAGTGAGAATAATAAGCTACTAGAATCTAGGTCTTTGGCTTTAGAACATTCTTTCATTTTTCAAGCCTACTGATTTTCAGAAACACATGTCATATTACTCTGTTTTTCTTTTTTTAATTGAATAAATTCCTAGGAAAAAAAAATTAAGGATATGTATGTAATAAATAATGTAAGATCTGAAAAGTGAACATACTTCTATTTTAGTGTTAAAATAGTGTTTAAAATAGTGTTTAATCCATTGGAGTTTCTTTTTTAAATTTTAGTATTTTAAGTTAATTTCTTTATATCATATTTGTTTAGCCATTTAAGTCATTTCTTCATTTTATTTTGCTTCTATTTTAACTGTTTGTCTTTATTTGCACTTTACTCTTTAACCTTGATTTAGTAACAAAATAAAATTTAAGTATTTTAACATTTTATTTAAAGTGTTTTAACTATGTCTTTATCCAATGCTGCCATTTTACTGTTCTAATGAAACATATTCCAAATGTGTTTTAGAGAAAAATGTGTATTTGAGAAAAGGGTGTTTTAGTGATCAAATCATTTCTCCAAAACAGGATTTTCTTAGAGCTTTGTGTATATATATTGTCAATTTCAAAGGGATGGATGTAGAATATAGTATTGCTGATATTTATTTGACCATCATATTCATCTTCACTAGAATATCTTAAAGGATTGTAATACATTCTGGGAAATAAATGCATGTGATAAGGTCTGAAACATCATGAAGAAAGATTCCACTGAGCCAACAGAGAGCAGTGATTCCATTAGTGAATGAGAAAGTGATCTTATATAATAATCCTCCTCTCTTTTGTCACCCTCACACCAGCCACAAAGGTAAGTGCAAGCTAATTTGTTCATTCCTCTTTATATGTTGTATTTTATTTATTTTGTCCTATACTACAGTATTATAATCATTTTTATATGAATATTTTTGGGTTGTGGAAAGGATCATCTGAGTTTCCATTATTCCTTATGGGGAAATTTGCTTTGATATACAAGTGCTTTGGATTACAAGCATGATTCTGGAAGAATTATACTTGCAAACCAAGGTTTTACTGTATTTTAAATACTATTGTAAATAAGATTGTTTTCTTTTATACATTTTTAAATGTTTTTTTTATTTATTTTTGAGAGAGAGAGAGAGAGGGAGAGAAAGAGAGAGACAGAGAGACCTAGCAGGGGAGGTGCAGAGAGCGAATCCCAAGCAGGCTCTGTACAGTCAGCACAGAGCCCAATGCTCAAGTGACTGAGCCACCCAGGCGTCCCTAAATAAGACTGCTTTCTTAATTTCCCTTTTGGATTATTCATTGCTAATGTGTATAAAACAACAGATATTTGTGTTGATTTTGTATCCTGCAATATTGCTGAATTTATTTGTTCTAATAATTTTTGGTGGAATTGGTAAAGTTTTATACATACATCATGCCATCTATAAAGAGATAATTCTACTTTTTCATTTCCTATATGGATGCTATTTCTCTTTCTTGCCTGAATGATCTAGCTAAGACTTCCATCACTGCGCTGAATGGAAGTAAAAGAGAAAGCATCCTTGCTTTACCGTTGATCACAGAGGAAAAGCTTTTAATTTTTCACCATTGAAAATGATGTGGGCTGTGGCCTTTTCATATATGGCCTTTATTATGTTTAGGTAATTTTCTCTATTACTAGTGTGTTCAGTGTTTTGTTATTTTTTCTTCATGAAAAAGTCAAATCCTTTTGTGAATCAAATGAAATGATCACGTGGTCTCTGTCCTTCATTCTGTTAATGTGGCCTAGTGTGGTTAATGTGACATTTGCTAATGACATTGTTGCTCCTTTCAGAGAACCAACTATTAGTTCCGTTGATTTTTTTGGTTTCTCTATTTCACTTTTTTTTTTCCTGCTGTAGTCTTTATTACTTCCTTCCTTAGCTAAGTTTGATTTTAGTTTGTTCCTCTTTTTCTGAGTCCTTAAGGTGTAAAGCTAAGGTCCGGATTTAGGATTTTTCTTCTTTCTTTAATGTAGAAATTTCCATTATAAATTTGAGTGTTAGTACTACTTTTGCTGCATCCCAGAAGTTTTGATATTTTGTGTTCCATTTTTATCTGCCTCAGTGGGAGTGGAAGTCAGACATCAGCTATGAGTATTCTTTCAATTATTTTAGCAATTATTGGTCAATAGACATTTACCATGTCTTGGGTTCCAACACTGCATATCATTTTTCTACAAATTAACCCATTTCATTCAGGTTTTCAGATGCATTAATATACTCACATTATATTTTACATAATTATCTTGTTATATTTTAACCACATTATATGGTGTGGTTTCAAAAGTGTCCAAAGATTCTTTGGCCCCCATTCCTTTAATGTATGTTGGACTTACTGACTCACTTCAAACAAACAATACAATGGAACTGAGAGCATGTGAATTTGGAAACTAGGTCATGAAAGGCACTGTAAATTCCTCCTTACTTGGGAGTATTAACTGCTATCTTATGAGGATTCAAGCCACCTATGGAAAACCACATATGGTGAAGAATCGATGCCTTCTGTAGAAAACCCTGTGAGTAAGCCATCCTGGAAGTGAATATCCTAACCTCTGTACAAGCCTCAGACAAATTTAGCCTGTAACAACTTAACTATAATCACTGATTAGACCCTGATCCACAACCACCCATCTAAGCCATGCCCATACTCCTGATCCACAGAAACTGTGACATCATCAGATCATTGTTTAAAGCCACTAAAATTGGAGTAATTTACTCTGCAGGAATAGGTAACTAATATTAACACACATATATATATAGTCACTTCTCTATTGTTTCGAATTTGTTTCTGTCTCCCGCTCTCTCATTTTAGGAAATTCAGCTCTATTATAACTTCAAATTTTTGTGATATTGTGACACTTTTTGTCCAGATATTGGCACTTACAGTTCTATTATCTATATCACTTACTTTCCCTCAGTACTTTAAAGTGATGTGTCATTGTTTTCTGGCTCCATTGTTTTTTTCATAAAAAAGTGGCTGACAAACTCATTATACTTTAAAGTTAATATTTAAAAAAATATTCTATTTCTGAATGCTTTGAATATGTCTTCCTTCTTTGTCTTTAGTTATTGTATTCTAATAGTCTAGATGTTTTATATTTATGTTCATTTTACTTGAATCCAGAATACTATTTTTGTTGGGGAACCTAGGTGGTTCAGTAGGTTAAATATCTGACTTTGTCTCAGGTCATAATCTCACAGTTCATGGGTTCAAGCCCCATATCAGGCTTTGTGCTGACAGCTCAGAGCCTGGAGCCTACTTCGGATTCTGTCTCCTCTCTCTATGCCCTTTCCCCGCTCACGCTCTGTCTCTTTCTGTCTCAAAATAAATACATATTAAAAAAGTAATAAAAAATTTAAAAAGTCTGTAACTTCTTCCTACCTCTTTGATTTCTTCAAATATACCTTAATTTATTCCTTTAAATATACTCTAATATATTTTGTGTAGCTTTTTTAGTTATTTCTAGTCGAAATTTGGGGATAAAACATACTGACTGCCATTGCTGGAAGTGATAGCTGACACAACCACTTTCCCTCCTTCTTTGATGGGCAGCTAGTTTGTGAGGCCAAATTCTATTTCTCCATTTTCATTTTTGACAAGTATGAAGCAATATACATAAAAGACTATTTCTACATCTGTTATTTTATTTTATTTTATTTTATTTTATTTTATTTTATTTTATTTTATTTTATTTTATTTTATTTTATTTTATTTTATTTTATTTTATTTTTTGAGAAAGAGAGAGAGAGAGACACAGAGAGAAAGAGACAGAGTGTGAGCAGAGGAAGGGCAGAGAGAGGGAGACACAGAATACGAAGCAGACTCCAGGGTGTGAACTGTCAGCACAGAGCCTGACACAGGGCTTGAACTCGCGAACCGTGATATCATGACCTGAGCCGAAGCGGGGCACTTAACCTACTGAGCTACCCAGGCGCCCCTATACATCTGTTATTTTAAAGTGAGGTTAACATGTATGTCCAGCTCATATAATAAGTACTATTTGCACATTATCCTTCAGAATAAAATTAAAATAAACCTTGATTTTACTTAAGTAGAAATATTTAAGTATAGTACTTATCCCATAATCAATTATTAATCCCATAATCAAGTTAATTATTTATATAGGTAGCCAAACATTAGTAGGAAATTGGAACATCTTATATAAATTTATCTTCAATAATATTAAGTTCTCAGAACAAGTATTTTCTTTTTCTATAACAATATATAGACTTCTACACAGATTCTACATATATGTACATATTGGTGTGTGTTTTACATGTGTTAAGTAAACTATTTTTTAATCTTTGAGTTTTTACATGATGGTTTTATGAAGTGAAAAATCTATTAATCTAAGCAATTCAATATCCATGCATATTCTAATTCAACTGCTTAAAATTATAATACACTTCTGCAGAGTATGTAGCATTTCCATATGGTAACAAAGTGCATCTGTTTAGGATCTGAATATAGAGTGACAACAAATATCATAACTTAATCTTGGTAAGAAAGTAAAGAATGTTCCAGACTTTACTGTCTTTAAAATGTATCCCTTTACTACAAAAATAAAAATCAGGGGCTCCTGGATGGCTCAGTCGGTTGGACATCAGACTTCAGCTCAGGTCAGTTCATGGTCTCATTGTGAGTGGGTGTGGATTCTACAGTGACAGCTCAGAGCGTGGAGCCTACTTTGGATTCTATGTCCCCCTCCCCTACTGGAGCTCGCTCTCTCTCTCTCTCTCTCTCTCAAAAATAAATAAACATTAAAGAGAGAAAGGAAAAAAATCAAAGGGGGAAAAGAACTTAATCGATGTCTATTGGTAATTGTGATCTGCAATAAAAGCTATAGAATGTACTGTATGTATCATGTCCATTCCAACTGCCAAATGAGAGGCAGCCAGTGTGATAATTTTAGTAGCAAAATTCCTTAGAGCTCTGACATAAACAGGAAAACAAGCAAACAAAAATAAATTTTCCTGTTGGTTGCAATATTTGCAAATTACTCAGCTTTTAACAAAGGGACAGAGTGGTTATTCTCAGAAAATGGCTTTTTTCTCTTTACTTGCAGATAAATTGCATGAAATATTAATTCCAAGAGAAGTTTATGATAACCATGTAGAATTTGTGTGGGAATGAGCAAAAGTTTTAAGTATCCCATTAATTTCTTTTTTAATACAAAATAGCTAGATGGTTCACTGAGGTTTTAATTATAATTGCAAAGGATTATACACTGAAAAAAGTAAAATTTAAATATAATCTCAATGATAGAGATACTATTCACTTGATACATATACTGTAACATCACTTTTTGTGCCCTATGCCTGCAATAAGTGAAAAAAATAAAAAGCTGAGCTAAGCTAAGGTAATATTTTGCATTTTCTAGAATCCCAAACAAAATCAGAACAATAAAGTTGATTGAAGACTAAAGTTTGAATACACAAACTGCTGAATTTACAATCACCAAATATTTCACATTTTTTAATGATTTACAGCTGTGTTTAAATAAATCTATCTAATTATACTGAAGTCTGCCATGTAATCATAGACTAATCCCATTTGCATGCTTAGAAAATGATAACAATGAGCTCCACTGGGCAATAAAGATTTAGATAAACAAATTGAGAAGTTTCTACACTAATCCTAGGTATTTTTTTTCTGATTTTTATTTGGCTCCCTGCTTCCAACAGATCATGTTTTTGACCTTAAACCAAAAGTAAGAAAGACAGATAAGTCAATGCTTGACACTTCCCCACAAAGACTGGACCATCTGGACGCTTTATATTTGTAACAGGTGCTTCTGGGATTTAGAGCCTAATTCTGGCCCAGACTCTGTTCTGTATGGGTGACTCTGTTGCTATGTGCAATTGTGCATTGCATTAATTGAAGAGAATAGAAAAGGCCAAGTACAGCAATTAGTCAGTTGGTCATGCAGAAAAGAGTCTAGTGGCTTCGAGCCATGAAATGTTGGATGCACAGATGCACAGTACCATCAGTTTTGCTCTCTGTGGTATGTTCCTAGTCTGTGACAGGTAAAATGCCTTTGTGACATGATCCCAGTTTTCTGTCCCCTTCAAAAACAAACTACATTTTGTAACCACAGGAGAGCGAATATGCTATATTGACACAATATGTCTTGAATATCTAATAGAATACCATACAATAGGCAGAAAACTAAAATATATATATATATTTTATATATATACATTTATATATATTTACATATATAAATTTATATATTTTAATATATTATATATATTTATATATATTTAATATATGCTTTAGCCATGAACTATTTAGATGTGTTATTTATTGTATGAAAGTACTATTTTTAAAAGCGCTTTTCAAAATTAAAGAAATTTTCAAACTCGTAACATGGGTACAAATTTAATTTTGATTAAATGTTTTAAAGTACACAATATAGTTACTGAAAACACCGATTTTCTCATTCATAAATTAGTATAGCCAATAATCAAATGATAAAATGAGTGACAAGAATTATAATCCAAATTATTTTACTTGGGATCCAATAAATAAACAATAAACAACTCAAAACTCTAAAGGGTTGAGGCTATTTTAACATCTACAATTTCTTTACTTGTTTACAAGTTGAATTATGGTATTTTCACACTTTATGGCATTATCGTTGTGATAGTTAATTTTATGCGTCAACTTGCCTGAGTTTAAGAGATGCCAGATAGCTGGTAAAATATTATTTCTGGGTGTGGCTGTGAGGATGTTTCCAGAAGAGATTAGCATTTAAGTCAGTAGACTGAGTAAAGACCACCCTCACCAATACAGGTAGGCATCATCCAATCTGTTTACTGAGGGCCTGAATAGAACAAAAAGGCAAGGAAGGGGAATTTTCTCTCTCTGTTATAGTTGGGATATGCATCATTTCCTGCCCTCAGATATCAGTTCTCTGTTCTGGGGCCTTTGGACTCAGACTGAATTACACCACCAGCTTTCCTGGTTTTCGAGATTATAGACAGTAAGTAGATCGTGAAAATTCTTGGCTTCCATAATCATATGAGTGAATTCCTACAACTAATATATCCTATTGGTTCTGTTCTCTGAAGAACTTTGACTAATACAACCATTATATTCTATAGTATTTCCATTATTTTATTCTGTACTAAAGTATTTCCACTATTCATTCTTACATATCACTTGTTAATTCAACTTACAATAACTTAAATAACAAAAGTAGTGTTAATACAAAATGGAGCCTGGGCTTAAGAATTCTCTGAGCAGAAAATCCATTTAAGCCATATAATCAAGACCAAATCTAGCTGATTTCATCAACATAAGACTTAATTTAGGTTATTTCTTGTAAGTGGCTCTGATAATCAAAAACAAACAAAAAACCTTAAGTCATCTTCCTAAAAACGGTATAAGATAATCACTTTTAGCCAATCTCCTGCCATCTGGAAACCACCACTATAATGACCAAACACTGGAAAGGTTAAACAATTTCCTCATTTTTCACTTCTTAAGCTATCCTGAAATGCCATACCCCTGAGCTACGTATCAATTTTGAATGTGAAATCTCCCAGTTTATGAACTGTTCTTATATGCACAATAAACTCTTAATAAATAAATACTATTTTACTGACTCCATGGTTTTTTGTTTGCTTTTTTGGGGGGTTTGTTGTTGGTATTTCTGGATTTTTTGACAGTAGTAACTATTAATTTAATAAAATAAGCAAATACTTTGAATATGTTCTATAAATTAAAATTGTACTAGGTAGGGGGTATTTAACATTTAAAAAATGTCTCTACTATATAGAGCTAACAGGGTGTGAGGGAAGCACATTACACATTGATTGTTTATTTGTATGTTTTTATATGATAATAAAATTAAGCAATGGTTGGTGTAATAAGCAAATAAATCAGGGTAAAAATGTGGAAATACCAGTGATGCTATTTTGGTTGCTGAAATCAGAAATGAAATCTTTGAGGAGGTGATATTTGTGTAGAAACTTAAAATGAGAAAACAAATCTTGAAAATCAATGGATAAAGAGCATCACAGGCAAAGATGAACAAAGGAAACAATCAGGAGCTAGGTATCTAAGGTGAAACAGGCTTGTTGTGGATATAGAGCACCTTTTGTGAGCTAGGCAATTCACTAGATGCTTTTTAAAAAAAAAATAATTTCAATGTTTGTTTATTTTTGAGAGACAGAGAGAGACAGGGTGTGAGCGGGGGATGGGCAGAGAGAGGGAGACAGAATCTGAAGCAGGCTCCAGGCGCTGAGCTGTCAGCACAGAGCTCAATGTGGGGCTTGAACTCAGGAGCCATGAGATCATGACCTGAGCCGAATTCTGACGCTTAACCAACTGAGCCACGCAGGCGCCCCAATTCACTAGATGCTTGACCTGTTTTATTTTGACATGCAGATAGGTAACTTGGCAAACTGATTAAACACTAAATCCCTAGAGCCAGATGAAATTATATTTAAATCCAGGTTTTGGTACTTCTTCATTGTTTTCCCACTTGTAAAATACAGATTATAATAACAGGTGGTAACATAATGTGTTGGACAAAATAAATCAATACACTTCTTCCAATATCTGACATATAGTACGTAGCGCATAAATACCAGCAATCATCAGCAACATTATAATCACCTTCTATAAAGTATAAACTACTAGTCCTATTCTCTAAATGGAGAAGTTAAAACTAAGATTTATTTAACCCTGGTTTTTTGTTTGTTCTACGACAGCTTCCAAATAGCTTTTTTTTTCTTTTTAATAATTTTATCGAACATCTACACTTGTTCTTATGAGAGGATTAGTATATTATAACTTATTCTTCATAAACAGAAGAGATCTCAATGCTTAAAAAACATATTGTCATATAATTTTTAAAGCACATTTGAATTAAAATAATATTTGTACTCTTACTGCATATCAAACATAAAAACACGAAATTGTTACTATCTCTCAGCATATCACAGTTCATAAAATCTTTTCTTGGACAATGTGGTCTATCAAGAACTCAATCCTCAAAGTGTATCATTTTTCTTTTCTGTCTCATTTGTTTTAACACTCTGAGTATGTATTTAAGACTCCAAAATATCAGGTTTCTAAGGAACAAGAGTTGTTATTTTTTTATTTTTTCCCCAAATTGTTTTTATTTATTATCTGTGAAAGGAATAAAGCAAATAATAATAAAATAGTAACAATGAAAATAATACAAATAAATAATTGTCACAGGAGTTAAAAGAAAAAAAATGTAGGACATCTCTTTCAGGAGATGTTCCTTCCTTATTGCCAGCAGTGCAGAGACTTCTGAGCAATATCTCCTTATTCAAACCATTAAGTTTCTGATCCTAGAGAGAACCCTCATGGGCAGCACTTTTCCCCACTGTGGCTGTTAGTAATGGCTCCTGATAAAAGCTGCATGCAGAATCACTAAGCTTTCATTCCCATCACATTAGCAACTCTGCTTATAGTGGCTGCTTCATATAGTTCTCAGATATTCTCGGTATAAGCATATACCAAAAGCTATTCTTATTTGCTGGATCAGTTTCGAAGGGTAATGATTTTTGGTGGCCATATTTCCTTGTGTCCTGGTCCTTGCTTAGTCTTCTGTTGGACCTACTGTGTCCTAAGAAATTTATAAGATCATGTTGAAAGACATCTGGGGGTTGCAGAGAAATTTTAAAAAATGGTTTTACATTCCTATGTAAACTTTGTTTTGCATTCACATGATGGAGGAAACAGGTAATTTGATTTCTCTGCATCAAAGCAGGGCACTTATTTATTTACTTACTTCTTTTTCATTTTTTAATTTACTTTTTAATTTTTTTCTTTTATTTTTTTTACCTGAGTATAGTTGACACACAATGCTACATTAGTTTCAAGTGTACAACTTAGTAATTTGATAAGTTTGTATACCATGTTATGTTCACAATTATAGCTATTATCTACCCCATTACATTGCTATTACAGTATCACTGACTGTATTCTTCATGCTTTGCCTTTTATTCCCATAACTTACTTTTTTCATAACTGGAGGCCTGCAACTCCCTCTGCCCTCCACCCATTTGCCCAAACCTCCCTTTTGGCAACCATCAGCTGTTCTCCATGTTTATACTTCTGATTCTGCTTTTTGTTTATTCATTTTTTTAGAGTCTATTTATAAGTGAAATTATATGGTTATTTGTCTTTCTCAGTTTGACTTATTTCACTTGGCATAATACCCTTTAGGTTCATCCATGTTGTTGCAAATGACAAGATTGCATTATTTTTTATGGCTATGTAATATTCCGTTGTGTGTATATATACCTTATCCATTTGCCTATTGATGGACACTCAGGTTGCTTCCATGTTGTGGCTATTGTAAATAATGCTGCAATAAACATAGGAGTTCATATATTTTTTGAGTTAGTGTTTTCATTTTTACTGGGTAAATACCCAATAATGGAATTATTGGATGGTATGGTAGTGTAAAACCTTGGATTCCAAGTAACTCGTTCGGTGAATGTTCCATAAGACAAGTAAATATTTCTAATATAGTTTAAATTGACGAGCAATGCCTTGCAATGTGAGTAGTACGTCACACCAAATGTCACATGATCACAACCGAGGATTTTCTCTCTCCCTCTCTCTCTCTCTCTCTCTCTTCTCTTACTGTGGGATTGTGGGTGATCATTTCCCATGCTCAGCTGCTCAGTCTCAGGCCACGTGTTTGGCAGAAATCAGTGATTTTTCAGAATGTTGGAAGGTGCCTATAACTGGCACTGGTGTGTTTTTTGTCACTCCAAAGCACCTATGTACAGTCCTTTGTGTTTTCATACAAGAGTAACCTTAGTAATGCTTTGCTTCATTCTAGGTCAGGCTGCCTGCAAATATAGACCCTTTCCTCTGCACCTTTATTGCCAGTTACATTCAATAATGTCTATAACAAAAGTTTATTAATACTGTACTGTACTCAACATCCACGCTAGTATATATGATGGCCCCCAGGCAGAAAAAAATTCTATTGAGCCAATAGATAGCAGTGATTCCATGAGTGATAGTGAAAGTCATCCTATACAATAACCCTCCTCTATTTTCTCCCTCATACCAGCCACGAAGGTTTTCAAAGGTAAGTGCAGGTTAATTTTATTTTTCTTTACATTTTGTATTTTATTATTTTGTACTATATTACAGTATTGTAATCATTATTATATGAATATTTTTGGATTTTGGAATGAATCATCCATGTTTCTGTTATTTTGTATGGGGAAACTTGCTTTGATATATAAGTACTTTAGATTACAAGCATATTTCCGGAACGAATTGTGCTCTCATAACAAAGTTTTATGTATTTTTATTTTTAACTTTTTGAGGAACATCTGTATTATTTTCCACAGTGGCTATGCCAATTTACATTCCCACCAACAGTGCAAAAGGGTTTTTTTTCTCCACATCCTTGTCAACACTTGCTATTGGTCTTCTTGATTTTAGCCATTCTAACAGGCATGAGGTGATAACTCATTGGGGTTTTGATTTACATGAGTGATGATGAGTGATGTTGAGTATCTTTTCATGTATATGATAGCCATCTCTATGTCTCCTTTGGAAAAATATCTATTTAGGTTCTCTTGCCATTTTCTTAGATTATTTTTTTGGTGTTGAGTTGTATGCATTCTTTATATATTTTGAATATTAACCACCTATTGAATATAACATTTGAAAATATCTTCCCCCACTCAGTAGGCTGTCTTTTTGTTTTGTTGATTGTTTCCTTCACTGTGCAGAAGCGTTTGATTTTTAGATAGTCCCAACAGTTAATTTTTGCTTTTGTTTCTTTTGCCTTAGGAGACTTATCTAGAAAAATGTTGCTATGGCCTATGTCAAAGAAATTATACTGCCTGTGCTCTCTTCTAGGGTCTTTATGGTTTCAGGTCTCACATTTAAGTCTTTAATCCATTTTGAGTTTATTTTTATGTATGGTTTTACAAAGTAGTTCACTTTCGTTCTTTTGCATGTAGCTGTCCTGTTTTTCCAGCACCATTTATTGAAAAGACTGCCTTTTTCCATTGTATATTCTTGCCTCATCATAGAGTAATTGACCATATAAATGTGGGTTTATTTCTGAGGTCTCTATCCTGTTCCATTGATCTATATGTATATTTTTGTGCCAGTACCACACTATTTGATTACGATAACTTTGTAGTCTATCTGAAATCTAGAACTGATACCTCCAGCTTTGTTCTTCTTTCTCAGTATTGCTTTGGATATTCAGGGTCTTTGCAGTTCCATACAAATTTTAGTAATTATTTGTTCTGGTTTTGTGAAAATGTTGTTGGTATTTTGTTAGAGATCGCACTGAAACTGTAGATTGTTTTGGGTAGTATAGACATTTTGACATATTAATTCTTCTACTCCATGAGCATGGAATATTTTTTATTTGTTGTATCATCTTCAGTTTCTTTCATCCATGTTATAGTTTTCAGAGTACAGGTCTTGTGCTTCTTTGGTTAAGTTTATTCCTAGGTATTTTCCTATTTTTGGTGCAATTGTAAATGGTGTCTTTTATTAATTTCTTTTTGCAACTTTGTTGTTAGTGTATAGAAACACTACCAATTTCTGGGCATTAAGTTTTGTATCCCGCCATTTCACTGAATTTGTTCATTATTTCTAGTAGTCTTATGGTGGAATCCTTAGGGTTTTCTATGTATACTATCATGTCATCTGCAAATAGTGACAGTTTAATTTTTTCTTTACCAATATGGATGCCTCTTATTCCTTCTACTTGTCTGATTGTTGTGACTGGACTTTTGGTACTATGTTAAATAAAAGAGATCGGAGCAAGGCACCTATTCTTAACCACTCTCCCTTACTGAGGTTGCAGCTTGCCTTGTCCTATCCTTGCAATGGCCAAATTCAAGGATGGAGAAAACTCCTAGAAGTCATAAATACATTTTTAGTCCAGCTCGTAGGAGTGAAGGGCACTTAGGAAAATCAGGCTCCAGAACAGTAATAAACATGTCATAATTGTTCAAGATAGATATTCAAATAATGAAAATGAGTTCCATAGAATCTTTCCTAAATATTTCTATATAATCACGTACACACACACACACACACACACACACACACACACACACACACTATAGTTTCTCCCTCTTCCTCCCCAACAGGATTATTACACACACATGGTAAAGCATTTTAAAGTTTATTTTGTTTATTTTGAGAGAGAGAGAGAGAGAGAGAGGGAGAGAGAGAGAGAATGAATTCAAGCAGGAGAGAGGCAGAGAGAGGGAGAGAGAGAATCCCAAGCAGGTTCCATGTTCTCAGCACAGAGCCCAAAGCAGGGCTCGATCCCACAAACCATGAGATCATGACCTGAGCTTAAATCAAGAGTCAGATGCTAAACTGAGCCACCCAGGTGTCCCCAAGCATTTTTAATTTAAAACAAAAAATTCCTTCACTCAATATCACTCTCCATTAACTTTTTCTTCCAATACTAAGCTTGTCAAAATAATTCTGTACACTTCTTGCTTCAATTTCTTAAACTCATTCACTTTTCAACCAAGTACAATAATTAATTTATACTATTTCATTGAAAGTATACTAACAAAAGCATTGAAAAAATAAAGTTTCCAAATTCTCACTTATTTGACCATAATGTTCTTCTTGAATCTCTATCTTTATTCTGTAGATAATCTCCTGCTTCTCTGGCCTTGCTTTTCAGTCTTGCTCTGGAAAATGACCTTTCTACACTTATCCTTGCTATATTTCTTTGCACCTAACTGTTCTCCTGGACCTTGGTCTGAACTTGCCCAAACTATCTCATTTACTCCAGTTCACCCATATTACATTTTAATAGCTACATCTTTATCTCCAGAGCCCACTTTTTTATTCAGTTGCAGCCTCACCGAGCCAAAAAAGTAAAACACATGAGTTTCTAGATGGCCCATAAGCACCTCAAACTCAACATTTAGAACTGAATTCATGGGCTTTATTTTTCATTGAAATCTGTGGTTTTCCAAGAATTACTCTGATGAATATTTATTTTAAGTGGTTGTTTAATATCTGTATTCTCTATTAGACCTTAAGCTCCATATGTATTCTTTATTTATGGATTTATTTCCCACTATATCTCCAATTACAGGGATATAGTAAGTCTTCAAAAACACTGGCTACTGGAATGTTACCTAAGTTAAAAACCTGGTTTTGTCATGCTCCATGTTAAAATGTTTATGATTTTCCATTTAAGAGAAAAATCAATATATTCCAATAATTTGATCCCTTTCCCTTCCCAGTTTCATTCCCCCCCTTTATTTCAAACCTTTCCTTTATACTTGAGCCAAATACTCCAGTTCTTTAAACATAGGAGGTTACTTATGCTAACTCTCAATATGAACTTACTTAAAACTCCTTTTACCTCCCTAGTATCCAGTTCCTTATTTTTCTGGGCTCATTTAAAAATGACCTTTTCCAAAAATCCTAACAGACCCACACCAAGTAAAACTACTGAGTCCCACTGAAGTTGTGACCCTACTGTCCTTTGAAGAGCACCAACCCTCTTCAATATGCACATATATATATATATATATATATATATATAAATACACCAAATAGACATAAATATACATGTATGTATGGGAACATTTTCAGATATATATATATATATATATATATATATATATATATATATATATGGTTTCAATCTATATCTATACCTATGCCTATACCATACATATATCTATGCAGAGTACATAACTTGTACAAGTTTTTAAGGGAAAAGTAGGGTCTGTGACTTTTTTTCATGAAAGAGACACTTCAATGTCAAAAAACTCACTTGAATGTACTCAAAACAACACAAAATATATATTTAAAAATTAATAATTTTTATTTAATAAAAGTAAAATAAAATTTTAATTAAAGAGTGAAAAATACGCTTTTTTGTCAATGACTGGATTTAAAAATAACAAGGTCATATATAACTTTTGAATCAAGGCATTGTTAAACTATATTAATAATTAGATGTTTCCAAGAATTTAAATTTCATCGAGTGGGATTACCAATACAAATTTTGTAAATAAAATTATATTCTGTTGATTAACTTACACACTTTTTTAGAAATGGGGCTTAGAGACAGAAAAAGCAGTATCTGCTATTAGGTTGCAGCTTTTTTCTTTTTTTTCAATTTTTCATAACTGATGTTCTACTTAAGGCAATCTGTCTTTTGGTAAGAAGGAGCTGATTTTCTTTGCGTAAATTAGTCTACTATCTGGGGTGCCTGGGTGGCTCAGTCGGTTAAGCCTCTGACTTCAGCTCAGGTCATAATCTTGCGGTTTTGTGAGTTTGAGCCCCGCGTCGGGCTCTGTGCTGACAGCTCAGAGCCTGGAGCCTGCTTCGGATTCTGTGTCTCCCTCTCTCTCTGCCCCTCCCCCGCTTGTGCTCTCTCTCTTTCTCTCAAAAATGAATACATGTAAAAAAAAAAAAGGAAAAAAAAATAGTCTACTACCATTCAGCAGGATGTCACAAAGCAAACATGGAAATTTACAGGTTATGCTTCGTCTCTAAAAATATAAACAATGAAAATGTTGGTAACATAAAAAGAATAAGAAACATGAGATGGAAAAGTAATGACGATGTATGTATAAAGCATCATTATTATATAGTTAGGTCTACATTATCAAAAGAGCACAATTCTAAAGTGAATAAAATTTTACAGAGGAAATGAAAACAAATGAACTAAGGAATTTAGGCCAATTTATTGTTCATTTCAGATAAAAAATGACATACCTACATTCTTTACATCAATGTTTAGGACCAATGTAAAAGTAGAGATATTACAGAATTATATTGAATCTTCGTTACTTTGGTGCCTACTATTTTTTTTGCCTCCTTAATATTTCTCACACTGCTTCATGTGTTCATTCTGTCAAGTTATATTAGTTAAAATCCTATCTATTTATCCAAGCCCTACCTCAAATGCCTCTTTCCTTGTATTAGCCTATAAGCATTATTGCAGTGTTAATTTCATTCCAATTTAGTATCTGAGAATATCTGCTCAGCACTAATTATGTGCCACATACTCTCTCAGTGCTTTTTCAGTGCTCTCGGTTAACATTCTGCTTCATGTTTTTCCCAATATCCTCAATTAATTGTTCATAACTTAAAGATAGGATCACATCTGATTCACTTAAGAATATTCTACGTGGTGTATTATGCTAAGCGAAGTAAGTCAGAGAAAGACAAATACCATATAATTTCACTCATATGTGTAATTTAAGAAACAAATAGATGAACATATGGGAAGGGGGAACAAATTAAAAAAAGAGCTAGGGAAACAAACCTTAAGAGAATTATAATGATAGAGAACAAACTGAGTGTTGATGGAGGGAGGTGGGTGGGGGATGGGCTAGATGGGTGATGGTTACTAAGGAGGGCACTTGTGATGAGCACTGGGTGTTACCTGTAAGGGATGATCACTGAATTCTACACCTGAAATCAATATTGCACTGTAAGTTAAGTAACTATAATTTAAATAAAAATTAGAAACAAAATAAACAAATAAAAAATAAAAGAATATGTACTTTCTTCAATTTTTTTTGATTTTGAGAGAGAAAGAGGAGAGACGGAGCGTGAATGGAGGGTGGGAGGGGTTCAGGGAGGAGGCGCAGAGAGAAAGGGAGACACAGAATCTGAAGCAGACTCCAGGCTCTGAGCTGTCAGCATAGAGCCTGACGTGGGGCTCAAACTCACGAACTCATGAGATCGTGACCTGAGCCAGAGTCGGAAATTTAACTGACTGAGCCACCCAGGCGCCCTTCTATATACTTTAGATCTAAGTTCAATACATATATATATATTTCTTATGTAAATTTGAGTTCCTGACAGAAGTAGGTTTTCTCACATCATAAAGGAAAAACAAACTGCCTCCATTCTCCTTTTCCCTCATCTCCTGTAGCTGTCATTCTCCAGTGTAGGTCTGCTCAAAATTACTACTTCTGTTTCTTCTCTACCTCCCTCAGAGAAATACAAGAATGTGTAAATCGTGGCTAAGGATTTTTACAGGAGTCTTACAAACATAAGCAAGTACTTTGTAACCCTATATCACATAGAGAAATGGAATCATGGACTGCTTAAACAAATCGTAGAAGGATTTTCTTTTTTAAGCTCACTTAAAATTAGGAATCAGAAAAAAACATGTCCTTAAATCACAAAAGCTCTTAGCAGAATTTTCACTAGGAAGAAATAAACAATTTGATCACATAAATTGAAGTTAGTTATAATATACTGAAAGGTAATCTGTTCTCCATGTCAAATACCTTCAATCTGTTAAAGAGTCTGTTGCTAACCACTTATATGGCCTTAGGCATGAACCTTAGTCTTTTTTCCACATCAGCATCTTTATCTGAAGTAAAAATGGCAGATTCAATGATCTCTAAATTCTCTTAAAGCTATGGTAGATGCTATAAAAGGTCACTTTCTTATTACTACTGAGTTATAAACCATTCCTCTATTGTTAAAATTATATCTCTATGTTTTCAACCTGTCATGTCTATGTTGTTTTATAAATAGGTTAGATTCATATAATCTTTTCTATTCCACATATGTTACAGCATATTTATTTTAAAGAAATGCATCAGTTTCATAGAGCTAGTGAATATTATTCTCATGGGGTATGAAGGAAAGAAAAAGATGCACAACTTTTCCTATTCTCTGCTGAAGCTCATCAAGGCTGAATGGAGAGAATAGCTGGACATTTACATAATTAATTTCCTTTATTATTTAAATTGTTCTAATCAATTACTTTAGAATAATCGTCCTTTTGTGCATCTCACTTTTAGGCTACAGATTCATTAACATTAAATACGAAAACTTGTTATTTTTTTTTTTTTTACTTTTTTTTTTTTTTTGAGACAGAGAGACAGAGCATGAACGGGGGAGGGGCAGAGAGAGAGGGAGACACAGAATCGGAAGCAGGCTCCAGGCTCTGAGCCATCAGCCCAGAGCCCAACGCGGGGCTCGAACTCACAGACCGCGAGATCATGACCTGAGTTGAAGTCGGACACTTAACTGACTGAGCCACCTAAGCGCCCGGAAAACTTGTTTTTTTAAAAACAAAGTGCAGAATCAATTGGTGCAGTTGCCCCTTATGGAATATTAGTGGACCTAAACAAGGTAGCAAAATGAACCTGTCTCTCTGCCTTTTGCATCATAAGAATTTGTGGGATGGAAACGATTTAGAAAATATATGGAGAAATGTTTGCAACAGTTTATCTTAAATCTTTTTTTTATTTTTTTATTTTTTTGAGAGACAGAGGGAGAGAGAAAGAGAGAGACACAGAATGCAGAGCAGGTTCCAGGTTCTGAGCTGTGAGCACAGAGACCTACGCAGGGCTCCAACTCACAGACTGTAAGATCATGACCTGAGCTGAAGTCAGACGCTTAACCCACTGAGCCACCCAGGCACCCCTTTATCAAAAGCTTCATGTCTCTTCTCCCTTTTGATTGAGACTTTGAAACACCTATTCTCTAAGATCGGATCTATGGCTTATAAAATGAGGATATATACTAATATTGATAATTTGACTTGCTAGAAATAGTTTAAAGATCTCTTAACTCATATTTTTAGAGAAAGCTGAATAGATGATGAAAGTCTCCTATAGCGAAGCTCTCCACCAAAATTTAGAAAAAAAAAACTTCTTTAGAAAGTAAGTAAGATATGAAAACTGTTCTTCAGTGTATGTAAAGAAAAGAAAAATACACACACATTCACACACATAAGCACAGTTAAGGACCCACAGGCGATCCAGAATGATAAAGTTACCAATCAACTCCCTTATTGCCTATGATATTAATTTATTGCTTACACTAATGAATAAAATAAAGCCTTTTTTCTTCTTCTTTGATTCAGCAAATGAGCCACTTGGTTTACAGCATGTCTGTATATCCAGTCCTCTAGTTTTATTGCATCTTGAACTGTACCAGTCCTCTTTTCTGGGACATCTAAAAATCATGTGTGTACTCAAATATACAATGATGAAGTATTTTGGGAGATATTAGCTAATTATATCTAGCAGTCAATCAGAAAAAAAATCCTACTCCACCCAGTGTAGTCTGAAAAAGTTCCCCTAAGATTTCTGAGAGTCTGAAATCCATTTGATCAGTGAAATTCATAGCACAGAACTGTCACAGATGTGTACCCAAAATCCTGGAGCTCAACCTTTTCATAATAACCAAGAGACTTTGAGAAAGTAATAGATATGTTTTGTTTTTAGATTTTATAGGTAGATAAATAGACATTGAAATTTAGAATATTCATCTTATTATTATCTTCATAATAAGCATTTAAAATATTTCTGTTGTTACTAACAGTATTTTGTTTCCATTTAGAATTCAAAATACGCATTGATATAATAATTGCAACTAATTTCATTCATCACCAACCATATATTATTAAATTTTTACATATATCAATTTGTTTAAAACTCAGAGTAAACCTGAGGATATGCTATTATTATTACCATTTACTGATGAGCAAAATTAATATTAAAATATTAATCAAATGTTCCATTCAGTATTTGGCCCTAGAGGTTTCTTACTGCTTTCATTCTCAAATTTTAAATTTTGTTACCATAAATCAGTCCAAAATCATTTATTGGGAAGAAAATAACCAGAGTAAAAATGCATGCATATCAGCACTTTTGCTGCCCAAAGAATGAATTATTAAAGATATGCAGAGAACCACAAAACCCTTTAAAAATCTAATATGTGAAGTTATTCACATTCTACTTTCTATGTTATAGTGTGACAACTGCAGAAAAACAGTGAAAAAATTCACTAACATGATAATCAGACACAGTAAGAATAGCAGTTGAAAAGGTTAGGTCACCATAAAATGTCCAAATCACATCATAACCTCACATTTTCACTTCCAAATTATCTTTTCCCAGCAGGGTAGAAATAAGAGATTCAAACTGCATAACCTTTCATCCAACATTATTGCTGTGCTAGAGAGAAGGCTTAAGTAACTTAATTTTTCTCACAAAACCTGATGTTGATATTTGGCAGCTTCTAATCTGGCTGGGTGCCCTGACATGAATTGCAGATTCTCTGTGCTCCTTTTGAGAAGAGTTTGAGGAGGATAAAAGCAGATGCAGACAAACGCAGATGGAGCCCAGAAGCCAAATAGCATGAGTCTCCTCATGTAGGAGTAGATTTGGCAGCCTCACACTGTTTTAAGGAGGAAAGGTAATTTTCTATAAAGTAATTAGATAGTCGCTTAACTCAAACAAACCATTGTGGTGATTGTATTTTGTTTTCGTAACTTCAGGAAAAGTACTTTGGATGCAAGTTAAAATTAAACAGTTGTTTTTGGTTGTTACTGGCTTTGATTATCATTTTTTTTAAGGCAATAATGAAATTGTAGGGTTGAAAGTGATATTTAAATTGGAACATATCCTAACTGATCTCCACAATCAAAGTCAATATTGACCTTTACAAACAGATACAACAAAATGAAAGGCTGCCATTGCCTGGTGCGGCAATTTTAAGTCTTTTTTCCAAGGTTCTTGATTTTTTCATTATTACTCTAAACTTCTTAGGGTTGCATTATTTCTCTTTAATCTTCTATTATAGAGCTGGAGGCTCTCATACCTGTTCCTTCATGCCCTTCCATCAAGTTTTCCACAATGGTGGTTCTCTATTTTCTTGTTACTTCTTGGGGATAAGAAGGGGCATTTTCTTTTCATTTCCATTGGAAGGTTCTTAATTAGTATACTTTCTGACCCCTCAACACCACTGTACTCATTCTGCCTTGGGTAGAGGGGTGATTAACTCAACTTTGTATAACTTTTCTTATGCACAGGAAATACCTACTATTAATTGATCCTAAAAAGTTTATGCTTTACAAGGTCCTATCAGTCCCTGGCATATTTGCAGTTTTGCGCAGTTAATTTCAGAGACCTTAAACTTTGATATACTCTTTAGACAGCTTAAAACATAAAACAAAAAGAAATTTAAGAAAGTGATTAAGGCTACCCATGTGTACAGGATATATGACATTAGGCCTTGGATTTTAGTTTGTAGACAAGGTATTTTAAACCTGGAAGAGACTTATGTTTATCCAGGTGATATTTTTACAGTTGAGCTTATTTATTTATTTATTTATTTATTCATTCATTCATTCGGTCAGTCAATCATTCATATTTCTGAGGCCTGTGAAAGATGTTCAAGCCAGGTCTCTGGTGACTACAGGGACTTGAGCAAAGACATCACCTTAAGAAAAAATGTCTAGACTTCAGAAGAAGTGCTGGACATCTACAGGCTTGGCAAAGTTGCTTGGACCTCAGAGAAAGCTTACAAGGGACCACTTTGGGCGCTGTGGTATTCTGCAAGACAGACCTCACAGGGCTTAACAGCTAGCAGAACCCCATGATTGAGGTCTGATAAGTAAAGAGTGGTTGTTGGGGTTTAGCAAGCAAAAGGCATGGAGACTTTGTGGCTACCCTCTGCAAAGGCCAGATTGCTTGTGATCCTGCAAGCAAACAACCATACCTGTAGTTCGTTCAGGTGGCTTCAGCATGCATGCTTTCATCACTTACTTCACAAGTTCCGCATTTCCTAAATAGGCATAGATGAAGCAAGAGAATCTTACATCTGTAAAGATCTTTTAACATCTGATTTACAGAATATTTGCTACTTTTATATCACGTGCCCTCTAAATTTTACGTGTATTTCACAGCACTAGCAAAGTTCTGGCTTTAAAATATAAATGCAAAGCCTGTATGAGTAGGGCTAGATTAGCAGCCCCCAATTTTTTCTTATAGTCCCAGTGAAGAAAAATATCATGAACGAGGCCTACCCTGAGTCTCCTAGCCAGTGCAAGGAACCACAACAACTCTAGTTGGTTCTAAATTGGTTCTAAATTGGTTAACTTCACATAAGAACGAAACCTCCTGAGGAGGCAGATTTCTTAAGTGTAAACAGTTCCATAAGGGCAACAGAAGAAGGTATCCAGAAGAAGAGTTTTCCAGAAGAAACAGCCATTGTGATGCATGACTGAAAACACCCACTTACAAGGCAGTGTAAATACTGGGTTCCTAGCTAGAGACCAAATGAATATAGAACTGGGTGTCAGAAACCAGAGACTCAAAGGGGTAACAGAACTTAGACGATTGTGCAAAATGGTAATGTAGGAAGCCCAACACCAGTCAGTTGATGGTTGATATCTTCCAATTTTTTTTTTCAAAACTTAAGAAGAAAAGGACACTTCTATTAGTCTGCTAGGATGCCATCACCAAGTACCACTGACTGGGCAGCTTCTCACAGGCTTGGAGGCTACAAGTTTGAAATTAAGGTGTCAGGGTTCATTTCTTCTGAGGCTTGGAGAAGGTAGTCTTTTCTCTTTGTCTGCAGATGGTCTTCCTTCTGTGCTGTCTTATACCCAAATTTCCTTTTCTTATAAGGACACAGTCATACTGGATTAGGACCCACACAATGACCTCATTTTAACTTAATTGCCTCTTTACAGGCTTATCTCCAAATATATTCACATTCTGAAGGTTAGGACTTCAACATAGGAATTTGGAGGGGACACAATTCAGACCTAACAAAGCTAACTGGGAATGGTTCCTCAAAACTCCAATGATGCCATGTTTATCATACTTCATTCCTGCTTGTCCATTGTTTTACTTGTGCCAGTTTCCCAATCTTGGGAGCTCAAATCACTTGTGGAACACAGAATTTAAGATTGCAGAACAATTTAAATTTTAGGACTTCACCCTTATCTTGTCAAGTGCTTCTGGGCTTGTGTTCCTGAACATTCTTAAGGCTGTCATCTTCAGAAGGCCTGTGTTTACTTTAGATAAGAGTAATTTAGGCTGATTTTTAGAGTGGAGACAACTCACTGTCAAGAGATGATTTACAAAGCCATAGAACTGGAAAGTGATAGAGCCAGGGCCAGACTGCACTAGTGTAAATATTCTTATGCAATCAACATGTGCTAAGTCTTCAACTGAAAAAGCACAGAAAATAAGTCATATTAATTATAAAATGATGCTGGATGATTCCTCAGCAGCTATGGGAAGTTTCCTGAGGACACGATTTTGAATCTTTACTATATCCTGTTTTACCCATTAGTCTGCAATTATATGGCCATTGTTACACTACTATTTAAAACATGACACTAATCAACAGGTTAAAATTAATAAAAAGTCTGAAACAAGATAATTCATCTAAAAATTAATAAACAGATGTTTATAAAAAGTTTGAAAGCTTGGAAATGTTCTAAAATGTTATTAAATGTGATATTTGTTTTCCATTAATTGAGTCTATATCTTCTTTTACTAACTAATAAACAGCTAAGGGGTCATTTTTTTTTCCACTCTTTCTCCTATTTGTTTAAATCATACCAAAGCAAGACAACCTTGAAATTTGATTTATGCGAAGATATATCCATTCATCTATGAATGTGACTCTTGGCCTGTTTCTACAGTTTGGCTATTGTAAATAATATTGCAATAAACATAGGGGTACATGTATCCCTTTGAATTAGTGTTTTTGTACTTTGAAGGTAAATACTGAGTGGTGCAGTATCTGGACCATAGCGTAGTTCTATTTTTTATTTTTTTTGAGGAGCCTCCATACTGTTTTCTACAATGGCTACACCAGCTTGCATTCCTACCAACAGTGCATATGGGTTCCCTTTTCTCCATATCCTCGCCAACACTGATTGTTTCTTGTGTTTTTTATTTTAGCCATTCTGACAGGTGTGAGGTGATATCTCATTGTGTTTTGATTTGCACTTGTCTGGTTATGAGTGCTGCTGAGTATCTTTTCATGTGTCTGCTGTCCATCTGTCTGCCTTCTTTGGAGAAATGTCTGTTCATGACTTCTGCTCATTTTTTACTTATTTATGCATATAAGAGAGAGACAGCACAAGTTGGGGAGAGGCAGAGAGAGGGAGAGACAGAGAATACCAAGCAAGCTCCGCACTTTTAGGGCAGAGCCCAACACACGGCTCAAACTCACGAAACCATGAGATCATGAGTCGGACGCTTAGCCATTTAGCTCCTGCCCATTTTTTAATTGGATTATTTGTCTTGGGGGTATTGAGTTATATCAGTTCTTGATATATTTTGGATATTAACCCTTTATCAGGGGTCATTTGTAAATATCTTCTGCCATTCAACAGGTTGCCCTTTAGTTTAGTTTTCAATTTATATACACACCTATACAAACTCCTGAGATTATTCTCCTAGGGAATCCGTTGAACATATAAATCAATTTGAGAAAACTTAACATCTTTCCAATATTGAATCTTCCAATCATAAACGTGTTTATTCTTCCTTTTATTTATATCTCTATAATTTCTCTCAATAATTTTTATACTTTTCTATTCAGAGGTCTTTCATAGATTTATTTCTAGGAGTTTTATTTTTCTTGCCAATGCAAATGATATATAATTACAAAATTCATTTTCCAAATTGTTTCTTGACTAAATATATGTAAATAACACAAATTTTTAGATTGACCTTATATCCAGTTGGTTTGCTAAGTCATATTTAATTTTAATAGTTTAGCTATTTTATTATAAATGTTTGCAATATTATTTGCAAAGAGCGAGAGCCTTTTTTTTTTCTCCAGTCCTACATACTTTATTTCTTATCTTGCAGCAATAAAGAACTCTAGAACAATGAAAAACCCAAGCGGTGACAATGGGCATCCTTATATATTTGTGATCTATTAGTATTTCATCATCAGGTATGCTTCTGCAGGTTTTTGTGTGTTTGTCTTGTTTTGTTTTGTTTTAGATTCATAATTGAATTAAGTAAGGTTTTTTATACTCCTGCTATGTTAAGTTGATAGTGATAATTGTTGGCTTGGTTTTGGTTTTTAATCATGAAACTGTATTGGTTTTTGCTTTATCAAATGCTTTTTTTCTGAATCTCCTGACATTACTTTCCTCATCTTGGTACAAGCTGAAAGTTTTTTTCCCTTGTTCTGTTAATGTAGTGAATTACATTAATTGACTCCCAGTATTAACTCAATCTCACCTTCATGAATTAAACCCATTTTGGTGATAACATATACTTTATCTTATGTATCATTGCACTTAGTGTGCTTATCTTTTGTTTAGGATTTTTCAACTGTGTTCATGAGATACTTTAGGCCATAGTTTTTCTTTCTTGTAATACTCTTGTGAGATTTTTACGTAAGGTAATGTGGTCTCAAAACAAAAAGCTGTGCATTTTTTCCTGTCATTTGAAAATTCATGGATATATTAATAGTATTTATTTCTTAAACATTTTGAAGAATTCACTAATGAAACCATCTGGGTCTGTAGTTAATTTGAAAAAAGTTTTAAATTATGAATTCAATTTATTCAATAGATAAGGGCTGCAGAGATTTTTTTTTCTTCCTTCCTAGTTTGCCCTTAAACTTCAAAACTTATTCATTCCAATATAGAATGTCCAGAGTTCTTTGTCTTTTGGAACTCTTTCTGAATCTTTAGCTACCATGGTAGCAAAAGCAAAAGAGCAGAAACACTAATATAAAAAAGAAGCTGGTGCATAATCACATAAACTACTTTCACAATTCAATTATAGTTAGAGATGACCAAATGGATATTTCATTCTCATCAAGTTAAAAACAAAGAAACTGAAAACTTTCACATGGACTTTCTTAATTTTATATTACATTCCATAACATTATGTTTTACTATTTTTGTTAAATACAGAGTTACGGATGTGTTAGAAAAAATGCCTTTTTTTCAAACTTGTTAAACAGATAAAAGGTAAGAAGCTACTTAGGTAGCTTAGGTAAGAAAACTGGTACAGTTAATAAATTGACAGATCTTAATCAGATGTTAGTGGTTTAGGTTTACATGTTTGTATTCAATTTTCAAGTTTATACCTTAAACCAAGTATACATTTATATGTATAAATAGTTAAAATATGACATGTACATAAATACACATATTTTAATATCTCATTAAAAGTTTACATTTTAAAAATATACTCTTTTGCTTTATATTCTAGCAGTGAACATATTTTGGGTCACATAAAACTTATATAAGATTACTAGAATTAAAATGTTGCTAATGCTATTTCTTTGGTATGACATACAAATGTATTTAATACTAAGTATTCAGCAGTGATCTTAAAATCATTTAAAATACCTTCACCTTTGATTGTATAGTGTTTCCTAACATTTGTCAATTCTAGGATAAAAAAAGTTACCTTCTTAATAACAAAACTCGGTGTTTGAAACTAATTCTAATACTTTACATCAAAGCAAGGACTAAATACATGTTCAATTATTAATACAGAAAAACATTAAATAAAACCTTACATTTTAATTTACATTTTTCCTAAAATGCCTATAAAAAAAAACAAAAAACAAAAAACATCCAAACACTAAATATAGCACCCATTATATTATTAATGTCAACACTATATGACATCACTATGGATGACATAAAATGTTGCCTAGTTGCTTTCTAGTACTAAAACAAATCAGGCTTGCTGGAAATTCAGAGTCCACAGAAATGTAAGTGTGAATGTCTGTTTAAATATTTGATAACACTACTAAATATCTAAGTAAATATGGTAAAATTATAGTGTATAACAACATATTTGAAAATGTTTTCTAGTTCTTACAAAGCCAAAAATGTTTTTATAAACACATGGTATTTTTCCACAATATCAATAATGAATAGATTAGAGGAAGATTAATCGTTTAGTAGAAGCAGTTTAACTCAGAGCTTAATTTAACACAAAACAATTCAATGATTTAACCTTGATCAATATTCAATATGTAACCTAGAATTATTAATTGGTAATTTAAATGTGTTGAGATTTAAACTTTGTTACATCAACCTAATAGTTAAGTTACTGAATTGTCTTCATATTTGCCTGTTCTTCTCCTGCAGTTGGCCTGACTGAGCCTTGTTTAGATCCCTGCTATATTACTTGTATAAGTCAACACAACAGCCAATTCCATATGAACAAATTCTCAACAAATTTAGAACTGCTTTTGTTGTAAATATCACTAGTCCACCTTTGGCTGAACCCAGAACACTTGGAGTGTATATATTTTTGCTCAGATAAAACACTAAGAAACAATGGTTGTCTCTCAATCAAAGTGGATAAATAGAGGTAAGATATTGCGATTGTTTTCCTCTGTTTTCTCTTGCACTCAAGATCAAAATAAACTCAAACATGAGCCTCATGAGGTGGAAAAAAATCTTCAGAGAGACAATAAGGCATCCAGGGATGAGAACAAGGCTCTTAGAAAAGAAAATAAGTCCCTTTGGAGAGAAAATAAAGCTCTTCATCAAGAAAACAAAGCCTTCCGAATGGACAACCATTTGATCTGGGAGGTGAATCAATCCCTGAGAGAGCAAAACCAGGCCCTATGGAAGTTTAAAAATGTGATTTTGGAGAGCCAAAGACCACCAGAGGAAAAAATCAATGCGTTGAACACAGAAAGAAAGTCTCATTGGCAACAGAATCGAGCCCTGGAGGCTCAGATCAAGGCTCTCAGAGAACAGGAGAAAGCCTTCCAGAATGAGGCGAAAGCTCTTCAGGAAGAAATACAGTCTCTCCATGAGGAGATCAAGGCCCTGAAACACCAGGAGAGAGCACTCAAGATGGAGGAACAAGACTTGATGAAAGAAGGAATAGCACTAGAGATGGAAGAACGGGCTCTGTGGAAGGAGGAGCAGGCCCTTCGTGAGGAGAACAAGGCTCTTAGAGAAGAAAACAGTGCACTTCAAGAGGAGGAAAAAGCCCTTCGGGAAGAGGCAAAGGTCCTTGAGGAGTGGAATAAGATTCTTCTGGGAGAAGATAAGAAACACACTTACGGGGAAAATGCACAATAAATCAAAGCAGGAGAATTGTGACTTGAAGATGTAACCAACAAATCATGAAGACCATTGACATTCCAGTAAAAATAAAACTTTTGAAGGTGAAATACTATTGTTAGGATTGAAGTCAAATCTGGAAATTTACAGTACTTGGTATCTGGTCCTGGAAACTAAATAAAATTCTGAGAATTTAAAAAAAATAAAGGAAATGATTCTTTTAGGTTTACTTAAATTTTACATTACTATTAGAGGTATATATTTTTCTACAGTGCAAAGATGTATTGTTCAAAACGTGACACTGAATGGGCAAAGGGTTTTCCCTTTAAGTTCAAAAACATTAGATGAATATTATAAGAAATTAACAGAATGGGAAATATTTGTCTCAAAACTCATTCTTAGAATTATGAATATATGAAATATAAAGTTTTGCATACTTCATTCATATGTATTGTAGAAGAATATTCTGCCTCTTTATGCTTATTTCAGTAATCTAGTTGGGGAGCTAATCAAATAACAAGAATTTTAAAAATAGGTGATAGTACAAGAATTGAGTGTTCACTGCCCTCCCCACTTTCTCTTTATTTCTCCTTTCAGCTATTGTCTTTCTCCTTTTGCTTTCAGGGAGGGAGGCTGTTCTCCATCTAATCAATGTATTAAAGAAAGAAAAGAAGGAGAGAATAGAGTCCAAACTTACAACAAGCGTTTTGGAATTTGGAATGTAAACGTGTAGAGTTCATAATACAAGTTAGGGGAAAGAAATGGAGTTTTCAGAAGTGTTAATGTTGATAATTGATCTAACTGAATGCTCTTCAAAACAAATAAACACATGAACTCATGGATTAAAGTTACATATGTAATGGCAGAACATTAGATTACAAACCATGTAGAGGGTTGGTGCCATACCTTGCTTTTCATCATTGCAAATTTTGAGCACTTAATAATCAGGGTAAATGTTTAATGGGTTTTATTGAATATAACTGAAGTTATATCTCATTCTGATTCTTTTCTGGTATTGGGGAATGGAAGAGTAAGAAAACTATAGGAAGATAATACTTTATTTGCTGCCACATCTGCAAAAGCCCAACATACATTTGTTGAATATCTATAATTAGCACTCTATTAAGCAATACACTTACATTTAAGTATAAAAAGTGAAAAAAAGACATGTCTCCTGACTTTAACAATTCCACTGAGTATAAAAGAAGAAAAACATTATTACTTTATTCCTTAAGAAAGTCTATTTGGCCTCGGGCTCTGGGCTGACAGCACAGAGACTGTTTGGGATTCTCTCTCCTCTCTCTGCCCCTCCCCTGCTCACACTTACTCACTCTCTGTCTCTCAAAATAATAAACATTTTTTTTTAAAGTCTATCTGCCTGGAAACAGTTTTCAGACCACTGTTTCTAGGAACTTATAGCCACTATTTAAATAAAATAATCAGCCTTGGAGAAGATTAAAAAGCAAAGAATGTAGATGTATGCTTGACTGATCTGCAGTCCAATCGGGACAGGGAAGAAACACAAATTCATCATTGTTTCTACCTCAAAAGATGTGGAAGAAGCCTGCAGGCAGGAGAATGGCCAAATTAATGTTCTATGAATATGTGACTCTAATGCCTACACATTAATTTTGATATTTTTTTGTTCAGAAAAGAGTCCTTGCTCTGCAAATTCCCTGCTGTAGAATTTAGGACAAATAAACTATTTTATACTTTGGTGATGAGGTCAGGAGAGCAGTGTCTATGGAGTGGGTGTAGTTATCAATGACTTCCCTTAGTGAGAACGTTGCCATTATTATATCATATTTAAATTAGTAGCAACTCAGGTTAAACTGTAAGGCTTAGTACATTTGGATCAGAATTTCAATCTCTCCTCTTAAATTTAAATGCTAACCTGAAAACTGGCACTATTACAAAGAAATCTTGGTTAATGTTTGTAGCCCACTCTATAAGACAAAAATTATGTAAGTAGAGAATGGATTAAAACAATTTATATTGATATCAACATTGCAGACAAAAGTTTCTACTAAAATGTCCAGTTACCATATTTATGAAATACTATATTGGAAAATGTATTTTCCCATATAAGTGGGATACACTTATATGTACATTAAAAATTTTTCATATTTATTGTTAGATATAAATTTCATGGAAATTGTGTGTTGAAAGGAGAAAATATTTGTGGATGAAAAATGGGGGCATTTGATGCTCACAATGTAGGAACTTTAGTGTATATGAACTTTGTTTCTTTGTTGTTCATTTCTAGATTTTTCCTCATAGTTTCCAAAAAGTATGGTCACCTGAATACCTAATGTTCCCAATGGGATTGTCCCTCCTCCAGATCAGCAGTCATTAACTGCAGGACAGAACAGTGGCATTGATGCTCCAAATATCTTCTTAGAGATGATGGATTCCTTAGCTTTCCCACGGCACCTTCAGTCTAAACCCATATATATATACTAATCTCCATATATTTAAGGCCACAAGTTCCAGACTCTGAGGTCCATCCATCTTCACTTTGATTTATAATTCATGATGCCCTATATGACTTGTAATATATCCCAATTCAACATTATTCCTCTCCTTCCTAAACATATCTTTCCCTTTTTCTGAATGTTCCTTTGGTCCTCTTAACCTAGACAGACTTCAGTGTTACTGTTCTCTTAGTATGCCTTGAAGGTGAAGGCATTTAGGCACCAGCAAAGATGGAACTAGTGTAGGCTTCCTCATTTCCCCATTTGTAAAAATTTTATCCTGTTTCCTCCTACAAAAGACTTAGTTTCAATGAAGCACATATGAGATACCGCTTCGATCTTACGTGATATTTCATATTCAGACTTCCTGTTTGCTATTTCAGACATTAAAACCTTTAGATTCTGGCTCACAATATTTCTCTTCACCCCTCCTGCTTTTACCTCTTCTGTATGACTTCAAACTGCACACAGAGGATCAGTCCAGAAATGTTCTACTCAGCATCTCGGATCTTGTTTCCAAAAACCATTGCCTCCATATCACCTCAGTCTCCATCCCCAATGTTATATCTCAACACCTTTATGATTAGCAAGTACCCTAACTCTGACCTAATTCTCTGCCTAGTGTAGAGTAATAATTGCCTGTAGGGAATACTAATCTCCAGTTCACTGTAATTCCTATCCCTAGTTCACATAATTTTATCAGTCCCTGGAGGTCTTTTCATTGTCAGAAGATCTACAAGAATAAGCCAAATCTTCCAGGTTGATAGCACAGTGCCTGCTTGGGATTCTCTCTCTCTCTCTCTCTCTCTCTCTCTCTCTCTCTCTCTCTGTCTCTCTCTCTCTCCCCTCTCTCTCTGCCCTTCCCTTCCCCCCCCTTTCTCTCTCAAAATAAATAAATAAAAATTAAAAAAAATTTTTATTTTTATTTTTTAATTTTTTTTAACGTTTATTTATTTTTGAGACAGAGAGAAACAGAGCATGAACGGGGGAGGGGCAGAGAGAGAGGGAGACACAGAATCGGAAGCAGGCTCCAGGCTCTGAGCCATCAGCCCTGAGCCCGACGCGGGGTTCGAACTCACGGATCGCGAGATCGTGACCTGAGCTGAAGTCGGACACTTAACTGACTGCGCCACCCAGGAGCCCCCAAAATTAAAAATTTTTAATGAAAAAAAGAATAAGTAAAAGCTATTGCTATATTATTTGAAAACAGTGAGACAAGATATTCAAACACTGAGGGGTACTGAAATGTGCTCACAGAGACTCTCCATATTGGCTCAAAGAGAGGACTGTACACATCTTTTCCAACTCGGCATTCGTGATGTTACATTGGTATCTTCAACTCTGCATCCTCCAAATCAATGCTTTATTTTTTATTCATTTATTTTTTGGGAGGGTGCTAAAGCTAGTTAAACATTTACCAACCCAAAGTCAAAGTACTTGAAAACTGATTAAAGAAACCAATGAAATCTATATATTTTATAATCCTTGAATTTGTCTATTTTAAATAGAGGGGTGCTTGGATGGCTCAGTTGTTTGAGTGACTGACTCTTGATTTCAGCTCAGGTCATGATGTCAAAGGTCATTGGTGAACCCTGCATTGTTCTCTGTGCTAAGAGAGCAGAGCCTGCTTGGGATTCTCTCTCTCTCTCTCTCTCTCTCTCTCTCTCTCTCTCTCTCTCTGCCCTTCCCCTGCTCACTCTCCCTATCTCTCTCTCAAAATAAATAAGCTTTAAAAATAAATTAATAAAGAATACTGTCCAATTAATTTCAGATATTGGTAGCATCAGTTATTTATGCTGATGACATTAATGATCTATAATTTGCTGACCATGATTCATATTGTAAACAGGAAAAATAAATGGATAATTGAAACAATGAAGCAAATCGTTTTCCTCTAAAACACCATTATCATTATTTTATTTTTATCAATGTATATATTTTAATATTTACATAACCACTTAAGAATCATGTACTAATAGGGGCTCCTGGGTGGCTAGGTCGGTTAAACATCTGACTTCACCTCAGGTCATGATCTCACTCTTCGTGGTGGTTCAAGCCCCACATCGGTATCTATGCTGACAGCTCAGAGTCTGGAGCGTGCTTTGGATTCAGTGTCTCCCTCTCTCTCTGCCCCTCCCCTGCTCATGCTCTGTCTCTCTTTCTCAAAAATAAATAAACATAAAAAAAAATTTAAAGAATCATATACTAACATTTTACTGTTCTTAAAAATATAATTAGATAATTTTATAATGGGAATAAAGAGCATAAAGTAACTGGAAAGCTGCACAGATCTGAGAAGGAATTGAGAATAGATCACTAGCTATGTTATGTTCAGGGTACTATACCTTATGTTCAGGGACTGTAATAGACCAGACTGCAATCCCAAGAAAATGGTTCCCTATGGGTCTCCATAGGAAATCATTGTATAGTTTAAGGATGCTAGGAAAATATTAGAGCTATCTGAAATTACAGATTTTGCACTGAAGGGGTTGTGATAAATTCACAGTAAAAAGTGAAAAAGACCGACAATTAGATCAACAAAGGAGAACATATTTATGGCTATTTATTTTATTAAATAAAAACAAAATAAAACAATCATGATTCACATATTTTTGATATTCATATTATTTCTGAAAAAAAATAAAAATATAAGTTTACTCAACAATATTAAAGTAGAATATTTGATATTATCCAAGATTTTGCTCCAACCTTTATTTTAAATTCTAAAGACCCTGGATCTATCTTTGAGGCAGTAAAATTACATGTTTTATATATGTATTTTATACCTCCTAAAAATAGCTAGCAACATTCAGTTTATAGAAACTATCACTATTACCACTGCATAGTGGCAAATTTTAGTATCTTTGATAAAAATTTTGAACACCTTTCTGATTTAAACTCATTAGAATATAAAATTAGAAGTAAAATTTCACTACAACACATAATGCCTTAACAAATGAGACCAAAATGACCTGTAAAAATCTTTTCTATAAATACTAGGGATTCAATTTCCCAAGTGTGATAGTTTGCAAAAACAGTTTTATTACATCATCACTCCTTATGTTCACACTCCAATTGTTTTCCCACATTGAATCTAAGCTAAACCACCTGATTTGCTTTGGTCAAGGGGATGTAACCAAATGACACAAGTGGAACCTCAAAAAAACACTTGGCTATTTCTACTTATATGCTACTATCTCTACCATTGCCCTCAGAGCATTCCTGGGCTAGTTTGCTCTAAGGTAGGAGACTTGTTGATTTGATTCATTTTCTACCAGTCATCCCAGTGGAAGCCAACAACCATCTGAGCAAAGGCATATGCATGAGCTCAGTATAAAACAGAAGAAATCAGAAGAGCCAAGTCTAAATCACCAACCCACACTCCAAATAAATGCTTGTTAATTTTACAAACTGATATTGAGCTTTTTATAAAATTAAATCAATAAAGACAATAAGGATTTCATATATTGAAATTTTTGTCTTCCTTCTCATTATTTTATGATATTTGTTTGAAAATTCTAGTATTTAAAAAATGTAAGGCATTTTCAGTTAAACAATGACATTTTAGTATTGCTGTATACATTTATAATAATAAATGTGCTTAAACACTCATTGCTTTAAATACATTTAATCAGATCATTAGGAAAGTAGCATGGTTAACTGAAAACTGCAGTGATAATATGGTTTAAAATACTAATAAACCCTTCAATTTATATGAAATAATTAATCATAACTACTAGTAAATGATAAAATTTCAGAATGTTGTATATTAATTTAAACTGAAAACAAGATGACATGTATCACTAATGAGTTACAGATGACAAGAAAAGTGCAAGCACTTTAAATTATATGAAGTAAAGAGAGGTACATCTAAATCATACTTCTAATCTGTATTTAATCTATGAAAATCCATACAAATATAATCTGTGAGAGTATCTTCATACTCAGCAGAAATCATATGATAGAATGAAGGGGCCAGTATAATTTGAGAAAACTGGGTTATTCTAGCCCAGCTTCATTTATTTGTTTGGTAGAGATAGCCAATTATTAGTAAATCAGAGATAATCCATCTTCTTGGATGGCTTCATGACCAGCCACTTTCTGTTACAACAGCATCGAGTCATGTGTCCCACAGTTCCTGAACCAATCTTAATCAAATTACTCAGTACAGCACTAGGTAAACTTTGGAATTAAGTTAAATCCCACAGATGTCAGATATTAGAACCAACAACATTCACTGTGTTTCCAAGTTCCCTTTATTGATGACCTGTCTGAAAACTTGGTTTTCCAGAGACAAACTTCCATATAGCTTCCTCTATAGTGCAGAAAGTGAGTCCAAAATCTGACGCAGGTATATAGGAATTTAGTGATAAGTGTTATTTAATGCATTGAATAAAAGATGAATTAGCCACTTGATGATTTTCACAATAGACTACTGTCTGATAAAGCGAAGTTAGGTACATCCTCCACTTCTCACCATCATTACCATCAAAACACAACATATTTTTGTATGGGTATGTGAAATATCAATACATTGATATCTGTACCCACATACAGTTGTTTGCTAGGGCTGTCATAATGAGGTAGCACAGATTGTAGTGCTGGAGGCTACAAGTCTAAAATCAAAATGTGGGCAGGATTGAAGTCTGAAGGCTCTACTTGGCTTCTAGATGGTCATCTTCTGTGTCTACACATGGTCTTCCTTCTGTGCCTGTGTTTTAATGGATTCTTCTTATATGGACATCAAACATATTGGATTAGGACCTGCCCATGTGACTTCATTTTATCTTAATTACCTCATTCAAGTCCCTATCTCCAAATGTAGTCACATTCTAAAGTACTAGGGGTTAGGAACTCAACATATAAATTTTAGAAGAATATACTTCAGCCCATAACACCATACATAAAATATAGATATTATTCAAGATACATCATATCATAATATAACAAAACTATCATCATAAAAAAGATACAATCTAGAATCTATACAAAAAAGATTTATGTATTTGTTAAAATAAAAAACAAAATTCTCCATGTCAAAATTTACTATTATCAAAATGGATGAACAAAGATTCAGAAAAACAGTTGCAGTATACATCTCATATTATTTATCTCTTTTAAAAAGCTCTAAATAGTAATATGAAAAAGACAAAGATCTTTGGAGGAGGAATACAGTCTGGATGGAATGAAGAAGGAAAACAAAAGGAAATCAACAGATTTCCATTCCTGACAAACTATGCCTTTCTGAGCTTGGTATATATACCCCTTGGATATTGTATCTAATCTTACCAGTGTCTCTAAGTTAAGATAAGCTTTTCTGGTCAAAACAGATTTTCTCAACCATCATATTCCATTCTGTAGAGAAAGTTGAGATGCTGACTTCCCTTTTCTAGCTGTTTTTGATGGCTTAAACCTCTCATGCGTCTCTCTTGACATATCAAGATGGGTAACAGCACTGTCAGAGGAGAAAAGTCCAGGTTGGCAGGGGATTGGTTGCTCTAGCTCAATTCTGGGAAATAGAAACTCACTCACAGCCTGTTGCCATTATTTCTTGCTGTCTCAGATGACTGTAGTAGTAGTGTGGGTGGTCTGTGTGAATATATCAAGGAGAGAGCAAAGTGGGGATTCAAGTTCCCTACATACTCAGAATATCTGTAAAACATCCCCAGCATACAGTAGTACTGTGAAGAATGTTTCTGAATAAGCTTTGACCTGTAATGCTTTTTTTTTTTTTTCCAACGTTTATTTATTTTTGGGACAGAGAGAGACAGAGCATGAACGGTGGAGGGGCAGAGAGAGAGGGAGACACAGAATTGGAAACAGGCTCCAGGCTCTGAGCCATCAGCCCAGAGCCAGATGCGGGGCTCGAACTCACGGACCGCGAGATCGTGACCTGGCTGAAGTCGGACGCTTAACCGACTGCGCCACCCAGGCGCCCCAGACCTGTAATGCTTTTTAACTACCCAGAGGATTTAAACTGCAATCTTGTTGAGGCATACTCTTAAATATATGCCAAAGCCATATGGAAGTGAATTACTTTGCTGATGAGTGAGTCTTACAGATTCTTTACAATCACATCTCTACATCCCTTTTTTCTTCCTGATAAATGAGTTATTTTTAATTCTCATAAAACCCTATTAGCTGGGAAGATATTATATTCTAGTTTTGGAATATGTAAAAATCTCAGGCTCTAACCCTTGACATAAATAAGAACTGAGTTGCCATTCTGCAACATGGGATTATGCCCCTATAAGGATGTTTTCCAAATTGTTTCATGCCCTACCTATACTGACAGATCATGTTAATCCAAGGACTGTTGATAAGCCTTTTATGGCTTAACTTTAGAGAATTTTTCATCCTACCCAGGATGAGTGAATTTACATATTAGCACTCAAATAATCATCCCTAGAGTTTTGGTTTGTTGAAATTTCATGATAATGGGGACATTTTTTAAAAATTTATCATGAATTGTAGACCATTTTCTTCATAAAGATTCATGTTTTAGGGGTGAATGGGTGGCTCAGTTGGTTCAGTGTCCAACTTTGGCTCAGGTCATGATTTTGTGGTTCATGAGTTTGAGCCCCACTTCAGGCTCTGTCCTGACAGCTCACAGCCTGGAGCCTGCTTTGGATTCTGTGTCTCCCTCTCTCTCTCTGCCCCTCCCCCACTCATGTTGTCTCTCCCTCTCTCTCTCAACAATAAAGACTCATGTTTAATAAACATTAAAGACTCATGTTTTAGTCTTTGTCACAATATTATTAATTAATATGATCCTTCTGTACACAGTATAAATACCACAACATAACACACATTAAAGCTTTACAAAGACAGGACACATATTGTTTTCCATTATATGATAAATGACACATTTCTTTCCCAGTAACAGAAGGATAAATTTGAAAGAATTAAATAAATTTTGTTAAAGCAGATTTAGATATTGAAGAAATGAATGAGTACATTTTTGAATGTCATTGCAGGGTTACAACAGAGATACTGAAAGTAGAAGTCTATTGATAGAATTCTAGTAAGCACGGTTTAATTCCAAATCAGTCACAGTTCTGACTTGGAGAGAAAAATCTTTTTTTTTTTTTTTCAATCTACTTTGTGCACGTTGTTAGTGAACATATTAGTTAATGACCTGAAAGCAAATCCCTGACAATGTGATTTTGTGCTAATTGTGTGGAAAAATATTTCTAGCTTTTAAAAATGCTACATTCTGAGATGCTATAGGGAATTCATCTTCCTTATTTGAGCTATTCTATTCAACCTTCCTCAAGGGCACTGAATCATATTGAATGAGTCATCCAGTATTCACATCATATCTAAAATCAAGGAAAACTCTCAAGAGGCAATATTAGGGATTAAACACTCTCATTCTGTTTACATTCAGTTGGTATTAAAAAAATTAGTTAAAAAATCAATTGTATTAAGACTATAGATATTTTAATATCTCATCTTCAAAGTGCCTTATATTAAAATGTCAAAACTTTAGATATATTATAAAAATATTTTTATCTTTACATTTGAAAAAGCTCCTTATTTAAATTTGTTTTCTTTAAAACATTTTTTCTTGATTGTTAATCAAATTAACATATATTAGACTCCTATTAAAATAAGTGTATGTTTCATGAGCATGCTTATTAGAGGAAGGCCAGTGCTTTAACAGACTTAGGTTGAAAACTATTAAGTTGAGGTATGTTAAAGGATAAGGCTGTAAAATACATGTAAATTTTAAGTTGTTGCCAGAACATTTGTTATTGATTTTAATATGATTATAAAAGCTTATTTAAAAATAATGAATCTTTGATTTATAGCACATAATAGACTTGAGGATATTTTATATTAAATGTGTGCAATATTTTATTTTCAATTAACTAAATATAAATATGAATGCTCTAAACACAGAAAAAGTTGAAGTTTATAAGTTAAAATTTCTTGAATTGTCACTGTTCTTATTTTAATTGTATTTTTCACATAATGTGAATTCCCATCCTCTACCCCCTGCCAGGCACATCCATGGCACCTTCTCTAATGTATTTAACACACACATTTAAATTATGCTAATTAGGTCTTTTAAAATGTCTTTTAAAGATTATATAGATTTGTTTTGAAATCTGTGTTTTCATTCTTGTAAACAGTATTGTCCTATAAACTATATTATATTCTTTTTCCATTCATCATTAGTTTTTTGGGATACATCAAGCTCTTATACAATAAAATAGAATTCATTCTATTCAATATATTCATTTATCATATCACCAAATAGATAGATCTCACAATATAAATCCACCTCTCCAGTAATGGACTTGTAATCTGCCTATAGCTCTACGCTACCCAAAACTACGACATTGTGATGACTATCTTTATTAATCTACAAGTCTCTGTAGACTTGTCAGAAAGATTTTGGGGAATATTTACTCTGCTGTGATAGTAATTGCTAGATGTGGGGTATTTGCATATATGTTTTTACCAGATGTTACTAAATATCTCCAGAATGCCTTGAACAAGTTTATATTCCCATCGGCAATGCTTAAAGTTTCCAATTTCCCCACATTCTTACATTTCAGTGTACTGCCTTTACATGTTTTGCCAATCTGCTCCTTGCAAGAGGATATGCAATTTTTGTTTTAATCTGTATTTCCATATTTACTGGTTAAGCTGACTGTGAATATATCAGCTATGTGGGTATTTCCTCAAAGGAAATGTAACAAACCCATAAAGAACACAAATCTTGGACCAAGACAGCTTGAGGGCAAATCATGCCTCCATCACTTACATATACAAATATAAACTTGGATATATATTATTTACCTTTCTATGCCTCAGTTTATTCATCTCATATCCTCATATGGTAATGAGGATAACCATAACTCTGTGAATGTTAAATAAATTAATATGTATATAATGCTTAGCACAGGGTCTAGTACACAATAATTGCTATACATTAACTATTATTTTTTATGCATGTCTTCAGCACATTTTTGCAAATATTTCCTTTGGTGTTGAGCTAAATTATTGCCTTCATAATATAGACATTAATCATTGTCCTATATGCGTGCATTTCACACCTATATACGCGTGAATTTCACACTGCATATATCATCTCCAGTCTGTTATACAGCAGTTAACATTGCCTATAATGAAGTTATTTAATTAAAGATCTTTCACTTTTACTTAACCAAAGTAAAATTATTTGCACATTGTTTATACTATAAGGGTTTGTTTGAAAATAATCTTCCTAACCCTCTGGTCACAAAAATATTCTATTTTTTATGTCATTAACTTTAATTTTACTTTTAACATTTGGGTATTTGATCCATGTAAAGCAATTTTTTAATCCAACTCTGTAATCCAACTTTTAAAGTCCATATACTGAATCAAATTTCCATATACCATCGACTAAAAAAATGAGGATTTTCTCATAGTTGAACATACTACCTACCTTTTATTGAATATGAAGCAATCACATGTTCATGGATTTGTTTCTGGGCTTTCTCTGGTCTATTTGTCAGTTCTTAATCAAAAACTACATTTTTTTACTGTCAAATCTTTGTTGGGTGTCTTAATGTCTAACAGTGATATATATGATATATAGATATATCATATATATTATATATAAATATATATTCTCTTTATAAGATTTTTCTATAACACAAAGGATCGAATTCTCAAATCCGACTCACTATAATTATAGTTTTTCTTATACAAATTATAGATTTCTTACAAGTAATTTAAAGGGTCCAGGTAATCAGAAAGCACAGATAAAACATGGCTATGTCTGAGAATTCTCCAGCTCCCTGGGTCCTTTCTTAATATACCAGAATGCACCATATTTTAGAATTCACATGTGAGATTTCAAATGATTAAAACAGAACATAACTTGCAAAAAGTGAGATAAATCAATTGTGAAATATCTTTCTCGTATATTCCCATAAAATATATTCCTCGTATATTCCAGGGTGTGAAGTCCCATAATTCGTAATTCTGGCTTTATTTAGAGTAAACATACTGCAAGACAAGATACATCCTGCTGAAATATCATACAGTTTAGGACTCTCCATTATCTTTCAACTAATTGCTTCTAATTGCAATCTTTCCCTATTGCTCCTTCTTACTTAATAAGTTCTTTATATTTTGAGCAAAAAGTTGTTATGCATTCTTGTTAGAGTAATTCTTAGGCAATATTTTTGTATTTGGTAGCTTACCTGAACTTTTGTATTAATTCTAATTGTTGTATACTGCCTCTGTATCAATTATCATACTATGTCTACATGAAGGCAATTTTGTCTCCTCTTCCAATTTTTTAGATCTCTAATTTTGTTTTTAATCAAATGTCACCGGCCAGGACTTCCAGTAAAATAGGAACAATACTGTTAACAGAGATTCTTTTTCTTCATCCATGTCATTAATGAGAAAGCACCTAAAATTTATCTATTAAATATGATGTTAGATTTTGTAAATAGCACTTATTAAATTATAAGAAAGTTACTTTCTAGTCCTAGTTTCTTGAGTTTTGAAAATAACAAAGTGTTCAATACTTTATTGGGCCAACTAGACTGTTTAAGAAAGAAAAAAGAGAAGACACAAGTTACTAATACCAGCAGTGAAAGAGAGGACATCACTACAGATTCCATAAACATTAAAAAAAAAAAAAGATTATTATAAACACCTCCATGCCCACAAATCTGATAATCTAGATGAATTGGACCTATTCTTTTAAATATATAATCTACAAGGCTCGTACAAGAAGAAACAGAAAATTTGACTAGACCTATATCTAATAAAGAAATTGAATCAATAATTAACAACCTTTCAAAAAAGAAAGCACATGGCCTAGATGGTTCACTAGAAAATTCGACTAAACGAGAATGAAATTATATCAGTTGTCTACAATCTTTTTCAGATATAAAGAGCAGAGGGAATACTTCCTAAATCATTCTGAGGGCCAGCATTACCCTAATACCAAACCCAGGCAAAAATATCACAAGAAAAAAAAATGCAGACCAATATCTCTTACAAACATAGATGTAAAACCCTTCAACAAAATATTCGCAAATTCAATACAACAATTTATGAAGAGTATTATACAATATGACCAATTCAACTTTTGAAGTTGAACCAAATTGAAGACCAATTCAACTTTCAAAATAATATAATCCATCAGATGTATAGGCTAAAGAAGAGTCACTTTATCATATCAATATATGTAAAAAGCATTTACAAAATCCAACACCCATTCATGATAAAATCTGAGCAAACTAGGAATAGAAGAGGATGTCTTTAACATGATAAAGACTACCCATAAAAGCCTACAGCTAACATTATACTTAATAGTAAGAAACCGGAAGCTGTCTTGGGAAGATCAGGAAAAAGGCAAGGATGTCCCCTTTTACTACTCATTTTCAACATTGTACTGTAACTACTAGCTAATCATATAAGAAATGGAAGTGTAAGGTATACAGATTGGGAAGGATGTAATAAAATTTTGTTCCCAGATAACATTATTGTCCAGGTAAAAATTCCAAAAGAATTGACAAAAAACCTCTAGGAACTATTAAGCTATTGTACTTAAGGTTGTGAGATACAAGGTTTATATCAAAAAAAATCAATTGATTTTCTATATATCAGTAATAAGCAGGCACATGATTTTTAGAGCAGTGAAACTTTTCTGTAAGATACGATAATGGTGGATACTGTCATTATACATTTGTTAAAACCTATAGAATGTACACCAATTATGGAATCCAAATGTAAACTATGTGCTCTGGGTGATTATGATGTATCAATAAAGGTTCATTAATTATATTTATTTTTTTAACATTTATTCATTTTTGAGAGACACAGACAGAGCATGAGTTGGGGAGGGGCAGAGAGAGAGGGAGACACAGAATCCGAAGCAGGCATGGGGCTCGAACCCACGAAGCACAAGATCGTGACCTGAGCTGAAGTCTGACACTCAACCAACTGGGCCACCCAGGAGCCCGGAAGGTTCATTAACTATAAAAAAATGTTACCACTCTGGTGGGGAGTGTTGATAATGGAGAGGATTATTCATATGCAGGGGCAGGAGATATTTGGGAAATCTCTACCTTCTACTAAACTTTTGCTATGAACCTAAAACTGCTCTAAAAGATAAAGTTTGTTTTTATTTTATTTTTTTCTATATTTAATAAAAATAATAAATTGTTAAAATTTATAGAAAAAATTATATTGAAGGTAGTATTAACTTATTCATTATGATTCGTTGCATACCAACCTCCAGATAAAGGTTTTATTTTGCCCTCCTGAAAGAATCAAGGAAAACAACTACAATCCACTGCTTAAAATAATAAATTTTGTTAACCATAGGCTTTGACTCTTCCTGCCCATTCATGCCTTGTAAAAGCCTTATAACTTAAGCACTGAAGTTTTTCTCCTGGAACATGATATCCAGCCCTCTTGTTTTCTACTGCAGAATGGACAAAGAGGAACCATACAACGGCAACTACTATGGCTTTCATAAGTTTTTAGTAGCTTATGAAATGAAATATAAAGTAATACAATTATTAAACGATGACCAAACAGGTCCAGTTTGTGTGCTATTTGGCCATTTACTCTCATTTGCGTACTATAGTTAATAAATGTTTGATAATAAAACAATTTTGCATTTTGGGCATAAGCGTCACTTGACCATAGCTAATTAGTTTTAATTTCCCATCAGATTAAGGGACATGTTGCATTTACATATTTTGCATCTTTGTCAATATATGAAATTAGCTTATAACTATCTTTCCTTGGTTTGTCTTTACCTTATTTTACTAAAATATACTGTAATGTTTTCTTTTCCCACAATTTTGAAAATTTCTATAAAATAGTGATTATCCGATGCATAGTAGAACTCCCATATAAAAGCCCATAGAACTGAAATTATGGGGGTTGATTTTCTCTAACATTTCATTTATGTAAACAGTTATCCTTCCTTTCAAGTTTTCTATTACTTCAACTGCCAATTTTAGTATTTTACAATTGAAGAAATGTGTCTACATTAACTATGTTTCCAAACTTATAGACATAGATCAAATAATATTACTGAACAGTTCTTTTAAAAACCTCTGTAGCTATTAGTATCATGACACACCTGAATCCTACGTAACTATCACCTGTCTTTACCTTTGAAAAAGAAAACTTTCTGAAGGATCCCGGAAAAGTGCCATATGATTGAGAATGAAGACACAAAAATCACTTAATTTCCATGAATAATAAAAGTACAAAAAAAAAGTGAATTTTCCAATCTAGGGAACACACAGTAATAAATGTTTTGAAGAATAAAGATAATTTTAGACACAATTGAGTGAAACTATTACACCAAAAACAATGTGAAATTTTGTTGAAGAAGCATCACTGAAAACTGGCCGTCAAATTTGGAAGCACAGAAGCAACTGATAAATTTATACATTTATTAAAATAATAGCAACTATACTTTAAAAATAAGCAAAGGATATAATTTTGACACTCAGAATAGGCAGAAGTAGTGGTCTTATTTGTTTATAGTAGGTATAATAGCAGGGCGGGTCACTATACAATTCTGCAGCACTTCTAATGTAAGGGACATTAGAATGTCAGGATTAGAGGAAAGGGAGGTGGACTTATTGAGGAAAACATTTTGTTCCATGAGCTGTTACGCAGTGATTTTTACATAAAGATTCCTTGCGTAAACTCAGTAAATACTTTCCATAAATCTCAAAACAACTAGTTTTCATGTTTGATATGAATTACCAGGCTGTATGTGATTGTGGGGAAATATGTATTTGTAATCTTTGGAAGTATATCATATGAATGCATTTTATGTATAAATAACTAGAAAATTAGAATATATACTTCAATAAAAACATCTGGTATGTTACACGGAAAAAAGTCTAAAGTTCCAGTATATGCAAAGATACAGAGTATAATTTGGGGATATGTTATATCTAAAGGACTAACGTAAAGATGATAGCTGATGGCAAAAGAAGGTGAAACAAGTGGCAACATGCATATTGACAAGAAATGTAGAAATTTATGACAAATGAAAGGAGATAGAAAAAGGGAATTGTGGAGATAAAAGTTATCATTATCAAATACCACACACTCCCATTAAAATATATATATATATATATATATATATATATATATATATATATATATATATTCTCGGGGAACCTGGGTGGCTCAGTCGGTTGAGCATCCAACTTCGGCTTAGGTCATGATCTCACATCCCGTGAGTTCAAGCCCCGCATCAGGCTCTGTGCTAACAGCTCGGAGCCTGGAGCCTGCTTCAGAATCTGTGCCTCCCTCCTCTCTCTCTGCCCCAACCCACTCGCATTCTGTGTCTGTCTCTCTCAAAAATAAACATTAAAAAAAATTATATTCAATGACCTTCCCTAGAAAAAAGTAGTTGGGCCTGAAATCTATACTCTTGATTTCCATGTTACAATGTTTTAATTCTAGACCTCTATTAGGAGAGACTTTTCAGGGCTACTTCACAGATCAGTTGTATTATAGAGGTTGTGTGTGCCATTAACTCTCTTGGATAGACAATGGTAGAGAAAAAGAAAGCAGTCTCTAGGGAAGAAAAGCAGACAGTGGGATAGATAAAAATAGGCTACCAGAAGGCCAATCTTACTCTCTTATCTGGTATCATTGCCAAACTCACTTATCTTCTGTTTCCTTGAGTTTCAGCTGCCTGAGGCTTGAAAGTCACTTATCTGAGGCACCATAGCCCCCAATCTAGACAGAAAAAAAAAAAAAAAAAACTGGAATCCTACTCTCCCTGGAAGCTGTTTGCCCTCAAAGTGTCATATGCAAAGTCACTTGTCATTGCTGCCAAATCACTCTTGTGCACAATGCTACAACTCAAGAAAAATAAGTATTCATTTCTACCCTTTGGCATGTTTTTGGAATTTGTACTCACCCTGTTAATTTAAAGTTTGTGAACCACCTTAAAATCCTTGAAGTTGACACACACATTGTAAAAATAGAAACTACATAATATAACAAGGAGATTGTTAAGGAGTACCTTAGGTAACTAGCATTCTCTGGAGGATACCTATCAATGACAAAGTTGACCCAGAGAATACATAGGGGTCATGCTGAAGACCTCCAACAAATTAATCTGTGTTCTTAATTCAAACACATATAGTTCTTTACAAAAAGTAATAGCACCTTTAAAGAGATCTTTAAAGTTTAATAGCAAATATTAATTTTTGAGTTGTGCTGTTTTGAATTTTTCCTGCTTCTCTATGTAGTTTGTTTACCATAATTCCCCAAATTACATTATTTAGTTTATGTAGATTTTATTTTAATTATTGATACAATATTTATTTACTTATCAAGTAATTAGAGAGATTAAAATGTAATGACAACTATAATATTTTGATTTTTACTTAAAAATCAAGGAGGGTCTGGCGCCTGGGTGGCTCAGTCAGTTAAGCATCCGACTTTGGCTCAGCTCATGATCTTGCAGTTTGTGAGTTTGAGCCCTGGGTTAGGCTCTGTTCTGACAGCTCAGAGCCTGGAGCCTGCTTCAGATTCTGTGTGTGTGTGTGTGTGTGTGTGTGTGTGTGTGTGTGTGTCTCCGCCCCTCCCCTTATCACACTCTGTCTCACTCTCAAAAATAAATAAACATTAAAAATTTAAGAAAAAAACAAGGAGGGTCACATGAAGGGTATATAATCACAAAAGGGTATTTTTATGAAGTTTCTTTATAGAGAAGGATATAGTGTTAGCCTATATCAAGATATGGTGTATGATGTGTAAGTCTATCAACAGAATATTTCAATTCTAATTTTCATATATTAAAAACTGGTAATTATTTATTTAGACATTTCTAATTTTATATCGGGTCATTAGCAGCTATTAGTAAATAAAAATTATGAAATGCTCAAAAGATTTCAATTTGATTTATAACACAGTGTTGCCTTTTCAATTCAGTTCTAAATTAAAGTACTTCTAATATAAAATTATTAAAACATTTAAAACAAAGTGGTGCATTAATAGAAAATTGCAATATATTATGAGTAATCGACATCGATAACAGATTATATTGTTTAAAACTTCGCACCTTAGGGGATTTGAAATTAGGAAGAACGTACTAATTAACACTGCATATAGTTGCCATCATTTTATATGAATCAGTCTTTTATTCTATCTTAATGACTGATTCCCTTTCTAGCTGTATTTTTACTCTAAAGAAAGATACCATGTAAGTGTTGAATCACTAAATTGTACACCTGAGATGAACATTACATGTACGTTAACCAACTGGAATGAAAATTAAAACTTAAGAAAAAGAAAGGTAGAAAACGAATATAATGATTTCTCTTAAAAACACAAACCAGCAATCAACCTTAATATTCCTGTAGGTACTCTGGTTTTAGATCATGTTCTCCTACATTGGTATAACATAGTTAAAATGATTACCATTCCCTAACCTGTGATTTTCATGTTGCTGGAGGGAGACAAGCATCACTAGGAAAGGTAGGACACCATTCTGCATGGAGGAGATGACCATCATCTTCCTCTTCCTTATTTGTGTACTCGTTCTCAGTACTGGATGGGGGTGGTAGAAAATGAGGAGGCATGGTGGCACACCCAAAATCCACATATCTTTATATGCTGATCATTCAATGGTACAGCTGAGGACTATGCCACCAATATTCACAATAACTTAGTGTTTTTGTTCTATATCACTGTAGAAAGCTCTCTTTCTAAAAAGAAGGGAAAGAACATAACGGAACATTTCTAAGTTGCAGATATGAAGATATATACAAACACATTGATCTTTCCCTCTTTGTTACCCTTCTATTTTCTCCTCCTCCTTTCGGTTTATTCTCCATCATCCTTTTTATCTTTCTGCTCTTTAACTGAAACTTCTTATTATTTCCCTATTTTTCACATGTCCCTTCATTGGCTATTCAGCTTTGTTAGTACAGTGCTTCTGGAGTGGTTGGATAAAGAAATTTTATTTGCAATCTCCCCACCACGGACAGATAATTTTTTTCTCTACCTACTATACATAACACTATTATACCACCTATTATAGTATATCTAGTACTTTCAAAATAATGTAAAATACATAATATATATATACATATATATGTATATATATATGTGTATATATATATGTATATATATATTAACATCTCATAAGGCATTGATCTTAGGCAAATAATTAAATTATTTTACTTTTAATAATTAAAATCAGCATTTAGGAATGAATTGGGTTCATTGATTGTGTCTTCACCTTCAGATATCTATATATTTACCTGTCTTTACCTTCAAATATGTACATAACAATTAAAGTTAGGAGCATAAAATCAGCATTCACTACTTTATTTAAATATATTTAAAGTAATATAGAATTCCATATCCAAATGCTTAAAATAGAGTGTGATAATTTACAATGCCATCCTAGTTCTTAGAGTGTTAGAACCACCTTAAATATATGTTAGTGCATAAAGAAATTGCTATCATACCACTTCCCTGTGTCTATTTGAAACAATGCACAAACCATCCCACTTCCCTTTGCTCATTCCTGAAACACGACATAAATATACATACATACACCCACTCCTAACAAAGCAGCCAAATGAACCAGGCAACAGATGGGAAACTGAGAGTCCATGTGTTCACATTCCTACTATGCCAATAACTTGCTGGGTGATCTCAGGCAAGCCACATATCTTCAGCTAATTGCCTTCTCTATAAAAGAACAGAGCCATAGGGCCTGAATATTAGCTCTCAGAAGCCAGTAATGAATTTGTCCCATCATCCTTCTTAATGCGGAAAACATATTCAAATAATAAAGAGCTAGAATTGATCTTATTATTATTGCATAATCTCACCAGGTCTTCCCTGCTGTTCTGAAGGCTATAACCAAATGCTTTGCAAAACCCACTTAAATAAAAAAGAACTTTCTTCACCACTACTACTGTAAAAATAATTTTTTATACTAACACAAGCAACAAAAGAAAAATAGGTATACATATATCTAATTTGTTCAAAGAAGATATACAAATAAGCAATACAAGCATGAAATAAACCTCAACCATTAGGGAAACGGAAATCAAAATCACAATGAGATTTCATTTCACAGCCACTAGGATAACTATTTAAAACAAAACAAAACAAATATATATTATTAAGTATATATATATAAATATATAGTTATATATAGATATATAGATATATATAGATATACACACACACACTCACACACACACACGTATAAAATAATAATTGGTAAGGATGTTGAAAAGCTAGAATGTTCATAAACTGATATTATGATTGTAAATGTTACAGCCACTTTAAAAACCTTTGAATGTTCTTCAAAATGTTAAATGTAGAGTTAGCAGAAATTTCACTATTAGTATATATCTAGGAGCATTGAAAATACTTGTCCACATAAAAACATATAAACAAATGCACACAGCAACAATATTAATAATCACAAAATTTAAAAATCCAAATGTCTATCAACTGATAAATGGATAAATGAAATGTAGTATATTCATATAATGGAATATTATTCAGCCATAAAGAGCAATGACATACTGAAACATGCTACAGCATAGATGATCCTTGTAAAGCATGCTAAATGAAAGAAGCCAGCCATAAAATGCCACATATTATATAATATCACTTATATAAATGTTCAGAATAGGCATATCAACAGAGAAAGAAATTAGATTAGCAGTTGCCAGAGACTGGCTGGCTCAACATTGCTCAACATCACCTCAATTTACCCCCATAGACTTTAATAACTGACTTTCAGGAAGATATTGGGATGTCCCAGGCTGCTTTCTTTAGACAGCAGAGCCTAAGAAAACATTTTTGCGCAGGTTGCATTTGGGCAACACGCTGGGCAACTACCGCCCAATCCTGGTGGGAGCACATGAAACCCTCCACAGTCCCTGTAATGATCTATGTAAAATGCAACTCAAGGTATCTGTTGAAGGGATAAAAGAACATAATTGACCTGCAAATAACCATTGACCATTGGTCAACTGAGGCTTTAAAGAAGCACCTACTCAGAAGCAAGTCATATAGGCTATAGCTGAGATTAGGCACTGTCAAGTTACATGTGTTTGAAACATTATGTAGCTTTGGCTAAAGAAAAAATAAATTGAAAGGCTATATCATGCCAAGCACAAGGAACGTGTAATACTGAGTTTCCACCTACAGAGTTCTTTCTTAATTTAACCCAAATATGTGTAGTGGTGTATTAGAGCTGTGTGTACCAACTCGTGAGAGTTCACTGTGTACATCACTTGCTAACTCTGCATTCAGCAGCATCCTTTTAGTAGCTTGATATTGACCATGATGGGAGTATTTGCACAATAGAAATGGGCAAACACTAAAATTCAGCTTTTAGAGGGACATTAGCCTTTTACCAGTGTATCTCCTATCCATTATTCTTCAAAGTTTTTTCTAACTAGACACTATGTTAGGGAAATCATATATTTATCTGAGAAATAAGAAACTACCACTGGCCTCCTTCTTTGTTCTTATTGAGACAAAAGGTAAGGAATATGAGGGGAGGAAGACAATGGCAGTATATATTAACAGCAACAAAGATGTTGACACATCTGACGTATGCATTTATATATCATGGATATTTAAGACATGTATGTCACTATTTAAAAGTAAATAATATCTATAGAACACTTAATATATACAAAGCACTGTACTAGATTTTTTTGTTTTACTTAAGCTATTTTTTGTTGTCCTCATGATGACCCTATGCAATAGGTAGTTTTATTATCCCCATTTTGCCAACAAAGAAACTACGAATAAGAGAGAACAATTTACACAAGGCGACAGAGTTAGAAGTTATTTCACAACAATTTCAGATTCCGAATGTCAGCAATTTTCCTACTATACTTCAGACTTCACTTTTATAACATATGATTATCAAGAATTAAGGTAGGGTTTTATTAAAGGAATTATTCTTGTATCTTTTGCTAAACAATCATAAAGATATTTGCCTATTTTTTTCCTTGTATGTGATGAACTTCATGGATAAGTTTAATTATCAATTTCACTGATATGTATGAATTATTTTTGGGTCTGCAAGAATAAATTTTTAGGAGAGCAAGGTGGTTACTTTCTGTTTCTTTCCTCATGAGGAAGAACAAACATTGTTATCCATACTCTTTGCTGCTCTTACTGCCTTATCTACATTTTATTTATTTATTTATTTATTTTAAGCTACTGTCAAGTTCGGAACTAAGTATACCAGGATCAGAGGTCAGGGGCTAGGGTCCCTAAGACAACTTACACCCAAAGTGGGGGCAAATATGGTTTTCTTGCTATATGTTTATAACTGGGGCTGCACATAAGGCTGGCCTTCTCATTCATTGCAGTGGTATAAATTTACCTTTAGTTTGGGGAGTTAAAAATGCAGGGATTCATGGCACCTGGGTGGCTCAGTCAGTTAAGCATCTGATTCTAGATTTCATCTCAGGTCATGACCTCATGGTTCATGGGTTCAAGCCCTCAAGTCAGGCTCAGTGCTGGCAGCATAGAACCTGTCTGAGATATTCTCTCTCTCTCTCTCTCTCTCTCTCTCTCTTTCTCTGGCCCTCCTGGTCTAAATTAATTAATTAATTAATTAATTAATAAAACAAACTTTTTTTTAAAATGCAGGGATTCAATGAGTGAAAATAAGTCTTCCTACAGGCCAATCAATGGGCAACTCAGTCCACAGAATCCTGAAACTAGGGGATTGGGGCAGGGAGGGGAATACAGAAGGAAAAAAGATCAAAGGTTTGCCAAGCCATTTAAAAAATCAGCCTTTGTTCTCCTCTTGACAAGGAAGAAAGAAAATAACAAAGAATATATTCCATCTGAACCATTTATATATCACAGGTTGATTTGAAACCATATGAGTGCATTTAAAAAGAAACTTTGAAGCAAAGGTTTGTGAGAAGAGCCTGAAGATCTTCAAGTGGCAGAGGTGATACCATAAACACGTCTGTTGCTGCATTATTGATGAAAATATTTCCATGCCAGTAAGGTTCATCTCAGAAAAGGCAAATATAGGCAGATTCTGTGACAGTCATAAGTAGAAAAGTTTGTTTTTTGTCTTGTTTTGGGTTTTCTTGCTAACTCTGTTTTAATTTTTCTCATTCAGGTATGCAAAATGAGACTTTAAAATAAAAATAAAAAATTTAAAAAAAGCAATGAGTACTCATACATGACTTTAGGGATATGTAAAGATTAAGACATTGATCTATAGCAGCATGGGGTGAGGCCTGCTACACAGTTTTCCTCTATAACTTTGAACAACATTCAAGGCCCAGGAAAGCATTGTCTTAAATTAAATCCCTGTGGCACTCCTAGAAGTTCTTGTAGTTACCTCCTATCTGGTTTTCAAACCAGCTCTGACATCCACCCAGATTACAATTGTAGATTTCAGGAAACCACAGTCTGTGGACAAATCAACATCACAGTGGGATGGATTTGTTCAGTGAACAGAAAATACACATGAAGATTTGATACCATGAGATATCATGCTACTAAGATGAGATCGAGAAAAAAAAATCATTGTAATTATTATAAACTGATGGGTTAAGTGATAATTTAAAACTACTGTTCTCATAACACTTTGTCAGTTGGATTTAAGAGTGTACAGAGACATAGTGAAGAATGAAATGAGTTTAAAAACCAGTTTGTTTGTTTTTTAGTCAGAATTGGAACTGTGTTGAAAATGAAAAAGAAAAGCAAAGGAAAGCATGTTGATTTAGCAAAAGAAGAGATTTGCTTAGAAAAATGTGAAGGTCTTAAACAAATCTATAAATTAGGGAAAAATAAAGATAATATGCCATACTTAACTACTTTTGAAATTAAAACTAGGAAAGTTGAAGCTACACTTGCTTTCTGGATGAGGATTCAAAGAGATATCATATATAAGAAAGAGTCAATGTGTTAGAAACAATAAGAAAAAAGGTGAAGACTTCCATAAGAATGTTGGGAGGCATGAAAGTATACAGTTGTATCCTCTAACTGTTCATTACTAATTGGAACAATTGCACTAGTTTATTAGGTAAGATGTGGACACATTTCAGAAAGAGACCATCGGGGCACCTGGGTGGCTTAGTCAGTTAAGTGTCCAACTCTTGATTTTGGCTCAGGTCATGATCTCACAATTTACTGAGTTTGAGCCCCACGTCAGGCTTTGCGCTGACAGCGTGAAGCCTAGTTGAGATTCTCCCTCTCTCTCTGCCCCTTCCCTACTTGCACTCTCTCTCAAAAACATAAATAAATAATACATTTAAATTTTTTAAAAAGATAAAAAAAGAAGATTTGAGAATATCAGCATGAAATTCAAGCATTTGTTGAGTTTCTTGATTAAAATAACAGAATCCTAAGTGAAGTAAAATAAAAATAGAATACTAAGTAGGAAAGCAGGTAATTCTTATACTGTAAGAGACTCTAAATGGGACTTGATGGATGATGAGATGCTAAAGTTAAGCAAAATATAAAAATAAATTAAATCCAGCTTTTTGGAATTCTGAACAAATAGTTGGTAATCTTTTCAGTGGAATTACCCTATTTGGGGAAGCAAGAAATTTTTTGAAATAAGTGGATGCTTTTGTAGTCAAAATACATATAATACAGAATCATGAAATATATTAGCAAAACAAATATCTGGATTCAAAGCGAATTGAAAAAGAAGGAAAAGATAATCCTTCAATAGCAAATTGTGTTTTTCCTTCATCAGGTAGAGAAGGATGAAACTAAGGTTGAAAGCAAGTTAATTATTAAAAATTTTGCCAGGTCTTGCTTGAAAGGTATAGGAAACTAACAGAAAGTAAATGAAACACACAAAGCATTCACTTGTAGGTGTAAATGTGTCCTGCAGCTACTATAACAAAGCACTACAAACTCAGTGGCTTACACAACACAATTTTGTGTGTGTGTGTGTGTGTGTGTGTGTGTGTGTGTGTGTGTGTGTTACAGTTTTGGTGACAATTAAAAGTCTGAAATGAAGCTGTCAGTAGGATTGGTTTCTCCTAGGGCTGTGATGGAGAATCTGCTCCATGACTCTCCTATCTTCTGGTAGCCACAAGCATCCTTATGAATGGCATTCTCCCTCTGTCTGCATATAGTCTTCCCTCCATTCATGTCCATCTCTGTTTCCAAATTTTCCCTTGGTATAAGGACATCAGTCACACTGTATTAGAGTCCAACCTAATGATCTCATCTTAACTTGATCATTTGCAAAGAACCTATTTCCAAATAAAGTTGCATTCATAGGTACTGGATGTTAGGGTGGGCAATTTTTGAGAAAACACAAATCAATCTGTAATGCCAGGAAAGAATGTAATAGACAGGAATGTTTCTGATGTCTTTGAAACAGCTCAAATTACTTAAGTCTTGTCAACTTATTTATTTTTTTACGCGTACTTATTTTTGAGAGACAGACAGAGACAGAGTGCAAATGGGGGAAAGGCAGAGAGAGAGAAGGAGACACAGAATCGAAGCAGACTCCAGGCTCTGAGCAAGCTGTCAGCACATAGCCTGATGCAAGGCTCAAACCCAAGAACCATGAGATCATGACCTGAGCTGAAGTAGGACGTTCAACCAACTGAGCCACACAGGTGCCCCATTATGTCTTGTCAATTTAGAAAGAAAATACTGAGGAAAAGAAAGATTTTGCTGTACATATTACAGTACAACCTATAGAGGTTCTCATTAGAACTTTGCTTCTTCAAGCTTCTGAAGCCAAGCAGTTTTAATTAAGAACAGTGTTGAGGGTGATTCTGAAATACAGAAACGAAATGATTAGGAAGAAAATATCTTAGGAAGCAGAATTATGGACTGAGAATTATCTTTTTGGAATCTGCAGCAGACTTGTTAACACTGAGACAAAACAAGAGTGCTATGGAATGTTTCCAGAGAAGGAAATACAGAAAACCCTAGATATGAGAGGTCATTGGGACTTAAAGGAGTACTACAGTTTTATGTTTCATAGTGGGGCATCTTGGTAGTAGAATTAAATACGGTCTGTTTCCCTATAAAATCCTCACACATATTTCAACTGTGCAGTGCCTTGAATTCACGGACTATTTGAAAGTACAGGTTTGTAAATACATGAGGTGAGAACGAAGAGAATGCAGGAGCCTCAGGGGAGCACAGGAGACAAGCATAGTGTCCCTTTATAAGTTCACATTTGGGCAAAAACAACCACTTCAAATGCTAAGAGAGAATCGAGTTATGGATGGATGCACAACTTTTTAAACAAGATGTCATAATTGACATTTTGATGGGTGATTTTCCCAAGTATAGTATAAATTCTAAACAGTGGGCTGGCATCTTGTAAAAGCTGAAGCCTAAATAATTGTTTTCTTCTTTCTTATGCTTTTTGTCTATACCCACTTTTGAATAACACTGTGTCATCGCTTTTTCTTTGAAATATATTATAGTGGTTGCACTGAGGTTAACTTTGGAAGAATGGTGTTGTCGTCTTAGAATTTTTGGAGTGTGAGAGATGTGAAGAACTTGAAGTTGGTTTAATTCAAATTTTGAGGTGTTATTCTTAGAAAGACAAAAGCTGAAGAAAGTACCCAAAAATCTCACAAGCACTGAAATGAGACCTCTGTGACTACCTCATGAAGTGAAGCAAAACAAAACAAAACAAAAAAATAAGGAAAAACTTTTTGAAGTCTTAATTGCATTAAAAAGAAAGTTTGAGTTAGGAAATATTGGGAATCATCTAAAATGGGAATTTAACTTTGACATTTTCTACTCAGGTAACATAAGGGAAGGCAGTTATATGTTTAAAGCATTTTAATTGTTTTGTTATATTCACTGGAAAATTTCAAATGATCTATATTGAGAAAGTTATCTTCTTAGAATATGACATGGGAAATAGAATTGACTAATCCTTGGCAAAAAGTTAAGGTACTGTCCAATTTGGATTTCAGATTCTTATGGGAAACAGGTGAAATATTTGCTACCATATATTTGGATAATAAACCTACAGTGCTGAGGAAAGAAGCTGAGTATTATTACAAAGGTATTTATTCTTAATTTTTTTAATACAGACACTATCTTTTTAGTATACTTACATAATACAATATGTGCACACACAGCAGTCTACAAACCTATTCTAACCTAAAGACATTTTGGTGTCTTTTATTTAGTCTTGTAACTATTTGATTTCATCTATTTTGACAAATTATAAACAATAATCTATTATAATACTTTATTAGAGAAATTTATAGAGGTCTAGGGAAATACCTTACCACTTATGCCAAAGTTAAAGAAAGTTGAAGTTTGCATACTGAGTTTTTTTTTTAATTTTTTTAAAGTTTATTTATTCTTGAGAGAGACAGAGACAGTGTGAGTGGGGGAGGGCAGAGAAAGGAAGAGAGACAGAATACCAAGCTGGCCCCATGCTGCCACCACAGAGCCCCATGTGGGGCTTGAACTCACAAAACCATGATATCATGACCTGAGCCAAAACCAAGAGTTGGACAAGAGTTAACCGACTTGAGCCACCCAGGCACCCCAGCATACTGAGTTTTAATTAGACTATTTGCTTTGACTGTTTTCACCCCCAAAATCATAAAATATTTCATGTATTAGTCAACTATTGCCGTATAACAAATGACCCCAGAAATTATTGGTCTACAATTAGAAGTTTTGGGGTTTTTTTTCTGAAAAGTTTATAAGTTAGCTGTGATAATTCTGCTTCAGGCTACAGATCAGCTGTTTTTGACTTCAATTTTCAGATCAGATCCATGTCAGCTCTGCATGCCTCCATATCCTTCTGGCTCTGGCTGCTACCCAGGTATATTTTCTTTATGGCAAATCTCATGAGAACCAGAGCACAATATAAACCAAATAAGCATATGTCAAGACATTGCCGTCCCCCACCAGCTAAAGTAATTTATAAGACCAAGCCTAAAGTCAGTGGGACAGAGATGTATGTCACCTATTGCAACATTATAAAACTCTGTAAAACAAAGTTTTATTTGTGACTAACATCATTTTGTTTATTATTTTCAAAATTATAATTTTCTTACCTTAATTCCAGGTTTATCTCCACAGGTTATTTTTTATTTTCAATTACATATATAATAACCAATTTGTTTTACAATCTTTAAAACTTTACTACCCAGAAATTGTTTCTCACTGCTTTAATTTGTGCTTTTATAGGTACCACTATTTTATGGTTCACATAGACCCACATCCCATGTTTTTGAGTTTCTATCTTCTGTAATCAAATGCTCTGACTCAAGTCCCCCCCCCCCCCCCCAAAGTATTTCTCATTTGTACCTTTTGGTCATCTTGCTTCTGTTGTTTTTTTTTTTTTAATGCTTATTTATTTTTGAGAGAGTATGTGTGGAGGGGAAGAGACAGAGGGATACAGAGGATCTATCTGTGGGCTCTGTGCTGATAGCAGACAGCCCAACATGGGGCTTGAACTCACCAGCCATGAGATCGTGACCCGAGCTGAAGTCGGACGCTTAATCTACTGAGCCATCCAGGAGCCCCTCATCCTGCTTCTTTTAATTTGAATATCCTTCCCATCATTCCAGAATCCTTGCTCATATGAATTCTATTCACCCATTAAAATCTACCTCATCAAACCTTCTAACAAGAAATGGTGTCTTCCTCTTTGGTGGTGAACTCCCACTACACATGTTTTTCATTTTTTTTTTTTTACACTTTACTGATTATATTTTGCTTCAAAGCATAATACAGGAAAGTTAATTGACTCTGGGAGTTATGCCATTAATGACCAAAAAATCATAATGAATAAGAATTATTAACAATTGTTAACAAGAATTCATAACAATTATTCATTGTTATATTATAACAAGCCTTACCAATTAAAATAGTATTCACCACATTTTTATTATAAGATATGCAATATTAAATAACTCAGACTATAATCAAGAGACAGATATTTGCATTAGTTGGTTTAACAGCAAGAATTTACTACAAAGGATTCTAGATACTGAAAAACTGAAAAGGCAAAAGGGATCACTGAGATATAACAAAAGTAGCAAATTCCAGAAGCAGATACTGCTCCTAGGGTTGGAAAATAGAGGGAAGAATTTTTGATGATTATTAAAATTTAGAGGCCTATACAAAGGATACAGTGGAGCTTCAACTCATACTTTGAAGAAAGTAGTGTTGCTGAACTATACCAGTGCCTCTGAGCTGAGAAGATGGCACCATGGGGTTAGACCAAACATCGGAAAACGGGACACTAGCCATCTGGTGCTGATTTCTCTCAGAGGGCACAACAAGACTAGTTCTGTGAGAGGTGGTAAACTGCTCAGTGTAACAAACTACTGGTTTAGGGATGAAAAGGCAGAACTGGTGACATTCACAGGAACAGGAAGCACAAACAGAAAATTCCAACGGAAAGTAACCTATCAATCTCTCCTCCAGCCTTGCAGACTTCCTTCCAGAACACCTTACTGGAAGAGCCTAACAGGGAACAAAGTGACAAAGCAGAAATATAGGTTTTCCAGCTATAGGTCCTGTGCCACAAAGCCAACTTTAGAAGGGAAGATTTTTGGAATCATCATTTTTTCCATCTATACACATAGTCAAATATGAAGAAAAGTGCTTAAAATTTGTTTTACCTTGGGGTGCCTGGGTGGCTCAGTCGGTTTAGTGTCTGACTTCAGCTCAGGTCATGATCTCATGGTTGGTGTGTTCAAGCCCCACATCGGGATCTGTGCTGACAGCTCAAAGCCTGGAGCCTGCTTCGGATTCTGTGTCTCCCTCTCTCTCTGCCTCTCCCCTGCTTGCATTCTGTATCTCTCTCTCTCTCTCTCTCTCAAAAATAAATAAATATTTTAAAAATACTTAAAAAATAAAATTTGTTTTATCTTATTTTACATTTTTCAGAAAATATGTAGTCTTCATCACTGTAGATCTTTGAAAACTGAACTATCAACATTTATTAATATTAATGTGATTAACAGTAATCATTTACTAACACTGTGCTTAAACAGTATAATAATTTACTTATATTTAGGGATAAAGAATATCATTCTATCAAGAAGTTGCTGAATCTGTTGAGATATGAGCCCTCCATATCTCTTAGCCTTCTATAATTTATTGTTTTTTGTTAGTTTTCTAACAAGATATAAAGAACAAATAACATTTTCTTTTGTCTAGCTTACCTTCTTGTAAGAACACAGAATATAATACACAAAACATGCAAAATATGTGTTGACTGTTTTATGTTATTTGTAAGGCTTCTGGTCAACAGTAGGCCATTATTAGTTACGTTTTTGAGAAGTTGATAGTTATACAATGTCGCTAATTCCCACATTGTTCTAGAGTCAAATCTACATTATAAATATTGAAGCACAAATTTGAAAAATGAAGCAAACAGCAGGGTGATATTGAGAAATGTGTTCATAAATGTAGAAACTCATGGTCAGGTTAGAGATATAGGAGTAAGAGACAGAAATAGTATTCTATATTCTTCAAGGCTTTGCTGTTTATTTTATAAGTTTCAAAATGGGAGATACAATTCTTTTAAAATTGGCTGTCTCTCTCTGTCCCAAAAATAAAATAAATGTTGAAAAAAATAAAAAAAAAAATGGGGCGCCTGGGTGGCGCAGTCGGTTAAGCGTCCGACTTCAGCCAGGTCACGATCTCGCGGTCCGTGAGTTCGAGCCCCGCGTCAGGCTCTGGGCTGATGGCTCAGAGCCTGGAGCCTGCTTCCGATTGTCTCCCTCTCTCTCTGCCCCTCCCCTGTTCATGCTCTGTCTTTCTCTGTCCCAAAAATAAAATAAACGTTGAAAAAAAAATTAAAATTATTTTAATTCACCATCTCTTATACAGTGTGCACAAACTTATCTTAGATTCCAAAGAAAAGTTCATTCAATTGTTTACCATATATAATTTACTAATTATGGGAAAAATAGTTTATTTTTAAATAAATGAAGAATGCCATGAGTTACTGGTTGTACTATTCTTTTCCCACCAAAATTAGATCACTTTAGGCTCAAAAAAAATTGAAGATATGTTTTATCTCTTAAAGTCCTCATATGAGTGGCAAACAGATGAACATAAGGTAAGGGAAACAAAAATAATATAAAAACAGGGAGGCGGACAAAACAGAAGAGACTCATAAATATGGAGAACAAACTGAGGGTTACTGGAGGGATTGTGGGAGGAGGGATGAGCTAAATGGGTAAGGGGCACTAAGGAATCTACTCCTGAAATCATTGTTGCACTATATGCTAACTAATTTGGATGTAAATAAAAAAAAATAAAAAATAAAACAAGTTAATAATAAAAAAAATTGAAGATATATGTATAGGTTTTTTGAGCTCATAATTATTAATTTAAGAAGACTGAGAGTCATATTTATCAGCATTCAGTTATATAGACAATATGTACCTACTTATCAATGTAAAACACTTAATGCTATGGTACCCACCTTGGTACATTACATTTCAAGTACTTACTTACCTGGCAGAAATTATAACATTTAAAAGTGATGGAATGAGTACAAAATATATAAAGGACAATGAATGATAAAATTTTGGACCAAGTCAACATATAAAAAAAATTATAAGATATATTAATTATTAATGTTTTCAAGAAAAGTTATAAAACAAACCTGCTGACATCCTAAGACTTTTAGGGTTAAAAGATTTTTTTTATAATTTTCTACTTATACACTATACCAAATATGCAATAATGGTTGAACTAATTAATGGTTCAAATTATGGATGAGTTGCTATAATAACCTCAATCCTTCAGAGCTGAGAAATAGTATGTTTTAAAACTAGAATATTTATAAATCTAAAAGTCTTGAATTCACTATAACCCTATAAGCAAATTCTAAAAGTACAACAAAAATTCATAAGAACATGTATAATTCCAGAAGAAGCTAACTGACTCTGCATTCATTTGAAGGTCAGTTCTCTCTTACTGATTAAGTCTTGTTGCTGATTCTGGCCCCATGAAAACATTCTTTCACACAAGTAAATATTTACAATATGTTTGGATAAATATTTCAATTCTAACCTACTAACCAAAATTATTTAGTTCAAATAATAACCCTTTCAACTCTTTCATACTCTTCCTTCAACTGTGAAAAATTCAATAAAAAACATGAATCAGTTTTAAATTAATTTATAAAATTACTGATTTTCTAAATAGTTTTGATGGTTATTTTCTTCATGAAACATCACAAGGGATTAAGTATAGTGTGCACAATGAGTAAGAGAAGAAAGTATTTACAAACTTGGAAAACTTGGGAATGGAAGAAAGGGATTGAGACCATAGCCAGTTAAAGGATTTAGTATTTTCTTACCACAAATTAGAATGTATGGTTAGGCACTTGTAGCTTTCCTCTCAATATATTCTGCCATTTGTCTTTAGTAAAAGAACTCATATGTTAAACTTAGCACTCTAAAACCTGGCTAAATCATTGCACCACACAATCCCCTAGAGCTAGATGTGGCCTTGTGCTCAAGTTATCCCAAATGAGATGCTATTGTTGAGTGATATTTGTATCTCTGTCACATCTTAAAAAGATGGGAGTGTCTTCTCTCCTCTTTCTCTGCCATACTTCCTGGAATGTGAATGGAATGTCTCAAACAGCATCATGAACATAATGTGACCTCGGGAAAAGAAGCCATACACAGAACACCAAAAAGAAAAAAGGAGCCTGAGTTCCAGACATAATAGAGTAGGTTTGATAGTTATCTATGACTGCCTAACTACAATTTTTGTTTCTGTTTGTTTTGTTTTTGTTTTTTTTAGAATTTTGGCTTATTTAAGTCTCTACTTTGAGGTCAGTGTTATTTGCAGCAATCCTAATCCTAAGAATAATTGTGTATCTTTCGACCAAAATAAAGTGAGAGAGAGAGAATCAGAAATGCAAATAATACACCAAAAACAGGGATAATAAAAATCAATAGTATCAGGAATATATATGCCATATCTTGGATGGTGAAGAAAAACACTAGTTATTAAAAGAAAGATTAAAAAAAATGAAGCAAGAAGAAACAGAAATAAAGGCCAGTGGCTTAGAATCATCACTATATTAAAGATTCATTTGGGAAATTAACTGAAAGAATGAAAATCATTTAGAATAGTTAATGAGGGGGATGCAATATAGAGAGTTAACAGAGGATGAATAAATGGATAGCAATGGAGCGGTGTGGTCTAAATTCCTCCTCTTATGACTCTGTTGACCTTGTCATTTTCACACCACCTTACCTTTTTTGTTTTTTAAAGTGCTTAAATAACCCTTCCTATGCAAAAACCTTTCTCTGTAAAATAAAAGAAGATGTACATGCACATTTAGCTCCGATAACCGACTGTCCAGTCCTTCAAGAATATATTATCCTCCTTGTACCACGTTACCATTGAAACAGTAAGTCTAAAAATTGATTTTTATTTCAACAGAATGTTTCCATGTGTCTCTGTGCAGGACACACACACACACACACACACACACACACACACATATAAACTTTATATAGTTTAAAACTATCTAATTTGAAGTTAAAATGACTTTATTCAGAAACACAGATCAGCCATTTTTAGGTCTGTGATTACAGACAAATTTTCAAAATAATGTATTCTCAATCTTCTTATCTGTATAAAATAGGAGAGTAAGAATCATTTTGAAGGTGTGTTGTTATCAGAGTTAAATGAATCCATTTGTTTGAATGTGTACAGTCTTGTATGTAATATAACATCTCCTTATAAAGTATGAACTTAGAACACCCACATAAGAATAATCTGTAGCATTAATTAAAGAATGAAGGTCTTAAATCTTGGTTGGGCACAAGAAATCTGGAATTTTTTAAAAGTCAGTTGTTTTTCACAGACTATAGTATATGGTACATAATAGATACTCAATAAGTGATTACTACTGTGTTTTTCGAATCTTTTTTCTTTTTTTCTTTAAAGTTGATTTATTATGAGAACTGATATGAGGTTTAAAAATGTCTAGATAGATATGGATATAGATATGGATAGCCATAGCTATATATTTAAACATGGATATTAAGATTTATATCATCATTAAGCAAACTAGCACAGAACTTAATTTTACATTAAACTATTACATTGGCCATAAATTTTTTACACTGATTTAAATTTCACTTCTTTCCTATAACTAGCAAATGATATTAATCATGTAAACATTAAACAATGTTGTAATTCAATTATCCCAGTTTATACAGTATTATCCCAAACCAGAAAATTATATGACAGAGAAGAAACATGAAAAGAAAGTGATATACCATTGACAATTCTGTTATATACTGTTCCTCTTCTAAAATGCTTTTCATTGCGTATCAGATTCAAAATAATAATGTATAGATAATTTCCATAGATACACAAATACCATCTGTCAATTTTAGTACACATATTAAAAATAATGAGTGTAGAAAATTAAAATGTGTCATTAACAATAAAATTTTATAAACATGCACAAAATGGCAGATGGTAG